>NW_020175446.1:1689582-1902739 GCF_003031525.2 Neophocaena asiaeorientalis asiaeorientalis
GACAGCCTCTTCAATAAGTGGTGCTGGGAAAACTGGACTGGTACATGTAAAAGTATGAAATTAGAACACTCCCTAACACCATACACAAAAATAAGCTCAAAATGGATTAAAGACCTAAATGTAAGGCCAGAAACTATCAAACTCTTAGAGGAAAACATAGGCAGAACACTCTGTGACGTAAATCACAGCAAGATCCTTTTTGACCCACCTCCTAGAGAAATGGAAATAAAAATAAACAAATGGACCTAATGAAACTTCAAAGCCTTTTGCACAGCAACAGAAACCATAAACAAGATGAGAAGACAACCCTCAGAATGGGAGAAAATATTTGCAAATGAAGCAACTGACAAAGGATTAATCTCCAAAATTTATAAGCAGCTCATGCAGCTCAATGTCAAAACAACAACCCAATCCAAAAATGGGCAGAAGACCTAAATAGACATTTCTCCAAAGAAGATATACAGATTGCCAACAAACACATGAAAGAATGCTCAACATCATTAATCATTAGAGAAATGCAAATGAAAACTACAATGAGATACCATCTCACACTGGTCAGAATGGCCATCATCAAAAAATCTACAAACAATAATTTGCTGGAGAGGGATGGAGAAAAGGGAGCCCTCTTGCACTGTTAGTGGGAATGTAAACTGATACAACCACTATGGAGAACAGTATGAAGGTTCCTTAAAAAACTAAAAATAGAACTACCATATGACCCAGCAATCCCACTACTGAACATATACCCTGAGAAAACCATAATTCAGAAAGTCATGTACCACAGTGTTCATTGCAGCTCTGTTTACAGTAGCCAGGACATGGAAGCAACCTAAGTGTCCATCAACAGATGAATGAATAAAGAAGATGTGGCACACATATACAATGGCATATTACTCAGCCGTAAAAAGAAACGAAATTAAGTTATTTGTAGTGAGGTGGATGGACCTAGAGTCTGTCATACAGAGTGAAGTAAGTCAGAGAGAGAAAAATACCGTATGCTAGCACATATATATGGAATCTAAAAAAAAAAGTCATAAAGAACCTAGGGGCAAGATGGGAATAAAGACAGAGACCTACTAGAGAATGGACTTGAGCATATGGGGAGGGGGAAGGGTAAGCTGGGACAAAGTGAGAGAGAGGCATGGACATATATACACTACCAAATGTAAAATAGATAGCTAGTGGGAAGCAGCCACATAGCACAGGGAGATCAGCTCGGTGCTTTGTGACCACCTACAGGGGTGGGATAAGGTGGGAGGGAGACGCAAGAGGAAGGGAGATATGGGGATATATGTATATGTATAGCTGATTCACTTTGTTATAAAGCAGAAAGTAACACACTTTTGTAAAGCAGTTTTACTCCAATAAAGATGTTTAATAAATAAATAAATAAATAAATTATGGAGGGCCAAGTCCGAGATCGTTTGCCAGAATCCAGGTGTGAGCTGCAGTGAGAAACAGGACTCAGATGTAAGATCCAAAGAAGGGAAACAATGGAAAAAGTGTGACTGAGCCAGAAGAAGAACTTAAGCCCCTGGAGTGGGGGCAGGTTCTAGTCAGCCCAGAGGATGTACTGTAAGGCCCACATTAAAAACCTGGGAGACAAAACATCTGAAATGTTGGGTCTGGAAAAGCTTTATGGTCCCCTGACCATAAAGACTTGAAAGGACTGAGCAAGACAGCCACAAATGAGGAAGGGGTATATTCTCCTCTTAAATAGTATCTGGTTGCTGTGTTCTTTAATCAGCAATGCGTTTCCTTGAGAACCTCCTCCTCAGAAGAAACAATTCTTGTAACTCATTTCAAGCCCCAAATTCATACAATCTCCACCTCCTCCATGACCTAGAGTATGACTGTCTTTGTATGATCCTTGTTTGGCTGACTACAGACTACATCATTTCTTCAGAAACCATGTCCAGCTCTACCCGCCTACAAAGGGCTTTAAACGAAGTCCTTCTTCATCACACTGATGTGTTGATTCTCAGTACAAGTTCCTGATGACTCCAGACTTACAGGTGTCTAGCTTGTATGTTACAAGAGGTCTATGTGGGTCTATAGTTGAAAGACAAAATGTTGGCCTTTGGAGAAAGAGAGATTAAAGAATGTTATAATGCTGAAGGTCTAGTTAAAATGATGGATTTAATCTTCCTCAGAATCCATCAAAATGAATTCTTGTGAGTCTGATTTTGTCACTTGGCCTTAATTTCTGATCTTGCCCTACTGAACAATGAGTCTATAATTATGGAACCCTATTTCATATCCAAATTGTGGATATGGGTTTAAATGCCATCAAATTCTATACAATCTGGATTAAGCCTGAAAATGGCGACTATTTCAACAGTTTGTGGCGCTCCAACTGCCTCCTCTGCTTCAGAGGTTATTTTCCATAACTAGCTTTTGTATCTTTGAGGGAGCGCTTGATTCTCTACATAGCAGACTCACTCCTCAGAAGCTTTGAGGACTTTGTGATTTAAGTTCCAAGTATAAACTGTGCACTCCCCCCTCATCCAGGTAACAAGGCCGCATCGTCAACCCCGCAGCCATCCCTGCCACGGCATCCCTCCGAGGACTTCTCAGATGCTCCCCATGTGACTTTGTATTCATTCAGTGACTAAACACTCTTTAAAATCAGACCCACAGGTCCTGGTAAATAGAATTAGGTACCTCCCATCCCATGTAATTTCTTCCAAAATACCTTCCTCAGAACCACCTGGCCTAGAGGAATAAAATATATCCATGGGCCCCCATCACAATGGCTCCTCGCAAAAGATGAAAGAAGACCGGTATTTTTAGTACCACATTCATAATTTTGAAACCTAAAGAAAAAATTCCATCAGTATTAAATAATAGGGATAAAAAAATCAGACCCATCATGGTGGTGGCTTTTCTAGTACCAGGCTACCAGCACCAGACTCCTCAGAATTCTTATTTGCTTAAAACCTGTGTCCCATGGCACCAGTGATTCAGTTGGCTTGTCCATCAGTTTAGACCTGAGAGCGATGCTGTCCAGTACAGATGCTGTCCAGTACATTGTGAGCTGCATTCATCATTAAAATTTTCCCAGTAGCCAAATTAAAGGGCATGAAAAGAAACAGGTGAAATTAACTTCAATGGAAAATTTATTAACCCAGTGTATATGAAATATTTAACATGTGATCCACATAAAAAAATAGTACTGAAATATTTTACATTCTTCCTACTAGTTCATCGAAATCCATTCTGTGTTTCTACAAAACATCACATCTCAAGCGTTAACGGCCCTGCGTGGCTCACAGCTGCCCTACTGAACACTGCAGCTCTAGGGAGGAAGAAGAACGCCCGTAGGATTATAATGTCTATTTACATTTCCTACTGGAAGTTTTACGGCTCTGAGCTTTGCTTGCTGCCACTTGAAAAACACTGTCCAGAGTACCTGGAAATCTCTCAGCATTCGTGGGCTTTTGTTGTACCCATTTGCTTAAAACATAATTCAGGAAAGGAGTCGGCAGGGCTATTTTTAGAATTCCTCTTTCAGATAAATCAACTCTGTCAGACTAAATTAGGCACAGTCTCCCACGCTACAGATATTTCAATTGGAATATTTTATCCTGCTGGTGAAGGAGCTATTTCTTCAGAAATACAGCACGTGAGAAGACTGGTGTCACAGTCACACTTTTATCCCCACAAACTGTCCAACCCCAAAATGAAGGCAAAACAAAAGGGCCCTCTGGAGGAGTGAGTTCAGTGGCCTTTCTTAGGCGCACGGGAATTAATGGACTTAAAAAATTAGGTCATTTGAAGTGTTCATATAAAGTTAGTAGAAATTAAAAGGTGGGTATAAAAAAAATATTTTCCACATCAATAAAACTGAGGATTGCAATGGTAAACTAAATTAAATAAATTTAAAATTTTAAGAGTTAAAATCTCTGATCAAAATCATTTTTAATAAGTTTATGTTTAATTGATCAAGATTGACAAAGAATTTTAAATAAACGTAAGTATATATTATGTGTTATATAAATAAGTTCAAAAATGAGTTAAGTGGTTCAAAAATATATTAATTGCATAAGAGGTGTAAAGATACTATACTTCCTTCTTGAAATGTCTGCATGAGAAATATCACCCTTCTTCCTGAAATCTGATATTTAACTTCCCATTAATTAATGCATTAGTTAATGCAACCAGGATTAAAAATTAGAGCACTGGATTTCTATTACACATACAAAACAAGGTTTTCAGGAGAAAGATTCTGGACATTTTCTGGCAAAACTGAAACATTTTGAAGTTCTGGACTATTTTATTTAATTCCTTACCTAAACCAGTAACTCGTAACAGTATTGTGAACTGTGATTGCCCTTAGGCAGCAAAGATAAATCAAAGGCTATTCAATCACACGCTCCAGCTTACATCTTTGCGATAACTGTCACTTGCATGAGAGGCTCATGAGATCACAGGTAATTTACTCCTCTTGAAAGCTCTTCCATGACCGTGGAGATCATAGAATATTGATGCTGAATTATTTCTTCAGCTGACTCAGACTTCATGACCAAAGGGAACCTAAGACAGCATAACAAGAAAGTTGGGCAGGTAATGGAGTATCAACAAGTGTTTGCTAGCCCTCTGCAGTGAGTAACTCTAGTTCAAATTCAGGTATCTTAAATCTAAAACACCACAGGCATAACTTATTTTTATGAGATTAATCTACGATAAACCCACAGTCCTATTTTGTGAGTAAATCTTTTGTTCTTTGTTCCGTACAAGCCCATGCTCAAAGTTTGATACCATACTGAACCTGAAGGATTTTAAGATGGCACTTGCCCAGAAGGAAGTTGTGGAGTAAAGGTGAGAAGACAAAAATGTTGATGCAACTTAGTAAAGCAGGGAAAGGCAGTGGCTGAAGGAAGGTGAGAGCCCAGAGGACACAGAATCTAATTAAGCTGTGTGAGTTGATTGAGGGGTGGTAGAGTTACCCATTGGGAGAAGGCCAAAGGTGGGAGAACACCAATTCATGTTTATGGGTACCTAGCAGCTCTTTTCTGAAATGTGTATTCTATAATTACACTTAGGAAGACCTATATCATTTTTGACATTGTTCTTTTCTAGATACTCAAAACAATTCAAGAATTCATATCGTTCCCACTTCCTCCTAACTGCGATCAACCTGATTATTTCCAATAGGTTTGGTGTTAAGATTTTCAAAGGTGTTTCAGACAAGTGTCCTTCCCTGTAGAAGTGCATCTTTAAAGGTACATTACACATAATCAGTGCAGGTAACAGGTAAATAGTAGAGGCAGCTACATGGCACGGTGTCTATTCAAGGAATGAATTGATGCACTGTGTTTAATTCAAAGAATGTTTCAGAAAGAAGAAATTTCGAGCTTATCCCTTAAAGGACAAAAATTGTACAAGAAAAACCATGGGGACCATATGAGATGTTTCAGGCAGAGTTAACAGCATGAGGCAAGGTGCAGAGGTGTGAAGCAGCACATGTAAATGCTGTGCTTGTATATGACTAGAGAGGAGAGTGTGAGGGACCAGTGAGAGATGAATCTGGATGGAGAGGAAAACCATCTGTGTGTTATCTCCATAGCTCAAGGCTTCTTGTTTTTTTGGAGCCCCTTTCATGGCTTCTGGCTGCTTGGTGTACATTTTCAATCTCCCTTGTCATGGCGAACTCCTACTCTTTCTTTAGTACTCAGGTCAAATACTATCTACTCTAGGAGCTCCTGTGGACGAGTATTTTGTCTTCTGAGCTCACATAATACACCACACATTTCTACCTTCCCATGCACCACACTGTCTGGCAGTTGTGTCTGTGTGTCTCTTTCCTGACATTAAACCATAAGGTCCTTGAAGTCAGGGGCCATCATTAATGGGTTGTCCATCCTAATACCGGAAGCACCCAGGACTTTGCAGAACGTATTGAAAGGCATTCAAATTGAACTGATGAGCGTTGGCCAAAAGAGAGGTGTCATGCTACAGTTGACCCTCGAACAACATGGTTTTGAACTGCGTGGGTCCACTTACATGTGGATGTTTTCCAGTATTAAATACTGCAGCACTATGTGGTCCATGGTTGATTGAACCCACAGAGGTGGATGAGTGTATATGTAGGAGCCACTTGTAAGGAGGGCCAGCTGTAAGTTACATGTGGATTTTCCACTGCATGTGGAGGGTTGGTGCCCCTAAGCCCACTCCACCCTTGCCCAATATTGTTCAAGGGTCAATGGTATGTTCTAAGCAGTGTGGCTTTTTCTGAAGAAAATGAGGAACCACTGAGAGTCCTAAGTAGAGAAGTGGTCCAGTCAGCTTTTTATGTTTGCGAAGGACGACTCTGATGCCCAGGTGGAAGAGATTGTGAATCCGGAGACAGGGATCAAGGAAATGTAGTACTTAATTTTCCGAGAGAAAGGTGATGCCGTGTCAACTCTAGTCAATTCTGCCTCTGTGATAGAACTCTGGATTTGCGTGTTTGTTTCTTGTTGAACCTTTCAATATGCTTTGGAGAGCAGAAAGAGCAGGGATACCGAAAATGAAATTTTAGGTTCAAACTTCCTCTACCATATTAGATAAATATCTGCTTAAACTTCAGCTTCTTCAGCAAAACAAAGAGGGTGGCGACAATGACAGAGTGGGGTAACACGAGGAGTGTAGCCATCACTCCATGGTCACTTAATAAATACTAGTGACTTTTTCAAAACAGGTTTATTAAGGTATAATTAATAAATAGGAAACTGCATATATTTAACTTGTAGAATGAAAGATGAGTTTTACATATGCATGTGCCCATGACACCATCTCTACAACAAGGTATAGATACATCCACTGCTCCCCAGCGTCCCCCCGTGTCCCCTTCTGTGTGTTCGTGGTAAGAGCACCAGACATGAGATCTGTGCCCAGGAGACATTTAAGTGCGGGGTGCAGTGCTGTTAACTACAGGTGCAGTGTCCTGCAGAAGATGGCTAGAATGCGTTCATCTTTCGTAATGGAAACTTTTCCCAACAGAGCAACAGCTCGCCATTTCTCCACCCAGCAGCCCCTGGAAACCACCGTTCTACTCTGCTTCTATAAGCTGACTCTTGTAGGGACTTTGTATAAAGAGAATCATAAAGCATTTGTTCTTCTGTAACTGGCTTCTCACTTAGAGGAGGTTCGCCAGGTTCATTCATGTTGTCACAAAGGGCAGTATTTCCTTCTTATTTTAAGGCTGGATAGTATTCCATTTCATGCACACACCACATTTTCTTTGCCCGTTCATTCATCAGTGGCTATTTGGGCTGCTTCCATTCCTTGGCTACTGTAAATAATGCTGTAATGAACACCGGAGTATACACGTCTCTTTGGGATCCTGATTTTGTTGACTTCGGATATATACCCAGAAGTAGCATTGCTGGGTCAAATGCTAGTTCTATTTTTTTTGCGGTACGCGGGCCTCTCACTCTTGTGGCCCCTCCCGTCGCGGAGCACAGGCTCCGGACGCGCAGGCTAGCGGCCATGGCTCACGGGCCCAGCCGCTCCGTGGCATGTGGGATCTTCCCGGACCGGGGCACGAACCCGTGTCTCCTGCATCGGCAGGCGGACTCTCAACCACTGCGCCACCAGGGAAGCCCGCTAGTTCTATTTTTAATTTTTTGAAGAATCTCCATACTGATTTTCATAAAGACTGCAGCATTTTACATTCCCACCAGCAGTGCACGAGGGTTCCACTTTGTGTACATCCTCACCCACACTTACCTTTTTTTTAAAAAAATAGCCATTCTAACAGTTGTGATGTGATATCTCTTTGTGGTTTTGATTTGCATTTTCCAGATTAGTGATGCTGAACATCTCTTCACGGACCTTTGGACCACTTGTATGTCTTCTGTGAGAAATTCCTGTTCAAGTCCTTTGCCCCGTTTTCGGTTGGGTTATTTTTCTTAAATTTTTGCTATTGAGTCGTAGGAGTTCCTTATATATTTTGGGTTTTCATCTCTTAGCAGATATATGGTTAAAAACGATTTTCTTCCATTCTGTAAGTTGCTTTTCCACTGTGGATTGTCTCCTTCGCTGTGCAGAAGCTTTTTAGTGGCACATAGTCCCCGCTGTCTAATTTTACTTTTGTTACTTGTGCTTTTGGTTCTTATCCAGGAAATTATCACTAAGCCCAATGGCATGAAGGTTTTTCCCTACGTTTTATTCTAGAAGCTTTACAGTTTCAGTTTAAAGTCTTTAATCCACTTTGATTTAAGATTGTCTCCTTCGCTGTGCAGAAGCTTTTTAGTGGCACGTAGTCCCCGCTAATTTTACTTTTGTTACTTGTGCTTTTGGTTCTTATCCAGGAAATTATGACTAAGCCCAATGGCATGAAGGTTTTTCCCTACGTTTTATTCTAGAAGCTTTACAGTTTCAGTTTAAAGTCTTTAATCCACTTTGATTTTCGTTTATGATGTAAGATAAAGGGTCCAGTTTCATTCTTTTTTCATTTCATGTGGATATCCAGTTTTCCCAACACCATTTATCCTTTCCCCATTGAGTGTTTTTGGCACCCTTGTCAAAGATCAGTTGACTGTATTTGTGTGGGTTTATTTCTGGGCGCTCTGTTCTGTTCCTTTAGTCTAAATGTCTGTCTTTATGCCAGTACCAGACAGTTTTAAATAATACAGCAGTTACTTTGAGAGAAGGTAAGTTCCTCATAATTAAAACTTTAGAGCCAAAGTACTTGCCTCCACAACAAAAGGAGACTGTACATAAAATTAGCATCAAAAACATTGGGGTTGCTGCCAACTGGATGATGTCTGACCGATGCTGGTCCCTTCCCGTCTCTTACACCCACACCTCCCTCCAACCTCTTGCCTTCTCTTCCCTCTGCCTTTCCCTAGGGCGTTACTCCCGAGTCTTTTCCCTACAACCAGGGTTACTCTCAACTTTGTGATATCAAAATAGGAGAGATAAAGCAGCCTTACTGTCCACTTTTTGTCCCTCTTCTAAATTTGTAAACTGTCAAATCCTAATCAGAAGGGTGTGTGTGCAGTGCTTATACTGTCTTCACATTTACAGAGAGTGTAAGCAAGAGTGTTACCTCATGCAAGGACCTTGCCTTTGGTAACAGTTACATGGGTGACTTAAAGAGTGAGAGAGACAGAGGTGGAGGGCTTGGGATCACGCAGGGCTTCTTTTAATGCCTGTGTCTCTCCTGACATGATCCCTCCATTTCATTCGTCATCTCACCTGCTGTACTGAAGGTCACATCTATTGGAGGGCCATCCCTATTCTCATCAGATGAGGCGAGGTCCCCTACGGTGTGGTCCCTGGCACCCCCTGATTCCCCTCTTAAAAAAGATGTACTTTTGTAATATCTCCACACCCTGCAGGTCTGTCCGCTTTCTGTCCGCTCCTTAAGGGTAAAGCTCAGGACTGTCTAATTTGCTGTTATTTCTCTACTGCCTAAGAAAGTACTTGGCATATATAATGAGCTTAATTAATAGGGGATATATGAGTTAGTAATAGGGTTGTTGTTTTTTCTGAAACTGCCTTCTAAGGTTAGACATTTGGAACTTTCCATTAGGAAAGGGCTTTAGTTCTCTCACACGGGGGATTTTTTTGAACTGTGTGAATCAATCTCGGCTCTACTGCATCTTGTGACTCTGAGTCGAGAGGGTGGGGTATCTTTGGTGCCCGGATCCCGGGGAGGCTGCGTCAACAGTGGGCTACACAGTTTCCCAGAGGAGCAGGCCTGGGGAGGGTGGTGGTTGGGATAGTGTGAGATTCAGAGGAAATAATCACCCCTGACTAGAGCTCCGGTTTTTAAACTAGGCTACCATGCGTCCTAAGGTTCCACTGATTTGCCTCAGGGAAAAAAATGGGGCCAGACTGCCAAGGCCTGGACCTGCATCCCTTCTTCGCACGGATTGGCTCTAGAGATGTACTTGGGCTTCCCTGGACAGTTCTGAAATAATTTTTTTTTCTTTAAACATAAGTAACAATACAGACCACACCAGAAAAATCCACTTACCTAATACGAGCTGCTGGTCTTACAGTCAACAAGAAGGACTAATGACTAAGTTAGCTGGGAGGTAAATGTTCAGTACATATATTGAAACCTGGGCTTGGCACGGACAGATGAATGTGTTTATTAAATAGTCTGAACTCTTTCTACCCTTTTCCTGGAAGGTTTTTCCACCTAATCCTTTATTCTGAAACTCAGGATACCTTCCAAGAGTAGATAAGATGTTCACACTAGTCTTTCACATGGCAGTGCTTTCCTAAAATGCCAGAGGGTCTCACCTCCCGCATTTGGTGACTCTGGATACAGATGATTTGACCGCTTTGGTCCATGACCCAGTGGGCTAAACATCTCTCCGTCACTCAGAGCTCGCCCTAAGGTCACCCAGTCTTGGTAGAACCTCCTCCATCATCCTGCTTCTCCTTTTCCTCTTGTAACTTTCCACTCTTTTCCTGCACAGCACTTTGAATGGTTTGAATTTCGTTGCGTGTCTATTTGTTGGTTTATCTTTTTCTTGGGTCATGGCCAGAAGGAGGAGGGTCATGCAGAGATTAGACAAGAGATGGGGAAAGTGAAATAGTGCTTAATTTAGGGGAAATAAATTGACAATAACCAGGATCAAGTCTATTATCTCCCCTACGTAAAGGGCTGTGATTCTTCCTGATTCAGGTATGAAAGAGGAAGATTGTTTAAATTGTGTGTTCTTAGAGTTTGAGCCTGGGTTTTTTTTTTTTTTTTTTTTTGTGGTACACGGGCCTCTCACTGCTGTGGCCTCTCCCGTTGCGGAGCACAGGCTCCGGACGCGCAAGCTCAGTGGCCATGGCTCACGGGCCCAGCCGCTCCGCGGCATGTGGGATCTTCCTGGACTGGGGCACGAACCCATGTCCCCTGCATCAGCAGGCGGACTCTCAACCACTGTGCCACCAGGGAAGCCCCTGAGCCTAGGTTTTTTATGTTAAACAAAAACCTAGAGATGGATTCAACTGCAAAGTGGGAGCATTGTTGATACACAAAGAGTAGTTCTGTAGGATCACAGCCTGCCCTTGACATGGTTATATTAAGTACTTAACCAGGCATTGTATAGAAAGGGTCCTAGGATATACATTTGTCAATTGATTTATTTAAACAGTTATTATTTGGCAATATAAATATTGATAATTTGCTGCTTATTATATTAATATGCTCTTTTTTTCATTTTGGAGAACAGAACCTAAGCATCTATTCTAGTTCACCACTATTTATAACTTGGGGAGAGGAAGATTCCTGACAAGTCCTCTGTAACTATATCAGCTGGTTATGCCACTTCTTCTGGAATACAGACCTAGGTGATAAATGCTGTTATTTAAATTTAGCTCAAAGGCAGGGTGGGAAACATAGAACATGCAAGTTTATCAGGAAGGCAAGAAGTCTCCCGAAGAGAGATGACCCAGTGAGACCTAATAATGCAGACAGTATCTTCCTGAACTTTTTAAGTTTGATTCTATAATGCTTTTATCAAGCAAACCTATTGGAGGAATAAGTGGAATTTTTAGCCCAATGAATTATTTCTCCGTTTCCTCTTTCCATTTACTTTTGATGATAAATTAGTTTAATAAGTGCGGAGTAAAGCTGGATTTAATTTCACTGCCACGTGCTGGGATTCAAAGGGTAGAATTCCACCTCCTGAGACACAGTCCACTGACTTGCTGCTATAGATCAAAGGAACAATGGGCTTTTATGACCTTCCACAATCTGTGTTTGAGAATCTTTCAGTTCAAAGAACCAGAGGTAGTGTTAGATGAATCCAGAATATGGAAAAGCCACTGTCAGTGATAAGAGGCTGAAAGCCTATATCTAGGTTGTTATTTTGTTAACACATGATTTCTAAATTGATTATTGGCTCTAGAACTTTTAGAATTATTAATTCTTATATAATTTCAAAGCACTGTTAGTTTTTCCAAAAACATAAATTTTTTCCTTTCCTTTCTTTTGCTATAACATTTAAACATGACTATACACTTATTTTAGATTTACCTTTCATATTTACCCAGAATTCCAAGGGACTGGCAAGATATCTGTCAATGTCAGTTGTACATACTATAAGCATGATTCATATGAATTTTAAATTTACCATTGTGTAAGTTTTAATGGCCTTTTCTGACTCCTGGTGGGTACACAAAATGAATGACTCCTTCTAAGAGTGGATGAATTAGGGAACTTCATTATTCTTTCTCCAGTTTTCAGGGATAATCATACAGCTTCAGACATTTCCCCCAGATTTTACAGTTTTCTGTGTTCCTATAAAACTGAATAGGAGAGTCATAGGAGGAACTATGTTAAAACAACAGAAACATAAGAGCCACCCGCTGTCATATCTGGGGGAAATACTAAGAAAAACATCCCCTGCTTTGAATCACTTTCTAGAAAATGTCTTGCTCAAATAGGGGACGTTTCCTCAAAGTATCTTTGCATTTTCCACTATTGTTTAGTCTGGCAAAGATATTGGGTAACCACTTTTATTATTTTCTTTACCATTGTGTTTTTTCAAAGACTGTTTTTATTCGATGACTGGCTTCAGAAGTCATGAAAGCTTCCTTTTCATTTTTGTTTTCTATAATTTTGAATAATTAACACAAGTGCCTAGTAATAGATGCTTCTTGAAAGTGTTGGAGTTGGTGTGAAATAATCACATAATTACAAAAGTATAGAAAAGAGTGGCGAGTAGTAAACCGGAAGTGCCAGTTGTAGGTTCACATGTAAGATAAAATGACCACTCCCAAGTCCCCAAGAGCCTTGGGGTAACAGGGTTTCCCAGTCTTGGTACCATTGACATTAGGGGTTGGATAATTCTTTGTTTCTGGGGGCAGTCCTGTGTCTTGTATGGTGTTTATCTGCATCTTTGGCCTCCTCCACCAAATTCCAGTGGCATCCAGCCACATACAACCCCAGACCCTCTCTGGACAAGTGGACCCTGAGGGGGGAGGGCTTGCCAAACCACCCACAGCTGGAAACCAGCCAAGGAAGCGAGCAGAGTGTACAGTCACTGCTTCCTGCTGATCCTGTCACTCTGCCATCTGAAAAGTGTTTACATCAAAGTTGCGTCTCTGACATGGTGTGCAAAAGGAAGAACTATCTCTGGAGTTGAAGGTGTCCTTGATCAGACAACGGGTTCTGCTTTGCAGGAACGGGGCAGAGAGGTCTGATGACTCAGGGTTCACATGCAGAATTTCAGCAGTAAGCCTTAGCAAAACCTCATTTCTATTCAGAACGCAAATAAGAGGATGCACCAAGGAGCTGAATCTCGATGTCGTGCTGCTTCCGTGTTGCCAGCAACGCTGGCAGTAACTGAATCTCGGGGCCGAGATGGTGGCTGTTGACAAACATCGTTCTGACGTGTAGTCATTTGTTAGAGCATCTGCAAACACATTTTACAGGATAATAATTCTCACTTCTGTCTTATAGCTACTTTTCTTCTGTTGTACAGATCTGTTAACCTGCTGTCATTTTTACTTAGGTAAAGATCCCATGTGTCAGATTTTCAAGAGATTTGTCACAAAGGGCTCCAAGAGCAGAGATTTAGAGCAGCAAGAAAGGGGAGTGATCACTTTTTCCTCTTCTTTTAAGTTATCTGATTGAAAACATAAATTTCCAAGCTTTTAGAGAAGAGAAATATGCTTCAAGTGTAGTCAGTAATGGGAGGCGTTAGTAGAGTGATGTCATTTTCTCTTGCTTTTCTGTCCCCTCCCCCCTCTCAAAAATGGACCACTTAGGGCTTCCCTGGTGGCGCAGTGGTTGAGAGTCCACCTGCCGATGCAGGAGACACGGGATCGTGCCCCGGTCCGGGAGGATCCCACATGCTGCGGAGCGGCTGGGCCCGTGAGCCATGGCCGCTGAGCCTGTGCGTCCGGAGCCTGTGCTCCGCAACGGGAGAGGCCACAGCAGTGAGAGGCCCGCGTACCGCAAAAAACAAAAACAAAACAAACAAAAAAAAACGGACCACTTATTAAAGAACAAATAATTGAATATTGGCAAGCACAGGACTTTTAAACCATTTGGAAAACTTTTAAAGTAATATGCCATCTTTCCTGTAGGACACAAGCAGTTAGAAGAATTATGTCTGAAAACTATCTTGAAATTGTTAAATTGAGTTCTAGACATTGTTTTATTATTCTGGGGGTGTTTTCTCAACCGAATGCACTGACTGATACTCATTAAGGTAGGGGACCCATCTTCCCATTCATACTGGCCCCTCTGAATTCATACAAAATTCCAAAGCACATGAGGTGACTGAACACAGTCCTCCTAGAATAAATTTACATAATTCCTATATGGGACTCTAAGGAAAATATAGCCTCCTTTAATGGCTCAGATCATGTATTTACTTCAAAACATTTGCATAACCAAACCCAGCTGCGGTATAGTTATCTGATCCTAGTTGTCTTATACCTTAAACTCTTGTGCCATTAAAAGTATTTGCACACTTTCAGATACTTACAATTTGATATGCCGTATTAATGATGACACCATAGTTTCTCCCCCCCTCCTTTTTTTAGTTAGTAAGGACATTAAACTGAATTTAAAATGTCACGAATTCCCGAGAATGTATTGTGTTAGAATTTTAGTGGGAACACATTTGAAAGTGTCTAGTCAATAAAAT
The DNA here is from genome assembly GCF_003031525.2 of Neophocaena asiaeorientalis asiaeorientalis. Taxonomy (NCBI): domain Eukaryota; kingdom Metazoa; phylum Chordata; class Mammalia; order Artiodactyla; family Phocoenidae; genus Neophocaena; species Neophocaena asiaeorientalis. Next base: position 1,704,180 of record NW_020175446.1, read on the forward strand.
AAAGCTAGGTTACAATAGGATTTTATTTCGGTACCAGCCTTTGTGCAACACATGATTGGTGAATGGTGTCCCCATACTCCCTTAAGTAACGTAAGAGTTAATTCCAAATTTCCTCCGAAGAAATTGCACTGCCTCTTCCCTTTACCATGACAGATACCTGACATTATCAAAGGACAAAAACATTATCATGGCCACAGAAGAACCTGCATGTCATTAAATCGGTCCTCGTTGGCTAATTTGGGAACTGATTGAATGAATGCTTCAAAAGTCTCTGCAACCTCAAAGGAAAGACAGTTAATTCAGTGGCTACTATTGACTGACCCTCGGTTAATTAAAACAGGCAAGAATGTGGAGGGGTGGTGTTTGCAGGGGTTCACGGGGATAATCATCACATGTCCTTTGCAGTCTCCGTCGTCTCTTCCCTTCTTGCCTTTCCACTCTAGCTTAGTACACTTAGCAAATGCATTTTCCATTCAGGCCCTGTATAGCGTAAATATGTATTCCCTCATGAGCTGAAATTCAACTATACTTGACATCTTGCTTAACTTTTGAACTGTTGGCCACATATTGGTGTTTCAGTGATCTGAACACCCCTGAGCTGTGATGAAAATGTCTCACTGTAATCCAGTCACATCACTGTGAAGCACTGTCGTTTAGTGAATATTTAAGCGTGACAACTTCTTAGTTTTTCCGTTAAGTATCGCACCATCCAGCACGCACACTGGGTTCAGAAAGTAAACTGACACCCACGGTGCTCACTGTGGGCAAAGCTCAGAAATTCACCCTGTGACATTATTGTCCCCCGAAAGATGACATGAAATTATCGTTTCATTTCTTCTGTGAACTCCCTTTACCTATATTTTCTGTGTAGAAGATAAATACTATGTGTATGTTTTCTCTTTGTATCAAAACAATCCGCTACTTCAATTTACATAAATGTCAAATGAATACGCACATAAACGTAAGTGTTCTGGTAAGTGGATCTGTTGTATTTTTTTTAAAGAAATTATTATATCAGGGTTCACTAACTTAACCCAGTGACTGAAAAAACCTTGAAATGTTTCATGGAAGTTTTTTGCCCACTAAGCATAAGAACCTACCAAAATGATGTCAGTCAGTGACTTAAGGCAAAGGTCCAAGCACCTCACACTCGAGGAGAGCATATTCCTTGACTCTTAGCAGAAGGTCTTTTGTTAACGCTGTTTAGGTTTCAAATGATCAAAAGCTTCCCCCAGGGCTTCCCTGGTGGCGCAGTGGTTGAGAGTCCGCCTGCTGATGCAGGGGACGCGGTCGCCCCAGTCCGCGGGAGGATCCCACATGCCGCGGAGTTGCTGGGCCCGTGAGCCATGGCCGCTGAGCCTGCGCGTCCGAAGCCTGTGCTCCACAACGGGAGAGGCCACAACAGTGAGAGGCCCACGTGCCGCAAAAAAAAAAAAAAAAAGCTTCCCCCAAACTGGATTAAGTATAAAACTTAAAAATGTGTGGGATGGTGTAACAGAAAACCCTAGGAGAAGGAAAGCTCTTGGGTGTTTATCATTGCTCAAGCAGTGTTGCCCCAGCTTTGTTTCTCCATCTTTTGGCTCAGCTTTTGTTCAAAAGGCCCCTCTCCTTGGCATGCAGTGGCAAACACAGTATTTGCTCTTTCAAATACAGCAAGAAAAAGTCCACCATTTTCCTAAGAAAACAAACATCTGGTATTGATTTCTTGGTGCCAATGACGGCAGTGAATGGTCTTGCTTGGGTCCTGTGACCCATCTCAGCCAGGAATGTGTGGCAGTGTTGTCTCACCTTAGCCTGGACCTGGAGTGCTGCCTGGAGGGAAAAGAACGTGTTCTCGGAGGAAAGTCAGAGAACTGCTTACCAGAGCATCGTCAGACACTTGCCAGGGGGATAAACATGTCCTCTATAGGTAAAACCACACACCCCCTACAGATGAGTCCAAAGTGAAGTGAACTGTTCTCTAAGATGTTCTTTGGATCTGAACAAGCAAGAATCACAGATCCAGGTGGAATCTGAAAGCCTTAGTCATCTGCAGTTAAGTTACAGTAGGCTGGCAGTTTTCAAAGGTCATAAACCTACCTCTGGTGATCTCTCCCTATGCTTCATAATTAACTCCAGCGTTTTGTACTCACGTGTTTCCCTTCTTCCTTAAAAGTACTTGGGATATGGGATGGACGACAAGCTCACAGTTCTGTCGGAGATTTAACAACATACGGTAGTTATATACATATACTGACACAGAAGGGTTACCTGAGAACAAGCTTCTGTCACAAACTCAACAAAGCAAAGCAAAGCAGCTCTTTAAAATGTAAGGTTCATCCCGTCAGTAAGCTGGAGCCATCCTATGGATGTAACCACAGGACTTCATAGCTTCACAGCACTCTCACCTGTATCAACAGAGGCCAAAGGTGCATATCCACATTTCACAGAAAAACAAAGGGCGGGAAGGCTGCACATCTTCCCAACACCTCTGGGTAAGAATAACTTCTGCTTAAAGCTGAAAGGACCCAGGAGATCATTACCCCACCTCCTGATTTTGCAGTTGAGAAAAGTGAGCACAGCCAGGAAGAGAAATAAGGTTTCCTGATGATGAATTCAGCGTTCTTTCTTCATAGATAAGTTTCTCCTGTTCCATCACAGAGAAGATGCTGCCACAAGCTATCGATAAACGAAAGCCTCCAGCCCTCCATCGCCACTGGGTCTGTGCCAGTGATGTGCTCTAACCCCTACATAATCACACCTTTCCTAGAAGGCACCTTCATCCTCACCCCTTCAGTCACAAACTGAAGACCCCGAAGGACCCTTCTCTCCTGCCCATTGTTCTGAACGACACTTTTCCTTACTTTCTCTGCCTGAGTTGTGATATTGTCCAAATCCCATTTTGATTTTCACGAGCGAGAATCAATTTCTTTATCGATGCTTCCACATTTTGGCTTCCCTCCCACCTAAGAAATACCACGTACATATGAAAACACCAGAATTCCTCTTGGTATCTGGAAAACTTGACTACATTGTCAAAGACAATGACTTCCCTGACTCATCTGACGTCTGTTAAGCACTGACTATATTCCTGGCCCTGTAATTGTCACTTGGAGATACTGTTATTGTCATAAAAAACCAGGGGAGAAAGGCAACCAGACAGGTATTTAAATATCACAAACATGATAATGAAAATACGGAGGTGATGACACAGAAGGAACAATTAATTTTGCATGGGGGAAACAGAGCTGGTGTAAATATAGTCCTGTATCAAATATGTGGGATGGTCCCTGCATAGATAAAAATTGGATGGACTCTTGAGTATATTATGATGGGGTTAGAGAGGAGAGAAATGCAAACAGCACAGTAACGGCGACATCACACACTTGGTCAGTTTGTTTTTGTTTTTGTTTTTTTATATGCGGTACGCGGGCCTCTCACTGTTGTGGCCTCTCCCGTTGCGGAGCACAGGCTCCAGACGCGCAGGCTCAGTGGCCATGGCTCACGGGCCCAGCCGCGCTGCGGCATGTGGGATCTTCCTGGACCGGGGCACAAACCCGCGTCTCCTGCATCGGCAGGCGGACTCCCAGCCACTGCGCCACCAGGGAAGCCCCTTCGTCAGTTTTTACAGAAGCCAGCGAGCTTCCCTTTCTCAGCCTTATCCAGCACCTTGGAGTCCCAAGCCTTTTCCTGTTGTCTCAGTGCGCCTCTTATAAAGCCCTGCCCTGTGTACAGACTCACGGACTTATGATGGTGGTTCTCCAAGTGTGGTCCCCAGACCAGCAGCATCAGAATCACCAGCAAACATGTTAGAATTTGGGGGTACTATCTGAGGCTGACAGAATCAGACACTTTGGCCCCAGCAGTACATGGCTTAGCCCAGCAGGTGATTCTAATACAGGCAGAAGTTTGAGAACCACTCATTTCTGGGATGATGTCATTGAAAAAGACCTTACAGACCATATATAGGCTTATACAGACTTATATATAGACCACATAGCCCAACACTGTGATTTTCCAAATAAAAAGCCAGGGGGTTTGTACTAATCACTTTTCATGTAGAGTTGGACAAACAGTCATCCTCCCTGATTCATTAAAAGCATCTAGTGAGCAAGAGAGGTCAGTAATTACACAAATGTCAGTAACAATTCTGAATACGAGCCTTAACCAGTGTGTGTGCATTACACACGTGCCACATGTATGTGGAGGAATCACAGTACTGGAGAGGATTTACTGCCGTGTTTGTGGAATCGAAGAGGTTGATACCCTGAACGTTTTGGGCAGCAGGTGTGGCCTGAAACAGCCCTGCTTTCCTTGTCTACAGCATCAGAGAGGCTCATTTGTTTATTGCAGTGTGCTGGACAATCGCCATTTCACTTCGTGTGCTATCACGTGAGGGAAATTTTGGAAAGCCCTGCTCTAGAGCAGACACAGACCAAACCTTGGTTTGCACTTCTTCGTAGCGTGGATGAGTAAACCGAGATGCAAAGAGTTTCCATGAATTGCATACGGTAGCCTCTGACTAGCACAAAGGAAGACTCAACCCCGGGTCAGTACTTCCAAGGTTGGACTCTTACTACTACTGCTTCCTTTAGTGCAGAGAGAGCCTCATGGCTAAGCCATCCTGGACCCAGAGAGGACAGGATGGCCGGTTTTCTATTTCTTTATCACTTTCAGTAGTCACATGGCCACTACATATACACACCACCACACTGTGCTTCATTCCTCTCAAGTTAGAAGAGACCCTCACACGCCTTACATAGGCCCTGAAGACTCTCCTTGACCTTTCAGAGCATACCTGCACAATGGGATCTCCAACTATTTATACGATGTTTTCGGGTCTATAGCATGGGAGCAGCTGATATGATGATACCTTGATCAGTGGACCCTTTTCTGATTATTTACTTCTTTTACCCAGAAATCTCCACAGCACATAGAAACGGAATCAAGCAAAGATAATAGTGAGTCCAGCTTACTAACTAAAGGATACAGCATGGCCGGGAGGCAGGTTATCATATGTCACACAAGCTGTCTGAATCTTCAGGGGCTGTTTGAAGGCAGAGCATATCCCATTGTCCTTCCCAGACCTTCTGATTATCTAAGCCATATGTGTTTAATCACTGAATCATCTATTCTTGCAAGTAAACATCCTCCATAGGACGACATATTCCATAGCATCTGGCATGGACGTTTGCCGAAGAGAGCTGGAAGTCTGTAATCCCCGATGTTAACTTCAGAATTCTCATCAGGGTAAGGCCTGGATTCTTTTTATTTGGAAATAAATAGCCTCGCTCTACTGGAACCTGACCCTCCCACAGATTTCCTGTTCTGAGATAAAGTATAAATTACAGAAACCAGCTCTCAAGTTCTTGCCATCAAATTCTTGGACACTAAGAAAGTTGAGCATTTAAACAAAAGAGGAAGTGCTAAATACCAGAAACATTCTTTAAACAGATCTAAATCTCCTTAGTTTCAGAATTATCTCTGATGCAATAGAATTTAATAAGAGAATAGTGAGAGGGTGGTATAAGTATTGCCAATCACGAGGTTCCTGCCTGTGCCACAAATTGAGATGTACCCAGTGTGTGAATTAACCAATGTTGCATATTATTAACCCTTGTCCATATGGACAAACTTATCACTGTCAACTTTTTAAGGGAGAAACAGATTTTTGAAGAGTCATTCCAGTAAGTTTTTGTTGAATAGATAAAAGTTGCTTTTGATAATAGTTTTATATATCAGTCAACCCTCCGATTACACCCAAAGTCCACAGACCCCCAAATTTGTCTTGAGAGGTTTCAAATAATATAAGAATTAAAAAAAAAAGAAAATGTTCTTATTTCTCTTAGTGTGACCATAAAAGAAAACCTTTAATTGTGTATCATGTGTCTCTTGGTATATTTCATGGTGAAGCTGTCTTGAAAAAACAACTTTTTTTTTTTTTTTTTGCGGTACGCGGGCCTCTCACTGTTGTGGCCTCTCCCGTTGTGGAGCACAGGCTCCGGACGCGCAGGCTCAGCAGCCATGGCTCACGGGCCCAGCCGCTCCGCGGCATGTGGGATCTTCCCGGACCGGGGCACGAACCCGTGTCCCCTGCATTGGCAGGCGGACTCTCAACCACTACGCCACCAGGGAAGCCCAGAAAAACAACTTTTATAGGTCACTTTTTTTTTTTTTAACTTTTGAAGAGAATTTAGATGATTTCAGGAAGACACATTCCTAAGTGACATGGCTGAAGGCTAACAGGTCTTCTACAATCAAACCATTTTTTCCAATAACTGCTGTAACTTCTGTAGAAAAGGCAATTTAAAAATAGAACTTGAGTTTGGGTTGACAGGAAAGCATTTTAAATGACACGGGAATAGGGCTTCATATCTTGTTGGACAAGTTATGCAAGCCATACAGCCTCCAAGAATTATGATTTATTTTTTTCTGTGTGATTACTTGGCAAGACGGGGATTGCTTTTGGACTTTGCTATGTCCCAGAGAGGGGACAGTAATTCCATTTGTAAGTGGACCAGCATCCCAGCCGGGGTCTGTCCACCTTTCTGAAAGCCTGAATGACAACCTAGCTGTCTCAGAGAGAGGACTAAAAATAGATTACTGAAGATGGTTCCTGTTTAATAAAGACATTAGGATCAATTATAACTTGGGGAGAAGAAGCCAAAACTTAATTACATAGAGATGTGTAGGTGAATGAAAGCATTCCCGTGTTTACTGAAAACAAAACTGACACACAATTATGTTATTTAAACATAAAGAAATTGCGGCTTTGTAAGTATGTTATTAAAAAGTGCAATTAACCAATTAACATATCATTAGTATCGATGCACTGGTAACACTGCGTTTGTGTTTCAAAGCTAACTTGATATTTCTGCTCTAATGATCTTTGCCTTTCATTACACACACGAAAAAGAATAGAAAACATCCTAGGCTGAACACGGTGTTGAATTTCTCTAAAGGGCTTGGTAATACTGTGAGCTTAATCACTTTCTATTACTTTTTGTCAGGTACAAATCTGAAATTTTATTTTGCTAGCATGCTGGTTACATTGCTTAAGTTTCTGTTGACCGAAGAAGGAAAATGACTAGGTATTGAAATGTGGGTTTATCAGTGTCCTGGCTTTTTCATGAAAACTTCTAGTGCAGAATGTCACAGGAGAAAATTACAGGTTGTGAATAAAGGTTAAGCCCTCCCTTAGGGACTATACCCTGTTCTCCGCAATTTAACCTTTTCCCAGAGCATGATCAAGGAGTGGTGACCAGGCTCCTGGGCCCTGGAGTCAGACTGCTTGGGTGACAACCTTCCTAGTCCTCTTGGATGTTGTATCTGGTCTCTAGCAGTTACATTAAGTCACTGGATTAGATAGTTAGATTATTATGCTATCTGGTAACTAGAGTAAGTATCTCACTACTGCTGGATTAAGTTAGGCTATGTAACAGCTATTAATCTGCTACTAGATTAAGATGTTTCTAGTAGATTATGTAGTTAGATAACTTTCTAAGATGTTTTATTATCTAGTGTTTAGAAGTTAAGGCTCACTTTTAAGCGAACATTTTGCTAGGTACTTAATTTCAACTAAGCTTCAATTTCCCCACCTCTAAAATGGGAATAATAACGTTGCCTATCTTGTTGGATTGTCCTGAAGATTAAATAAGTTCTTTAAAGTGCTTAGACTACTGATGGATATGAAGCTGAATCAAGTTTAATTCCTAGGATTGGTCTGGCTTTTACGCTATTATGAGGAGCTCTGCACACGTGTACATTTCTCTGAGGTGTGTGTGTGTGAACACAGCACACGAGGCCCTATCTTGGTTTCCTTGGAGCAGCCAGCGTGGGAGCTGATACCTTTAAATCAGTCACTGTGAGGCCGTGGCTTTATTCGGCGGTTGTGCAGTTTCACACAAGGTTTTGGTGTCCCGTGGTCTTAGGGGCGTATTATTCAGCATTTTTGTTTGCAAACTTGGCTACAGAAAAGCTACTCTCCAAGGAACTAAACCGAGTGGTGAGTCAAAGAGGATGGAAACTGGACCCTCTGACCCTCGGTTAAAACAACCTGTATTTACTCCGGGATCTGAGGGAAAAAGAATACAAAGCAGTCTGTTGTGGCACGTAAGCCCAAGTCTTCTCTGGTAATTGAATATATCAGGTTGTGTTGTGTTGTTTTAGTGCCTTCATAAGTAAGTATTTAGAACCAAAAGGGACATTGGAAACCACCAAACCACCTGATGATTTTTTTTTTTTCCAATTCAAGTTAACATCTATTGAGCCAATTTGTGTGCAGTAAAGATGCTCCACGCCTACCCCCACCTGCCTGAGCAAGAGTCCTGCCCAGGATCCAAGGATGGAGAGAGTAGATGTTTCTGCAGCAGACCTTCAGGTCCTGGCTGTGGAACAAGCCCACCTGCAGGGACCAGATGAGTGACCCAGGAAACTGAGGCAGGGAGGAATTTGGGCAGAAAGGAAGCTGAACAAGCTTAAATGCTACCCCTAACATGGGTAACTGAGACCGCCTGCAAATCCTGAGCAGAGGGGTTCAGGCAGTAGCACAAGCAAATGAGATTCTTAAATTTTAAACAAAGAAGCAAATGCAACGATGCTGTGGTACAAATACACGACTTCCGTTCATCCCACTAAACCCCAAGATGGTTGCCTTGCAAACGACACCACTTGTAGCTAAGAAATGGATTCAGAAAGGTTTCACCTGTTTCTTAAAAGCAACAAAACAAAAACCTTACTCTGCAGAAGGGAGTGTGTTCTGAGGCTCAGAATTATCTCACAAATTTATGGGGAGCTGTGGTAGAGGCCAGACAGGGAAGGATGTAGATAGCACAGCTCCACTCAGGGCTGCCAGGAAGGGGCTGCTGCTTCCCTTGTGATGATGGGGTCTCGGGGGAAATTGTAGCTTTTTGCCTTGTGTTGATGGTGTCCTAGGGAAAACGGTAGTTGCTTCCCTTCAGATGGTGATGTTCTGCGGGAAACTGGCCACTAGCCCTGTGATAACAACTATGTCCTAAGGGAGATGGTGTCTCTTTCCCTTGTGATGATGGTGTTCTGGGGGCAGTTGTGGTGTCTTCCTTTGAAGTGCTGGCACCTTAGGGGAAATTCGGCAATTCCAGCCCCCTTTCCACCCATCATAGCCACTGTGCCGTATCCACAATATCCATCATTCAAATGCTCTCTGCCAAAGTGCTGCTGGCCACACTGTGAGCATAAGCCAGCCCTTCGAGGCTAGGACCCGTGGGCAGAAGGATTGTACAGGCACACCTCGTTTCGTTGTGCTTCACTTTACTGCTACTTGCAGTTGTTGTTTATCTTTTTCAGATCGAAGGTTTGCAGCAACCCTGCAGTGGGGCAAGTCTGGTGGTGCCATTTTTCCAACAGCATTTGCTTCATGTCTCTGTGTCACATTTTGGTATGCACAACATTTCAAGCTTTTTCATTATTATTATGATATCCATTATGGTGATCTGGGATCTTTGTTATTACTACTATGACTCGCTGAAGGCTCAGAAGATGGTTTAGCACTTTTTAGCAATGAAGTATTTTTTTTTTTTGCGGTACACGGGCCTCTCACTCTTGTGGCCTCTCCCGTTGCGGAGCACAGGCTCCGGATGCGCAGGCTCAGCGACCATGGCTCACGGGCCCAGCCGCTCCGCGGCACGTGGGATCCTCCCGGACCGGGGCACGAACCCGTGTCCCCTGCATCGGCAGGCGGACTCTCAACCACTGCGCCACCAGGGAAGCCCGCTACTGGCCTACTTCTAAACTCATCTGGTTCCAGGCTGACATCCTCTGAATCCACTTCGTTTTCCTTTGTGAACGATGTAAGCCTTCCCCACGTAGGGCTCCTTGCCAGCCCGTCCTCTGCCAGCCCTGAGTGTTCTGTGCTCTCTGCCCTCTCCTCGTTCACCTTCTCGGGTGATGGTTTTGGGTTTCAGCCTGTCTACCCTGAGTGGTCTCCTTGACTACACCCTCTGCACTGGGTACCCCTTCACTGTCCAGCTGAGTTTCCATTATCACCTTAGCCTTGAACTCTTTTTTTTCCATCCTGCTGTGAGTATCTCTACGGAACATTGTAAACTATGAGCCTTACTCGGTAAAGTCCTGGGACTCCACTGTGCGCTGCATACTTAGAACAGAAATGGGCACACAAGCACTCAAAACTGAATTCTGAAAGAACAGACGATTGTACCTCGCGTTAGGCATGAGTACATCCTAAGTACTTACAATGAACTTTTTCTATAAGGAGGCAGCATTTTGGAATGAATATTGCATCGTGATAGGGATGGATTCAAATGCTGCTAGTACCATTTTCTTAAACGTTCTTTTTAAAATTTTTATGGATTTAATTTTTACATCATTATAAAAAGAAATGATACAAACTTCACACTAGAAGATTATCCTCGATATTTTTTTTTTTTCCTGTTTTCAAGTCTTTGGTAGGCCTTTCCAAAAACGCCTGTTTTCTTTGGTCATATCAAACTATTCTTTTTAATGACTACATCATATAATTGCCACTGTGGATCTCAGAAGTGCACTTCATTTGATAGAGAAGGGAAAAGAACACGTCTTTAGTTGTAGCAAAGGGAACAGAGCTTTAAACTTCGAAGCATTTGTATTGCCCCCTTGGGATGTCTTTTAATTAAAATAAATTAAAGGCAGTTTTTGAGAGCAGGATTTGAAGTTTTGAAGTATCACGGTTAAACTAGTAAAATGACAGATTCATGATTGCTTTATTATAAGGGCTTAAAATTATGTAAACAGTTGGTGACTACGTGCTGCAATGAGTATATATTTCACTCTTTAAACAGGGAGCAGACTTATTCTGCTAAATATATTGCCCACTGGGCCTAGCAAGTGACCTCACATCAATTTCACATGAATAATGTAGATGCTTGTGCATAGGCGGTCAATTTTAATAGGAAAAAACATCTAAAATATAATAATACGAAGATTTTTTAAACACAACGTTCAATATTTTAAATATATCTACATATGCGTGTACGCACACACACACAGATATATAACATAATGGGAACTATTATAAAAAAAGGTACTAGTTCTTTAAAGTGGAAAAACATGTTAGAAATCTTGTTCTATAAATTTCCCAAGCTTATTTTATGTCTCCACAATATATCTTTAAGGATCAACAAGGTGTATCAGGAGGTTAGCATAAGTCCACCTTTAATGCCTTTCTCAATTATGATAGTAACAGTTTTTGACTGCTGCAGCACTGAAGAATATTTTGTTTGCCTTTTTAAAACAGATTTATTGAGATATAATTTACATACCTTACATTTTGTCTGACTAAAGTATGCAAATCAATGGACTTTCATATATTTAGAGAATTATACACCCATGACCATAATCTAATTTTAGAATATTTTCATCACCCCACAAAGAAATCTGTTCCCATGATCACTCTTTTTGTGTGTGTGTGGTACGCAGGCCTCTCACCGCTGTGGCCTCTCCCGTTGCGGAGCACAGGCTCCGGACGCGCAGGCTCAGCGGCCATGGCTCACGGGCCCAGCCGCTCCGCGGCGTGTGGGATCCTCCCGGACCGGGGCACGAACCCGTGTCCCCTGCATCGGCAGGCGGACTCTCAACCACTGCGCCACCAGGGAAGCCCTATCACTCTTTTTACTTGCCCCTCCCCCTGCACTAAGCATTAATAGATGAGATCATACAGTGTGTGGTCTTTTGTCCCTGGCTTCTTTCACTCAGCGTGATGATTTTGAGGTCTGTCAATATTCTAGCCTGTATCTGTATGCCCTTCCTTTTAACCGATGAATAATATTTCATTGAATGTATATGACACATTGTGTTTACCCAGCCATCAGCTGGCAGACACTTGAATTGTTTTACATTTTGAGTATTATGAATAATGCTGCAGTGAATATAAGTGTGTACTAGTTTTTGTGTGTATATATGTTTCCAGTTTTCTTGAGTATAAAACCTAGGGGTGAAATTGCTGGATCATGTGGTAACACTTTAACAACTTGAGGAAGTGCAAAAATACTTTCCGAAACCTCCGTACCATTTTACGTTCCCATGAGCAACGTATGAGTGTTCTGATTTCTCCATATCCTTGCAAAACACCTGTTCTCTCTCTGCCTGTAGCCCTCACTGGGGGGGGAAAGTGCTATCTCGTTGTGGTTTTTCAATTCTTTTCCCTAATGATATTGAGCATATTTTCATATGATTATTGTCCATTTGTATATCTTCTTTGGAAAAGTGTCTGTTTTTATCCTTTGCCCAATTTTTGTGTTCTATTGTGGTTGAGTTGTAAGCATTCTTTATATTCTGGACGTTAGACACTTACTAGATTTATCAACTGCAAATATTTTCTTCCGTTCTGTGGTTTGTCTTTTCACTGTCTTGATAGTGCTGTATCATTTGCAGCAAAAAAAAAGTTGTTCAATTTTCATGAAACCCAACTTTTCGTTCCCTTTTATTGCTTGTGCTTTTGGTGTCATAGCTAAGAAATCATAGCCTACCTTAAGGTCGCAAAGATTTACTTCTGTGTTTTCTTCCAAGATTCTATAATTTTAGCTGTTACATTTAGGTCTATGGTCTATTGAGATAATTTTTGTGTTTGTCATGAGCTAGAACTCCAAATTCATTTCTTGTATATGGATAGCCAGTTTTCACAGCACTGTTTAGTAGAATGAGAATTTTGAGTGCTTATTATATATCAATAATTGTGTTAAATTGCTTATGTAGGATGTCATTTGTTTTTCAGAACAGCTCTAGAACATTGATATTTTGATGTATTACGGAATTGAGGTCAAGTAGTTTGTTCAACATTTATTTTTTATTGTGGTATAATTGACATATAACACTATACTTGTATATATTGCAATATGATCACTAAAATAAGTTAACGCCCATCACAATACTTTTTTTTTTAATAAGGACTTCTAAGATCTACTCTCATAGAAATATTATTAACTGTGCTCAGCATTCTGTACGTTACAACACTTACCTATTTTATAATGAAAATCTGTACCTTTGAACCCCCTTCATGCATTGCCCCCATACCTTGCTTCTGGCAACCACCAACCTCTTCTCTGTATCTAGGAGTCTGGCTTCTTGTTGTCGTTTGAAATTTCTCATATAAGTGAGATCATATGGGTGGGTGTGGGTATGTATGTGTGTTGGTGTGACTTCTTCCTTATCCATTTATTCATCAGTGGACAAAGAGGTTGCTTCCATTTCCTGGCTGTTAAAACATTAACTCAAAAAGATATATGGGGCTTCCCTGGTGGTGCAGTGCTTGGGAGTCTGCCTGCCGATGCAGGAGACACAGGTTCGTGCCCCGGTCCGGGAGGATCCCACATGCCGCGGAGCGGCTGGGCCCGTGAGCCATGGCCGTTGAGCCTGCGCGTCCGGAGCCTGTGCTCCGCAATGGGAGAGGCCACAAGAGTGAGAGGCCCGCGTACCGCAAAAAAAAAAAAAAGATGTATGCACCCCAGGTTCACTGCAGCATTATTTTTAATTTTCTTTACATAAATACACAGAAATGGGACTACTGGATCATATGGTAATTCTAGTTTTAATTTTTTAAGGAACATTTATACTGTTTTTCAGTGGCTGCATCAACTTAATTCCCACCAACAAGGCGCAAGAGTTCCCTTTTCTCCACATCTTTGCCAGCACTTATCTCTTGTCTTCTCATACCTGTTAGAATGGCTATTATGAGGTGATATCTCACTGTGGTTTGGTTTGCCTTCCCCTGATGATTAGGGATGCTGAGACTCTTTTCATGGACTTGTTGGCCATGTGTATATTTTCTTTGGAAAAATGTCTATTCAGATCCCCTGACCACTTTTTATTCAGAATGTTTGGTTTTTCTTGCTATTGAGTTTTATGTGTTCTTTATATATTTTGGATATTGATCCCTCCTCAGATATATGTTTGGCAAATATTTTCTCCCATTCAGTAGGTTGTCTTTTCATTTTGTTCATAATTACTTTAGCTGTATAGAAGCTTTTTTAGTTTGATGTAGTCCGACTTGTTTGTTTTGGCTTTTGTTTGCTTTTTAAGTCAGATCCAGAAACCTCCTCAAGACCAATGCCAAGGAGCTTACCACCTGTTTTCTTCTAAGAGTTTTATGGTTTCAGGTCTTACTATACATTCAAGTCTTTAATCCATTTTGAGTTAGTTTTTGTGTGTGGTGTAAGATAAGAGTCTAGTTTCCATCTTTTGCATGTGGCTGTCCTGTTTTCCCAACAACCATTGATTGAGAGACTGTCCTTTCCCCATTTTATAGCCTTGGCTTCTTTGTCCTAAATTAACTGACCATATTTGTGTGGGTTTATTGCTCAGCTCCCTGTTATCTTTCATTGATTCATGTGCCTGTTTTAATGCCAACCATACTGTTTTGATTACTATAGCTTTGTAATACAGTTGGAAATCCAGGAGTGTGAGCTTCTAGGTCTTCTTTCTTAAGATTTACAATATTAATTTCCTACAGTCCATGATCATGGAAATCTTCTATTTGTGTTATCTTCAGTTACTTAAATCTTTGTTCTATAGTTTTCAGTGTACAGGTATTTCACCTCCTTGGATAAATTTATTACTGATTATTTTTGATATATTCATAAATGAAACTTTTCTTAATTCTCTTATAGTTTATCATTAGAGTATAGAAATGCAACAGATTTTTGTATATTGATCCTACAACTTTACAGAATTCACTTATTATCTAACAGTTTTTTGGTGGAGTCTTCAGGTTTTCCATGTCATCTGCAAATAGTGACAGTTTTACTTTTTCCTTTCCAATTGGGATGCCTTTTATATATTCTTCTTACTTATTGCTGTGGCTATGACTTCCAATACTATGTTGAATAAAAATGTGAGAATGGGCATTCTTGTCTTGTCCCTGGTCTTAGAGGAAAAGCTTTCAGCTTTTCACAGTTGAGTGTAATGTTAGCTGTGGGGTTGTCACATAGGGCCTTTATGATGTTTAGGTACATTTCCTCTATACTCATGTTGTTGAGAGTTTTTATCATAAATGAATGTTGAATTATGGCAAATGCTTAATTGCATCTATTGAGATAATATCATTTTAATCCTTCATTTTGTTAAAATGTTCTATTAACGTTGATTGATCTGCAAATGTTGAACTATCTTTGCATTCCTGAGATAATTCCCACTTGATCATGGTGTATGATCCTCTAATGCATTGCTGAATTTGGTTTCTTAGTATTTTGTTGAGGATATTTTCTATCTATGCTTATGAAGTATATTGGCCTGTAATTTTTTATTTTTTCTTGTGATGCCTTTGCTTTTGGTACCAGTGTAATGCTGGCATCGTAAAATGAGTTTCGAAGTTCTCTTCTATATTTTGGAGGAGTTTGAGAAGGACTGGTATTAATTCATCTTTGAAAGTTTGGTAGAAATCGCTAGTGAAGCCATGTGGTTGTGGACTTCTATTTGTTGGGAGGTTATTGATTCAATCTCCTTACTAGTAATTGGCCTATTCAGATTTTCTATTTCCTCATGATTCAGTCTTGGAAGGTTGTACGTTTCTTGGAATTTATCCATTTCTTCTAGGTTGTCAACTGTGTTGGAGTATAATTATTTATAGTAATCTGTTATGATCCGTGGCCTTCCTAATGGTATCAGTTGTAGTATCTTTTTAATTTTTGAATTTGTTTATTTGGGCTCTCTCTCTCTCTCTCTTTTTTGGTGAGTCTAGCTAAATATCTGTCTCCTTTGTCTTTTCAAAGAATCAGCTTTGGATTTTTTTGTTATTTTCTATTCTTAGTGTCCCTTTTATTTAGTTCTCTTTGTTATTTCCTTTCTACTAACTGGGTTTCATTGATTCTTCTTTTTTCTAGGTCCTTGAGTTGTAAAGTTAGGTTGTTTATTTTAGATTTTTCTTATTTCTTGAGATAGTCATTTATTGCCTGAGTTTACCTCTCAGAACAGTGTTTGCTGCATCCCGTAAGTTTTTTTTTTTTTAATATACTTACTGGAGTATAATTGCTTTACAATGGTATGTTAGTTTCTCCTTTATAACAAAGTGAATGAGTTATACATATACATATGTCCCCATATCTCTTCCCTCTTGCATCTCCCTCCCTCCTACCTTCCCTATCCCACCCCTTTAGGTGGTCACAAAGCATTGAGCTGATCTCCCTGTGCTATGTGGCTGCTTCCCACTAGCGCTCTACTTTACATTTGGTAGTGTATATATGTCCATTCCACTCTCTTTGTCCCAGCTTACCCTTCCCCTCCCTGTATCCTCAAGTCCATTCTCTAGTAGGTCTGTGTCTTTATTTTCCCCTCTTGCCTCTAGGTTCTTCATGACCTTTTTTTTTCTTTTTTTTTTAGATTCCATATATATGTGTTAGCATATGGTATTTGTTTTCCTCTTTCTGACTTCACCTGTATAACAGACTCTAGGTCCCTCCACCTCACTACAAATAACTCAATTTCGTTTGTTTTAATGGCTGAGTAATACTCCGTTGTATATAAGTGCAACATCTTCTCTATCTATTCATCTGCTGATGGACACCTAGGCTGCTTCCATGTCCTGGCTATTGTAAATACAGCTGCAATGAACATTTTGGTACATGACTCTTTTTGAATTATGGTTTTCTCAGGGTATATGCCCAGTAGTGGGATTTCTGGGTCATACGGTAGTTCTATTTGTAGTTTTTTATGGAACCTCCATACTGTTCTCCATAGTGGCTGTATCCATTTACATTCCCACCAACAGTGCAAGAGGGTTCCCTTTTCTCCACACCCTATCCAGCATTTAATGCATCCCATAAGTTTTGATGTTGTATTTCCATTTTCATTTTCTCAAGGTACTTTTAAATTTCTCTTTTGATTTCTTGACCTATTGCTTGTTCAGTAGCATGTTGTTTAATCTGTACATGTTTGAACTGTTCTGTACAATTCTTGTCATTGATTAGAGTTTATTACCTATAGTGAGAAAAGACTGATATGAATTCAGTCTTCATAAATGTGTTAAGACTTGTTTTGTGGTCTAACATGTGATCTGTCCTAGAGAATGCTCCATGTGCACTTGAGAAGAATGCATATTGCTTTTATTTTTATTCATTTAGTTATTTTTAACATCTTTATTGCAGTATAGTTGCTTTACAATGTTGTGTTAGTTTCTGCTGTATAACAAAGTGAATCAGCTGAGTGTATACACATATCCCCATATCCCTTCACTCGTGCATCTCCCTCCCACCCTCCCTCTCCCACCCCTCTAGGTGGTCACAAAGCAGTGAACTGATCTTCCTGTGCTATGCAGCGGCTTCCCAGTAGCTATTTTACGTTTGGTAGTATATATAAGTCCATGCCACTCTCTCACTTCATCCCAGCTTACCCTTCCTCCCTCCCCATGTCCTCAAGTCCATTCTCTACGTCGGCATCTTTATGGACTGTTCTGTACTATCTGTTAATACTGTCTAATTTAATGTGTCACTTAAGACCAGTATTTCCTTATTATTGTGTCTGGATGATCTGTCCATTGATGTAAGTGGGGCATTAATGTCCCTGACAATTATTGTGTTACTGTTTCTCCCTTTAGGTTTTTAAATATTTGCAGTATGTATTTATGTGCTCCTATACAGGGTACATAAATACTTACACATATTATATCTTCATTTGGACTGACTCCTTTATCATTATGTAGCAGTCTTCTTTGTTTCTTATTACAGTCTTTGTCTTAAAGTCTATTTTGTTTGATAAAAGTACAGATTCTCCAACTTTCTTTTGGTTTCTATTTGCATGGAATATCTTTTTCTGTCCCTTCACTTTCAGTCTGGGTGTATCCTTGCATCTGACGTGAGTCTATTGTAGGCAGCATATAGATGGGTCTTGGTTTTTTATTCATTCAACCACTCTGTGTCTTTTGATTGGCAGATTTAGTCCATTTACATTTAAAGTAATTGTTGATAGGTATGTACTTACTGTTATTTTGATAATTGTTTTTTGGTTGCTTTGTAGTTTCTCTGTTCCTTTTTTCTTCTTTTGTTTTCTATCTTTGTGGCCTGATGACTTTCTGTAATGGTATGCTTAGTTTCCTTTCTCATTATATTTTGTGTATCTACTACTGGTTTTGGCTTGGTATTTACCATTAGGCTTACACATAACAACCTACATTTATTGTAGACTACTTTAAGTAGATAATGACTTAATTTGAACACATTCTAGAGCTCTACATTTTTACTCCACCCTCCCCACACTTTTTTTTTTTTTTGCAGTACGCGGGCCTCTCACTGTTGTGGCCTCTCTCGTTGCGGAGCACAGGCTCCGGACGCGCAGGCCCAGCGGCCATGGCCCACAGGCCCAGCCGCTCCGCGGCATGTGGGATCTTCCTAGACCGGGGCACGAACCCGCGTCCCCTGCATCGGCAGGCGGACTCTCAACCACTGCGCCACCAGGGAAGCCCCCCACACTGTTTTTGATATAATATTTTACATCTTTTTATCTTGAATATCTGTTAAGCAATTATTACAGTTATACTTTTACTACTTTTTTCCTTCACACTAGCTTTGTGTTTAATCCACTGCCTTTACTTTATATTTACCTTTCCCAGTGAGCTTCATACTTTCATATGTTCTCTTGTTACTAATTAGTGCCCTTTCTTTGCAGATTAAGGAAGTCCTTTAAATATATATTGTAAGGTCAGTTCAGTGGTGATGAACTCTTCTACTTTGGCTGTCTGGAAAACTCTATTTCTCCTTCAATTCTGAATAATATCTTGGCCAAGTAGATTATTATGGGTTGGAAGTTGTTTGTTTGGGTTTTGGTTTTCCTTGTAGCACTTTGAATATATCATGCTACTCCCTTTTGGCCTGCAGATTTTCTACTGAAAATCTGCTGACAGTCTTATCGGGGTACTTGTATGCAACATTTTATTTTTCTCTTGCTGCTTTTAAGATTAATTCTTTAACTTTAGCATCTTAATTATAATACACCTTGGTTCATGTCTCTTGGGGTTCATCTTCTTTGGAACTCTCTAGGCTCCCTGGATCTGTATGTCTGTTTCCTTTCCCAGGTTAGAAATTTTCAGTCATTATTTCTTTAAATAAGTTTTCTGCTGCTTTCACCCTTTTTCTCCATTTGGGATTCCTAACTGTGAATATTAGTTTGCTTGATATTGTACCATAAGTCCCTTAAGCTATGAACACTTTTTAAACTTATTTTTTTCTTTTGGTTCTATTTGGGTCAGTTCCACTGTGCTGTCTTCCAGATCACTGACCCTTTCTTTTGCTTCATTTAGTCCACTGTTGAACCCTCTTGTGTATTTTTCAGTTTAGTTACTGTATTCTTCAGTGCTGTGTCTTCTATTTGGTACTTTCTGATATTTTATCTCTTTGTTAAAGTTTACACTGAGTTCATCAATTCTTCTGTGAAGTTCAGTGATGTTTATGACCATTATTTTGAGCTTTATAAGGTGACTTAATTTAAAGTTTTTTTCTGATTTTTTATCTTGTTCTTTCATTTGGAACATATTCCTTAACATACATATTCCTTAAACATACTTTATAACCTAGGAATCCCACTCTTTGCTGTTTCCCCATGTGTAGTGAAAATATATGTCCACACAACATTTTGTACAAGAATATTCATTTCAGACTTGTCCATATAGCCTCAAACTGAAACAACCCAAATGTCCTTCAGTGGAAAAATGGACAAGCACATGTTGACATATTCATACAATAGAATACTACCCAACAATAAAAATGAGTTACTGACACACTCAACAACATTAATGAATCTTTCAAACATTTTATCGAGAGACAGAAGCCAGACATAAGAGATGTATGTATGATTCCATTTACATGAAGATAAAGGCCAGATGAAGTCAACTTATGATAATAGAAGTCAGAAAAGTTGCCTATGGAGGGGGAGGGGTTGAGAATTGAATATAAGGTGCAAAAAGAAACTATGGGATATGGAAATGGTATATGCCTTCATACATGGCATTGGCTACACTTGTAGGCATGAATCATTTGTCAAAAATCATTGAATCATACAACTAAGTTATGTGCATTTTACTGTAAGAATATTCTACCTCAATTTTAAAAATAACTACTTTATAGCACCTTGGGCTCTGAAAGTGGAAAGGAGGAGTTCATGGGACATTTCAGGTTGAATTGTCTTTGGATTTCAATTGTTATATTTGGCTGTTTTTTATTTGTATGTTTTATTAACTATTCACTCCAATTTTATTTCAAATTGTCCCTTATTAAAGTAGAAGGCTACCTTAAAAAGGGACAAATTGCCCCACAAAATGTGCTAATTCATAACAACTGTTTATAGATTTATAATGTTATTAATTCAGTATTAGCTTGAATGAGCAACATTTTTAGCTGCAGGAAATTTACAGTTCACCTTCTTTACATTTTCACCAAAATAAAATCTTCATTTTCAGTTTCTGAAATTGAAATATGTACTCATTTGAACCTTGGAGAACCGCCAGTTTTGTAGGTAGAAATCAATGGAACGTTGTGAAAGTCGTAGGGTTCAACCTGATGTGTTTCACTGATACCATGAAGGTGAGTGGAAAGAGATTTCAAAACTACGATGGACATAAAGTTTCATATGGTTGTAACTACCTATTACAAGGTTTCATTTCTTGTAGAAGATGAAGGAGGAAGAGAAGAGGTAGGAGGCTATTATAAATAGTAAGTCAGCGATGCTTGGTAAATGGACTCAGGATATCTGGGGAAGAAAAGCTGGGTCGAATAAGATAAAAGAATGGGAGCCCTTGATAATTTCACCTTCAGAATTAATGTTTACTGACAAGTTGGTTATCTCTGTAGAGATTTATTACCTTGATTTGGGGGTGACCATCTGGACCCGTAGGGTACAACCATCAGATGTCGGAGGGAGGAGTGTTGCCTAGCTTTATATCCACGCAGTAAGCCTTTCCTTCTAGGAGAAATAACTGAAATAATCATGCAAACACACTCATTTTGCAAATGAAAAAAAAAAAGGATTTACTATGTATATCAAGATAAATAAATGCAAGTCCTTTGAAAACAGGGAAGGTGTATTGAATACTTATTGTAATCCCATAATACACAATATGATATGATGCAGAGTAGCTGATGAAAAGCCATTTGTTGATTTAATGGTTACAGGTCCCGATCCAGTGCTCAGTACAGATAACATGGTTATAGACTATCAGGTGACTCAGAAAACTACATGGGTGAAATTTCAAGATCAAGAAGAATTTAATACAGTCGACATATACTTACTCAGTTTAACATTTGACTGGGCACAATGGTTTAAGTCACTGCGATTCAGGATATGAAAGGAAACAGCTGCAGGCTATGATCACGCCAATTACACAGGACAGGATTTTCTAGGAGAAGAAAATCACTCCCTTTAAACCAGTGATTTTCAAGCTTTAATGTGCAGAAAATTATCTGGTGGGGATCATGTGAAAAGACCAGCACCAGTTCCCTAGGCGTGATGTGGGCCTGGGATTCTGCATTGTTAACAAGCCTCCAGGTGAAGCTGATGCTGCTCGAGCAGCGCCCCTGTGTGAGCAGGGAGTCTTGAGACCATCCCTGCCTGGGACTAGCAGGGAGTCAGGAGAAGGACGGAGGGAGAGCCTTTACCTATGGTCCCGTTAATCCAGATCTGGGGGAGAAGAGCAGGAGGATAACAACTCTTCCAAAGCCCGGACAATTTGCAATTTGGAAAGTGGTCCATCCCTGTCATTACTGATGGAGTGATTCCTGTGTGCAGACCCTGACATTTGTTGCCCCAGGGATAACAGAGGAGGCAAAAGTCATGGTGTCTGTCCTCAAGTTCTTGCTCTATTTCCAGAGAGATGATCTGACAATAATAAAAAATATACAAGGACACCAATTTTAAAAAAAAGAAATAAACATATTAAGTTGCCCTGAGTCATGAATCACGAATGGTTTACAAATGCTGAGAGATCACCAGAGCAGTTGAGGTGGATGCCTCCCAGTTACATTTGAGAAGGCTTAATATGAGAGTTGCATTTTAAATAGCTGGGAAGTAGCTGATAAGCCTTAAAGAAGGGGGTATCATGTGTGAACGTCCAGAAGAGGAAGCAAAGGAATGAAACCAGAAGAGATGTGAACCCCTGGCTTGTGTGAAGGTGCAGCAGGGTGGGCGTGATTAGAAGTGAAAGTTGTTATGGGGACAGTGGCAACGTTCTTGAAAGTGGGTAAGAAAGGTATGGGTTTCTGAACAGAAAAAGAAAATGACATGATTTAAATGTCAGTCATGGACACTGGAGCTGGATGAAACAGATTGGAATGAAAAGTCTAAAAATAGAAGAACAGCCTGAGAGGCTACTGCAGTCACCTGAGACTGATGAAGGCCTGGAATGGGGCTCGGACCACAGAGGCTCAGAGAAATATGGCTAAACGGGAGAGGCCGAAGTCCCCTGGGCCCTAGACAAAGGGGTGGGTTATCAGGGTCGTTTCAAGTGTCCCTTTCCCCACTCTTCTAGGATGCTTTTTTCCATCCTCAGCACTCCCATCTTCAAGGCTTCAGTCAAAGAGTGAAATGATGGCCCACACGTGATGTAGGATAGATGGTCTTAAGGCCTCTTCAGAGTAATATTGGGTTGGCCAAAAGTTCGTTCAGGTTTCCTGTAACACACAGGAAAGCACCAGTGGGATGAGATTCAGTAGTAAAGTCTCAGATACTTTAGGAATTCTCCAGGGAAATATTTGAGATTTGGAATTTCATTCCATCCTACAGATCAATTGTTTCCTTATATTTACCAAAATGTGTCTTAAATTCTGAGAGGTAGCATGAAAAAGCACTGACTTAAAAGTCCAAAAATGTGCATTCTGCCCATATCTTCTCCATCACTTAGCTGAGTCAATTTTCAAAAAGGTTGAGTGATTGCAGGTGTCAGTTTTCTGTAAAGTGACAATCGATACCTAACCTATTGGCCTTTGTGTTTGCTATGAAAGTCATTTGAAAGGTAGACTAGAGGTAACAGAAGCAGAGTCTTTTCTAAAGTTACTAGTCTGAAAAAAGATCAATCGTGATGCAGTTGACAATAAAGAGAAGATTGCAAAAATGCTTAGCCTTTTAAGGAAAATGTAAAGCCTTCTGTTCTAACCTTGTGCAGTTGTGCATTTGTTAAGACACCAGGCAGGCAGGGACCACTTTAATGTTCATTAATGATAGATGTGGATTCAGGAATTATCCATGTTGGGTGTTAATTAATCTTATAGGATCACGGTATCTGGTTAAGAAGACATTCACTTTTTTTCTTTGAATGATTTTATTTTTTAAAAACAGCTTGGAGCTCACAGCAAAATTGAGGGGAAGGTGCAGAGACTTCCCATATACGCCCCCCCACCCCACGTACGTGCATAGCTTTCCCCGTTACCCACACACCCCACCAGGTGGTACATTTGTTACAACTGATGAACCTATACGGACACATCATCACCACCCAAATTCCATGCTTTACCTTAGCGTTCACTCTGGGTGATGTACATCCTATGGGTTTGGACAAATGTATAATGACGTGTATGGATTGTTGTATCATACGGAGTAGTTTCACTGCCCTAAAAATCCTCTGTGCTCCACCTGTTTTCCCTCCCCTCCCCAGGAAGTCATTCTGGAAGAAATCAGAGAGCTTGGGTTAAATTTGAATGATGTGCAAGCTAGTCAACTTTTAGTAAAGCAGAAGTAAACAGAGGACTTAGAAATCAGAGAAGAACAAGAAAGTGATGCTATGTCTGAGAGCTAATGAGCTGAAAAGGATTTTGAGAAGTTCATTTTAAAATTCTTCATTCCTATTTTAGGAAAGTTTTTAGGTTAGTTAAAATGTGCGCATAACGAATGCCTGCTAAAAACCAGCACAGAGCTGAGAGGCTACAGGAAACACCCAGAGAGATGAAAACCAAGTCCACACTCGTGGACCTTTCCACAGGTTTTCTGTCCCAGATTTAGTTTTTCACATGTTAGTGGACATTCTCCAATGAAATTTCACTCTACCTAAATTCAAGTATCAATACATAGATTCATGCTCACTAATTAAGGCTACTTTATAGTACATAGGTTGGAGAAAATTAGAGACCTAGTAAGTCTTTTTTGTTTTACTTTCCAAATACATTTAAATGTTTCTAAAATATAAGAATTCAGAAGAATACATTTGCCATTAACCCCACATTTCAGAGTTACAGTGTTGGCCATCAAACAGAGTTTATGAAATTAATTTCTAAGTAGTGATAAATCATATTGGAAGCAATCCTGCTTTCACCGGAGCCTTTATAACCTGAAGGCATTGCACTCCTTTTGTCTGTAATTGAAGGATATTTTTGACCATCTATCCTGTGAGCTAAAATGACAGGTGTTACCTGTTGCTCTCATTACCTGACAGTTTTGACACATCTATTCATTAGAGACACATTTCTGCCTCAGAAAGTAGCTGCCTGGAAGAGTATCTGTTTTAAGATTCCCCCACATCTTTTCATGGCTTGATAGCTCATTTATTTTCAGTGATGAATAATATTCCATTGTCTGGATACACTATAGTTTGTCAATTCACCAACTGAAGGACATCTTTGTTGCTTCCAAGTTTTGGCAGTTATGAATAAAGCTGCCATTAACATTTACGTGCAGGGTTTGTGTAGACATAAAATTATTTGTATAATATTTGTCATTATAATTTATTATATTTAATTATGTCCAGAATTATTTTAACAAAGAATATACTAATATCAACTATATCTACTTATATATAAAGCCTCATAGTCTCTAAGTTTCCTAATTACAGAGATTAAATTCCCCCTCAGGAATCTGCATAGGTTAAAACCATTCAATATCCAATCGTGTATGAAATATCGAATGTGAATATTAATATCATTAGATAACTAAGAAACTGGTTAATACATACACACCTAGATATGCAAATCTGCCACATTCATTTGTTGATGGTAATCAGTGTGTGTGTGTGTGTGTGTGTGTGTGTGTGTGTTTTAAGAGTCATCATAAGGATTAAAAAAAAGCAGGGATAATAACTTGTTTTGCCTTAATTTCCAAGTATGGGGTGAAGAGGGATTCTGGGAGAGTTATAAGCTTTGGTGGAGTGGACGGGGAAAAAAAGAGCCCTACACTGAAGAAAGCCCACAGCCTGTCATGAGATAGAACTGGGGAATATGAAAAATAATAGTGTAGATATTCATTATCTACTGAGGCAAAATTGTGAAACTCCAGTTCCTATGAACCCATGTTACTAATGAAAATGAATTTTATTTCCCCGTCTTCTGATACCTTTCCTTAGAAACTGGGCAGTTACTCAGAATATTAGAGGTTTCTAGATGAAAGCTTTCTGAGAGAACAGACATTGACCTTTCACACAGAGGTAGTAATATTCGCAACTGTTCCCTGTATCCCTGCCCCCAGTAGGCGATGAGCTCTGTGCTTCACACATACTGTCCCTTGTGGTACTAACAGCAGCCCTAAGAAATCCTGCTGGATTCATGAGGACGCTGAAATTACAAGAGGTAAAGGGAAGATGTAAGTGGTGGAGTCGGGATTGAAAGCCAAGCTGAGCAGGTACAGAGCTGAGGCACTTCCACACTCCAGGGCACTGCTGTCCCCACAGGGCTCCTTATAACAAGGGACACTTACGTACTATCACCAATATTGCGGAAAAAGCCTTAAATGATACACATTAAGAGAGAAACAGACTAATTGGTGATTAATGTTTTGTTATAGCAACAGCTTTGTTTTAACTGCAGAAGAATTTGGAATGACTTAATGTGTTGTTTGGTTTTCTTTAAAATAATAAAAGGTGTGCCTTCTTGAATCAACAAAAAGTTAGGGGGAGCTGAGGTAAGATAGGGCACCAAGGCAAAAATAACCAGACCAAGGTTAAATGCTGAGAAATCAAATAAAGACAAGGAAAGGTAATAATCCTCGAGAAGAGGGCAAAGCCACTTGGTTTGTTAGGCAGCCTCAAAGACAGACATCACCGATCCCTGCTTCCTGGTATTCACTTCCCTTGCAATCTTCTCCCTTTGGGTATGGACTGGACTTGCTAACTCCCAAAGAGTAGAGTACAGTAGAAAATGATGGGACATCACTTCTGAGAGGAGCCCGTCGCCATGCTGTGAGCGAGCCCTGTGCGGAGGGCCCAGGCGAGAGAGCTCGGGAGTAAATCCTCACCTAGTCGAGCCTTGGGAAGACCTCAGCTCCTGCTGACACTTTACTGCAGCAGCCCTGTGGCAGAGCCTGAGGCAAAAATCACCAGATTAGCCGCTTCTAGGTTACTGACCCTCAGAAACTCTGAGGTAATAAATGTGTGTGTTTCAAGCTGCTACACTGGGGGGAATTTTGTTAAATAGCAATAGATAAGTAATACAATTGGGAAAGTTGATTCAACTTTTGCTACAGTGACCAAAGAGGTCAAGTTACAGAGCAAAGTACCTGTGCATTTGTGCATGATATACTATTCTATTTTAGTCAAAAAACAATCCAATATTAAGTATATATACAAAATATTTGAATATATGATAAGGGAATTCATATTTAAACTATCCATTTGGGCTTGGAATATGGCTCAAGAGAGGATATTCAACGTGGTGGACGCCAAGGCACTGCAGGATATTTAGGAGTCGTTATTGATTGATTTTCATTTAAATTTTATTTATTTTTAAAATACATATTATCTATACAACCTACAGAATTTCAAAGGCATACACTTGCATATACTGTGAGAGCTCTCTCTCCCACCTCTGACCTCTATCCCCCAGTTTCCCTCTCCATGAAACCAGTGATCTGCGTGTATTCTGTGTGTGTGTGTATTCCATAGGGAGGATGTTTGTGTCTTTTTCCTCAATCATATTCAATGTATGCAAGCCTTTAAACACCAATTACATTTTGGATATATTTCCTTTTATGCTTTAACACTAAAACTGCAACCCCTGTCCCCTTGCCCAATGAATGCTTCCTATCTTCCCTCTTGCTATATAATTCTCATTGGCACTTATCATAATGTATGCATTTTGCTTATATTATTTTCTGTTTCCTTGATAGAATGAAGCTCTATGAGGGTAGAGAGTCTTTGTGTTTTGTTTATTATTATATACCGAGTATAGTATCTGGTATAAATATTTGCTGAGTGAATAAATAGTATGCTTGATCACATTGTTTATATTAGTGTTTTTTACTTACTAAAGGCAGATTATTTTTCTTCTGGTTTAGTATTTTGATGCATATTCTAACATGGTGATTTCCAAATAATTTTGTTAATTATTTAAAGCATTTGATTTTCTAGAATGTAAATTATTAGAATTAGCTGACCTGTAGTTGTAAGTGAAACACATTAAAGGAAAAAATATGAATGCAATTAAGGTCAGTATAAATTAACATCTTTTAAAGTATTTTTGCTTTGCTTTATTTTTATAAGAGAGAATTCAGCATTGGCTATTTTGTTTCAGTTTTTAAATTGAGAGCAGTAGAAACCATTATGAATAAAAGATAAGGTTATTGTAACATTGTGAAGCTATAATTCATTAGAGCCTTCATTTCCATCAACCTCTCATAGTTTAAAGCTGATTCTTCTTTATACTAGTCCAATAAGTGCAAAGAAATGGGAGGGGGTAAGTTAATACTTATTAAAATGTCACAGCAGGCAAATCGTCCTGGCCATATTTAAGACAAAATAATCCAAATATTCTATGGCAAGGGAAAGGGCGTTGCTGTATAATCAGTATTATTATTATTTTTTTTACCTTTAACCAGAGACACCAGAAAACTCTCATTTAATCTTGTAGAATCACCAAGAATAATATCAAAACTGTCAAATATTTTAAGTTTAAATTTAAAAGATTAAAAACTCACCATTACTTATCAGAAAGAAAATCAGTCTTAAAACCAATATATACATATTAGGTGTGATATTTGTTTTATATTTATGAGTGTGAATAACATTGTGTGTGCCTGTGTATATGTGTGTCTGTAAATCTGGTTAGCAATTATCATATTTTTACATGATGGGAAGTGTGGTTGACAATAAAAAAGTTTACAAAATAATTCCATAGGTATAAATACTTCTTTATTATGATATTTAAAGTTTAACTTTAGAACGTCTTTAAAATCTGTCAGTTCTGCCATACCATCCACTGATTTTTTTTTTTAGTTTAACGTAACTTTTAAAAATCCAATGGTCAGATTTTTCAAAATTAAAATTCTCCCTTTTGATTGAACAATTACAGCATCCAGTTTTTCTTAAACTTGCCTAGTTCATTTGTGGAGATTTGTGGTTAGAAAAGTATAACAGGAACACAGAAAAAGGTAAATAAAGTATCTATAGATTTAATTGCAAATTATAAGTTATATTTCAGTCAAGCTACTGAGAAAAGAATATGGAAACAATGTTAATATAGTAAAATGGAAAAGAAAATCAAGGTAGTAGATACAAATAGGACAGCCTGGTATCACACATGCTATGATGCAGGTGCCACCGTGATTTCCCTGGACTTGTAATATTTTGTCTCTTAATGCTCTGGGTTCTTTACCCATGCAAAGTGTAGGAAAAAGTATGTAGGTGGCTGTAGGCGTCTGCAGAAGCAGTCCTAAGTTTTCAAAAACCAAGAACTGCTGAATTAATTCTAACCTTTCGTTAAAACCAAGTGTAATACGGAGCAGGATTCTGTTATTCACCTGCATTTAAATGTGTTCCTGGCTCGTTCACAGGCACAGACTCTGCAAAGCTCTCTCTTCAGTTTTGTCATCCACCAATATAAGCAGATGATATTGAAGTACGGAGGAAAGGAAATAACAAGGTTAAAAATAGTAATAAAGGTGTGTTGAAAGAAGCTATATATATATTTTAAAGTTCTTTGGCTTTTTGTTTTTATTAAAGTGGAATCTTTTCCAAAAGGCCTTGGAACAGGGCATGACCTCATTTGCCTGCCACTCCTATAAAAGCGGCTTTCCAGTACACAATAAAGTATTGTTAACTGTCATTGCAGTCCTGACCAGTACATCTCCAGAACTTACTCATTTGCTTAATTGACTCTGTGTACCTTGATAAGATACTTTCTCTTTAACAAAAGAGGTATTTGTCTGTATACAAATACAGACAGAATGGTTGTTACCCTCTAAAATTCTCTATTGAGAGAACAAATGTTAAAATAGAAATCATCATCTAAGTAGAAAATGTATGTGTGCCGGTGTGTGTGTGTGCATGTGTGTATATTTGGAAAAGTCTTTTTTGCAATACATTAGTTTCATGTGTACAATATAATGATTCAATATTTATATATGCTGTGAAATGACCATAGTAAGTTAACATCCATCACCATTTGTAATTAAATAATTGTTTTTTCATGTGATGGGACTTTTAAGATTTACTCTTACTGATTTTCAATTATACAATATAGCAGTAATAACTATAGTTACCATCGTGTATATTATATCCCCATGACTTACTTATAACTGGAAGTTTGGACCTTTTGACTCCCTTCACCCATTTTCCCTACCCCTTGTCTCTGGCAACCACCAGTTCTCTGTGTTTGACTTTGTTTAAGATTCCACATATAAGTGGTATTATATGGTATTTGTCTTTCTCTGTCTGATTTATTTCATTTAGTGTAATGCTGTCAAGTGCCGTAATGTTGTTGTAAATGGCAAGATTCCTTTCTTTTTTATGGCTGAGTAATATTCCTGTGTGTGTGTGTGTGTGTGTGTGTGTGTGTGTGTGTGTATCTCACGCCTTTATCCATTCATGCATTGACGGACATTTAGGTTGTTTCCATATCTTGGCTATGGTAAATAATGCTGTGATGAACATGAGGGTGCATATATCTTTTTGAGTTAGTCTTTTTGTTTTTTCTTCAGATAAATACCCAGAAGTGGAATTGCTGGATCCATATGATAACTCTATTTTTATTTTTTGAGGAACCTCCATACTATTTTCCATAGTGGCTGCACCAATTTATATTCTCACCAACAGGGCACAAAGGATGTCTTTTCTCCACATCCTCAACAGTACTTTTTTTACTTCTTGCCTTTTTGACAACCAGTGTCCCAGGTGTGGGGTGATTTCTCATTGTGGTTTTGGTTTGCATTTCCCTAATGATTAGGGATGTTGAGCATCTTTTCATGTACTTGTTGGGTATCTGTATGTCTTCTTTGGGAAAATGTTTATTTAGATCCTGTATTTTTTAATTGGATTGTTTGTTTTCCTGCTATTGAGCTGTATGAGTTATTTATATATTTTAGATATTAACCCCTATCAGCTATATGATTTGGAAATATTTTCCCCATTCAGTACGTTGCCTGTTTTGTTGATGGTTTCCTTTGTCTGTCCAGAAGCATTTCTTTATAGTTTGATGTAGTCCCACTTGATCATTTTTGCTTTTGCTGCCTTTGCTTTTGGTGTCAGATCCAAGAAATCATCCCTGTAACCAATGTCAAGGAGGCAACCACCTATGTTTTCTTCTAGTAGTTTTACAGTTTCAAGTTTTACACAAGTCTTTAATCCATTTTTGAGTTAATTTTTGTGTATGGTGTAAGATGGAGTCTAGTTTCATTCTTTGCCTGTGGCTATCCTGTTTTTCCCAACACCATTTATTGAAGAGGCTATTCTTTCCTCCCTGTATATTCTTGGCTTGTCTGTCATAAATTAATTGACCATATATGCAGGGGTTTATTTCTGGGCTGTCTATTTTTTGTTCCATTGATCTAGGTGTCTGTTTTGACTACTATAGCTTTGTAATATAGTTTGAAATCAGGGAGCATGGGGCTTCCAGCTGTGTTGTTCTTTTTCAAGACTGCTGTGGCTATTTGGAGGTCTTTTGTGATTGCATACAATTTTAGAATTGTTTGTTCTATTTCTGTGAAAAGCACCGTTGAAATTTTGATAGGGATTGCATTGAATCTGTAGATTGCTTTGGGCTGTGTGGACATTTTAACAATACTGATTCTTCCAATACATGAGCATGGAATATCTCCATTAATTTGTGTCAGCTGAGTGGTAGTCTGCTGAGAACTCTCTCTCTGATTCTTAAGTTCCGTGAGTCCCAGGAACTAAGCCCCCCTAGCCTCCAGACCCAAGTGTCCCTTGGGTCATAGCCACAAAAATCAGGTCACCGGACATAAAAACAGGTGCACCATACATGTGTAGAAGCTCTCTTCTGGGAGATACTGGTGTGCAGGAGTGCAGCAGAGGTGGCTACAAAGAGGGCACTGCCACAAAAAAAAGAAAAAAAGAAAAAGAAAAAAAAGAAGATGCTGGATTTCAGCAAGACACAGGTAGAGCAGGAAGATGGTGCCCTTCAGCTTCTCTCACTGGAGATAGCCCAGCAGGTCCCTGCCCCACAGACCAGTGCTTTAAAATTAACAACTGAGTTTCTTTCACC
This sequence comes from Neophocaena asiaeorientalis asiaeorientalis, assembly GCF_003031525.2. NCBI lineage: Eukaryota > Metazoa > Chordata > Mammalia > Artiodactyla > Phocoenidae > Neophocaena > Neophocaena asiaeorientalis. The sequence continues at coordinate 1,735,520 of NW_020175446.1, forward strand.
TAAAGTCTGGGTGCTTTTCCAAAGGGTTGCTTCTCTACTGGGCACTGGGTGGGTGAATCTGCATGTGAGCCCTTTAAGAGCCATATCTCAGTTCATCACAGCCCCCGGGTCTTGTGGGCAAGAGCCCCGTTGGTCTTCAAAGCCAGATGTCTCAGGACTCATCTCTCTGCTGCCAGTCTTAAAAGTTGGGGTGTCCGATGTGGGCAATGAACGCTTTGCTTCAGGGGAGCAGCTCCAGGTTCTGAGTTCCCTCCTGATTGTGCGTTGCTGAGCTGGAGGTGGGATCTATGCTGAGATTTTGTCTTGGGTTTCCTTTTTTGCTTCCATGTATTTTTGTCCTTATCTGCCTGGTGTGAGGGGGTTACTTTGCCAGTTTCTAGGTTTTTGCCGGAGAAAATTGTTGCGTATGTAGCTGTACATTTGGTGTGTGCATTGGAGGAGGTGACTTCAGGATCTTCCTATATAACCGCCTTAAACTGCAAACTCAGAAACGTCTTAAAAATCTCCGTGGCCAGGTCTGACATTTCAGCTCCCCCGCCCTGTGAGAAGCATATCCTGGAGGTGAAGGGTGCAGAGAAAAGATCAACTATAGGTATTTTTCCTGAGCAGGACCCTGCAGACCAAGTGTCAAAACTCAAAGTTAATGTCACTTGACAGGGACTGGGCTGTCTGTCTGTTAAGATGCGTTGGTTTCATACAGTAAGATGGAAAAAAAAAGTGTTATTTTGTCTTTAAAAGGAAAAGTATCTTATTTGAACACTATTTGTGTAAATAAAAAATATAATTTCCCTATTAAAGTGTATTTTGTTCAATGTTTATTTTTTACAGTTAGAGCAAAGTTTTCTTCTTAAGTTGGTTTGTGGGAAATCATCTCTGAGAAAGGATTTGTGTTGTTTGGGGTTGGTTCCCTCCCTGGAGGAGTCCTCTAGATACTAAAAATATTTATGAAAGCAGTGCCGGAGCATTAAAAATCACTGCTATCGTGGTGAGGATAAGTTATACATGCTCTGTGAAATGATGATTCTGGAGAAAGGGCCAAGATTTCATATAAATTTGTACTTTAAAAAAAAGAGAAGCAATATGTATTTTAAGGTTTAACCTATTTTTACAACCTAATGAAATTCAGAGGAAAATAACTTTAAATGCATACAAGTAACCTGATTCACTTCTTTACAATATTACTAATGGGTGTTAATTAACTATAGTGTTAATTACCAAGGGGAAAATCTTATCTGTTATGTGAGTTCTGGAATCAAGTTTTCCTACTTGTCACCTCTCCTTAGACATATCATGAAAGCCTAGGAACTTAAAGGTTTACCACTAATTTTAGCTAAACACCTTTGTCCCTTTCAAAGCGTCACCCACTCATGTTTATTTAAGAAGACACTAACAGAGTTGAGGGTTTCATATAAATTTTAGTAGGCTCTGGCTACAGTTTGTATTTTCGGTTTTAAATACACGGTTTTCTTAAATGTCAAAGGTTTTAAAAAGTAGGAATAAACAGGGGACAAGCCCCCCTCCCATCTCTTTGGCTCTTACCTAAATGTCAGACTTACCATTTTACTCATTCCAGATAGGCTGCGAAAGGGTTTGTTTAAATACATGGTTTTTAAACCTGACAACTCATTGATTGTGGCCCTTTTAGAAATTATGGATGCCTATGCTCAAGTCCATTCTTACTGAACTAGAATTAACCTGTTTAATAAACCTGTTTTGGAGGAAGAACGGTCCTGCCATTAGTTGGCTTTTACCCACTGTCCCAAGTGTAAGAAACAGCTTCTGAAAAGGTGCTACATGATGTCTTTGTACCTTGTATATCCGATTATTTTTTTCTTTAAGAACTGCAGCATGAAAGGGTGATGCATTAGAAAGCTTTCATCTGGATCCACATGGAGAGAACAGGTAGGTAAGGAGAGGCTCTGAGGTCAGTCAATAATCTTCAGTAGACAACAGGAGGTTCTGACTCAAGCAGGAGGCTGCGTTATCTTTAATGCGATCTTTTCTCTCCCTTTGCGTTCCTTTTCAGTGCAAAGGAAGATATGGTTTTGGCTTTCAAAGATCTTAGGAAAAGGAAAATGGGAAAAAGAAAACCACAGCTGTAGAATTTAAAAAGAATTTTTCAAGAGGTTGAAATGAAGGAGGTCTAGATGTAGAGGTGGGATGAGAACAATACACAATCACATTCCCACAGCCCTAATCTCATCAGAGTGAACTTCACTGTCAGTAGGTCTATTTGAATACTCAAATCCAGAATACCATTTTTGAAATAAGGTACCTTATCTTACGGCTGGTGTACTGAGGACAATACTAGAGTGAGTCTCAGATACAGACAGTTGTTGACATTTTTAGCTGCAGCTTGGTGTTGTTTTGTAGCAAAGGCTCAAAAACAGGACAGAAAAATTTGCCCAGAGGAAGAGCATCTCTGGAATTCTCAAGTTCTGTTGCTCAGATAGACATGCGCACATCAGCTCTACTGATGCACCATTCCGGGTCGTTTTACCACTAGAGGAACAAACGTAGACACGTGGGTGTCCTACTCTGCCCCCCGGTACTGATATTTCTAAGGGTATTTGGTTTGTTTCTCATAACGCAGCTTAATCTGCGTAAGAAGACCTTGATCTGTAGGGTTTTAATACTAAGTCTAGGGACAGTGGCAGATGTTAGCCTTATTAAATCAATCAAGCCTCACAATTAAAGTTCAGCTTATTGCAGTTTAATTAGCACTGTGGCTAGTTAAGAGCCTACAAACAAGATCGTATTCCACCAAACATTTATACTGACATTCTGTACATTGTTAAAGAATCTTCAAAAAGCCTGTCCAATAAACTGAGAAGAACATTACTCATTTCTGGTAGACTTTAATGTTAATTGCTTAAAAAAAAAAAAGTGGGACACAATGAACTAATAATAGTTATAAAGGTTGTAGATGCTGAATTGTAACTTTCAGTGCAGACATAATTTATTTCATGTTTTCTGCACTATTACTGGAATTCACTACTTTGTGAAATTGAAAAATGCTTTTGAATTTCCTGTTCCAATGAGAACACACCTCTAACTAGTAAGAAAAATGAAAAATTTTAAAAAGTACATGCATTTTTCACTTTCTGCTAATATCCTGAAAAACGGTGTAAATATTCTGTATGCATAGAATAGGAGAAATATTTTATTTAAAAAATTTGTGATAAAGTGTCTTGTTAGAAGGAAGAGAAAAACAGCGTTATTTTCCTCCAGGTTATCAGAGTCATACATCTGGATTTTCACATAGTATAATAACGAATTTGTCTAAAAGGCACCTGTATGGTAAAACCTCAGTAATCGGCTTCGTCTGCTCTTGGAACAGAAAAAGAGATGAAACAAGATTCAGTGTATGTTATACTAAATAACACAATGTAAACTAACATAACATTATTGTAAAAATACTTTGCTTTATTACTTTAAAAATGTATTTGCAAACTGAAGGTATTACTAAATCACTTGAAACCATTTTAAACTACATTTTCGTTTAGTTCTCACTAAATATGTAAATACGTAATGTATCAGCGTGACTGTGGTAGGGAGAGGGAGAAGTGTTTCTAGCTGCACCTGTGCTTGCCCTGTCCGCCCCGCCCAGTCCCGCCACTAACTTTTTTGAGGGAAAATAGTTCTGGAGCCCTTTGAGAACAGAAGAGACGAGAGTCCGGCACAGCATATGATACTTCGGGAAATATACTGGTACGTACAGTGTTGCTATTGGCAAGAGACTGGTATTTCCCATACTCGGGAGATTCTGGCAAAAAGTTAATTACTTCTGAAAATGTTTGGCATCCAATTTATGTTTCTTTTGTACACATTAGAATGCTGAACAAGTCCTAAAGTAAGGAAAAAGGTCAAATTTATTCAAGTTTTATACTTTTTCTTATATTAATTTTTCTAATTTAGGTCTTGTACTTAGAGCCAGTTAGTCCAAAATGGATATGCTGCTGTGTCCTGACCCAATTTGTCTCCTTCAAGAAAGCTTTATTCATCACCTTCGTTAAGCCACCTGGTGTGTGCAGGTGAAAACTTCAAAGAAAAATGAGGTGTGGTCCAGGTGTACAGAACTCAGGCAGCTGGAGGGAAATACCACAGCCCACGAAGCCGCGAAGAACGGGAGCCTTCCTTGCTCTCTGCACAGTCTAAACAGATGCTGTGTCCAAAACTACGTTTACTTTCTATGAGCATTTTTGAAAAGTCCATATTTAAAATGATTACAGACTTTACAATGAAGATGGTCTTGGAAGGCTCCAGACACAATCAAACAGAATCCTGGCAAACTAGGATCTTAATCCTATTGGAATCCAAGCTAATCAGTGAAGGTGAGCTGATTGATAAGCCTACTCGGAATAATCAGTCAGCTGCTCTTCATGATTTTACGTGCACCCAAGTGCCTAGAAGTGGGACTGCACAATGGCTACCAGAGTTAACATACAAATAAAGATGAAGAGATGTATATTTAATCCTGCACTAATTTTCATGTGTCCACTAATCACTAATGGACAGAGTAGTCACTGAGAGGAAATGTCTACCATTTTCAAAATGAGTATCGTTTCTCTCAAACGGTTTTAAAATTGAAGGGAAGCTGATGACGCCAGGCTAGATGAGTGACACCTTCATTGCAAGCTTATTTCACCCCGGGGTTGTGCGAGCGCGGAACTGTGGGAACTTCCAGACTTGGTATTGATGGATGACTCCGGGGTGGTACGTTTGTTTGGATTTTCCAAGAAGAACGATATTATTAGAGTGAAAGACGGATGGAAGTAATATTTACTAAACATTTACCAGGCGTTCAGATCTAAGCTCAGTGATGCATCAAATCAAGTGGAATACAGACTTAAACTCCAAAACTGAGCCTCGTTCATGTTTTTATTGCAGACTTAATAATTATAGTCTACTTATATCCAACATTTAAAATAACAGAAGTGCATTTTCTCTCTATGTCAGAATTAAGAAGTTAAGAATATAACCTTATTTTTCTCTAAATTCTAACATAACATTTCTTATTTCTTCTATTAGAGATATTAAGGGAAAACAGTAATTAGTTATTACATGGAAGGTCCTCAGGTACTATATTCTAGCACATTCCAGATGAGCACAGAACTTGAGTTACATTAGTAGTTACTCTCGATTATTTAATGTGATAGATTTTCACATGTACTAAGAACTGTAGGACTTCCCTGGTGGTGCAGTGGTTAAGAATCTGCCTGCCAGTGCAGGGGACATGGGTTCGAGCCCTGGTCCGGGAAGATCCCACATGCCGCGGAGCAACTAAGCCCGTGCACCACAACTACTGAGCCCACACGCCTGGAGCCCGTGTTCTGCAACAAGAGAAGCCACTGCAGTGAGAAGCCTGCTCGCCGCAACTAGAGAAAGCCCGCGCAGCAACGAAGACCCAACGCAGACAAAAAAAATAAATTTATTTAAAAAAAAACTGCAGACGTTTTTCCCTATATTCACTCTTTATTAAAACATCATGTAAGATACGACTAATGAGATTTGATTTATTCTTGTACAGCGGGAGACTCTCGTAGAATATTACCTGAATTCGAACTTGCACAGGAAACTTCATGCTCCATGGTTTAAAGCGCTGAGAAACTTCAGTTAATACCAGTTCTGGTCACTATTCATATACTAACTTAGTAACTATTCATATACTAACCTTGGTATATATCATGTTGTCCCAATTTTAAAACTGCAAACTGTAAAACCCAGTCTCTAATTATAAAACAGTTGATCAAAAGCCTTCTCTAATGAACTCCCAAATGTATTCTGAGCATTCCATAAGATCTCACATGTAAATTTTTTGAAAGCGTGAAGCATACGAAATGTTCAATGAGAATGAGTATTAATTCCCGGTAACCCCGAGTTAGTAAAAGTAAGGCTCCGAACCCGCCTTCCACGTCAGTGCAAAATAGTTCAGCCATCCAGTCAATGAACTCATGTTTACAGAGCTTTACTGTGTGGGAAAATTATAATTACAGCGCATATAACTTTCCTTCCTGGCTCAAGAGAAAAAAACGGCAAGCTAAAGTTCCTTAAATCACTGATGTTCGGGGGGAATAAAGCACACAAGTTTATATAAAGGTTTATACAAAGCAATGCAGTCAAAACAGAGTATGTGAAATGTGATTGGCAGGAGGACAGTGAAGGAGCTTAAAGACCTCGTGGCCTGGCCCGGAGGTGAGAATAAGCAGATTGAGTGCAGGGGCCTAAGAGGGTTTGTTGGCAGAAATGGAGGGGGTCTGCTGAGGGACAACCGGAGATGACCGGTGCTACTGACCTGTCCCCTTTCCTTGGGTCATTAACTGGAAATCAGTGTGGGCCCGTGGCCCACCAGCGCCGGGGTGAGCTTGTTGTCACTGTGGGTTTTTTTGCAGGCTGCTTCCCTTAACGATTTGGAATGGCTGGAGCTGAGGAGGTCGCCTTCAGAGTCCAAAGCACAACTGGAGACTTAAATGTGCGTTATTGTTCCCATCTCAACAATCTACATGGAATACAGCATTAGAATGGAGGGCCTTTGTTATCAACACGAGGCTTCAGGTAAACCCAAGTATTTTCATTAGTCACAGAGTTACCTAATATATCTTCGTTTTTACACAAAGTAAAATTCCTCAAGAGAAAAGTGAATTATTCAGTGTGACAACTGTGTTATCTACATATTCAATATTCTCCCATTCTCTAACACATTAATACTTTTTTGCTTCATAAAAATAATATTCTTGGCCAGGGGGTATGAGGGTATAGACTAACCTAGAATGGAATTTTCCATAAATGATGAAATGATTTTTATTCTGATGTAGTAAATATTGAACCAACATTCTGACAGAATACGTTAATCTCCTAAGATGCATAAGTTGTTGAGAGCTTATTGAGTCACTGAGAAATAGTTGTTATCATTTGGAGAATAAACCAATGCAATATAGTTTGTGAGTGACAGATGGTACACAGGAACCCCACACAAAAGCACTGTTTTGATTGAAGTAGTTTTGCCTTGAAAAAAGACTCTTAAATCTTTGTTTCAAACAAAAAAACTAGAGACGTGTAGATGTATAAGTAACATACAAATGCAGATAAGCTGTACCTGGTTTGCTTTATAAAATATTACTTTACGAGTTATTTTAAATTTTCTATTACGTTTTAAACATGAAAGAGTTGTACCACCCATCATTTAAGTAAGCAGAAAATAAAATGAAGAGAATTATATATATAGAAAAAAAGACGAGAAAACAGACTCTGAAATATTAATGATAGCCATTTCAGGATAAAGGTGTATATATATATATATATATATATATGTATAATTTGAATATTTTTGAAAATCTTTTTTCTTTCAATGTGAGCAATTATGTTAGCAATTATGTAAGAAAAAACTATTTTGAAAAATCATACTGAAAAAGATAATGAAAAGAAAATGTAATACATATATGCTAAGAGAGATTAAACGCATTTTATTTTTTTAATTTTTACAATTTCTAAGATATAATTTTATTAATATTGAAAAACAATCATATTTATGTAAAGCATACATAATTTAGACAGGGAACAGTCTAAAAAATACTGCAAAATATTTATAATTGTAACCACTGGGTAGTAGGATTTGGGGTGGTATTTTTCTTTTTGCTTATCTGTTTTCCTGATTTTTCAACCCTGGTTATATTACTTGCATACTGAAAGTGAGGGATAGTTGAGGTGCTTACATTACTTTAATAACTTATCAAATTCTGTATGAAAAACCATAGCCTGCTTTACCTCATTAACTTAAAACATAAGGAATAAACAGAAGCTCTGACACAATGTAAGGAGAGCAGTGAATAGAAGCATGTATCTAGGTAAGAAAAAATTAGATCTTGCAAAAAGTTTAAAAAATAACAGATTATTGAATAACAGATAACTAGAGAGAAATTACTATTTACCAATTGTATAAAAGATGAACACATATAATTTATGATGACCAGCTGTTCTCTATCTCCATGGAAGACTGAACTGAAAGAAAGCGAAACAAGAAAGCAAGCAAAATATCCAGTATATTCGGTAAGATTTACATTTTGTGCCCATGTGTGTAGGTGTGTTGGGAGGTGAGGAAACGAGAGGGTGATGTCTGTGTTTGTGTGCATATATGTATGAAATGGAAAACAAAAACATAGGACACAATACTGCCAATCAAGGTATAAATTTAATTTTCTTCTCCGTGTTTTCTGTTGTTTCAAGGAATCTCTAATGTACTTTTATAATAAAAATGTCATATTAACATGTATTTTAAAGCATTATATAGTTTAAACACTGAACATGAGTCTGTCTTGCTGAATTTACTAAATCCTAAAATTCTTTTAATCAGATGCAATGGAAATGTCCTGTCATCTATAATCTTCTTCCATATTGTTTAATGAATGTTGATAAATGTTTTCAAGTAATTTTATGACTTCTCAAAAGTTAAAAACTTCTAAAGATTTCTGTCCAAAGTGTAAAAATTGCTTGATTTTCCTATCAAATGCACAGTTGAGGTGTCTGATGGAAAGGAGTTCTGATTTAAATGTACATGATTTTAACGTGTTTTCTCTCCAACAGTGGGCATCCACGGACATTTTTATTAACTACCAAATTCTATTAATAAAAAGTATCTTGGCAATTCATGAAGAAAAGACAAAAAAAACCTTAGACACCCTTGAACAGCAAACATGAAGATTTCAATTAGCATTTAATGAGATTTTTTCCAAATATTGTTTCTTATGGCATAGCTAAATCTTTCATACAGCAGTACACAATTCTGATTCAAAACTCATAAGAAGGAAGTCTTATAAACAAGGAGATGGGTAAATTTAACCCCCTACTTTAACCAAAGCATTTTTTTCAGGAAGCGGTACTGTAAGTGCAAAGACCAACAGCTGCTGATACCAGATAACCTCAGTAACCTCAAACATGTTGTCTTATTGTTCCCATAATTTTTCTAAGCAATGCATTCAAGTTGTTTAATGAGACACATAAAATCCAGAGTAAAGTCAACCATGATTTAGAGTAATAGAGGAACTGATTACATTTGTCATCCTCTAGCCTCTCAAAGCTATGACTTTGCTGAGGACCAAAATAAAACGATAATTTAGATGTAGCCTTAGTAAAATACCAGTGAAACTACCGTGTCATTGACAAAAGATTGAGAATGTACCATAATGATATCTTGATTTGGTTTTATTAAACAACCACATCCATTTGTGTGATATTATTTTACTATAGCTGAATGGTTGCCCTCATCGTCACATATTCCCAAAATGTGTCTCAAATCTCACTTAGTGTTTAAACAATAAATACCGGACGTCAGATAGGTATTGGCATTTAGAATATGCGTTATTAAGACCTTAAGAATTAAAGGGGGATTTGCAAGTTATACAGTGGAAAAAGTTAAATTGAGGCTAATCAATAAGTAGGATAGTGAGACGAATGTTGTATCAACATTTGGAGTAACGAGCAACCCACCACACTAAACCTACATTCACCATGTGTCTCAGGGTTAAAGGTTATGGTCCCTAATAGTCCATTTCTAGCCAGGGCATCTGTATTCACATAGTGAAAGCTGACCAACTGAACCAGTTGAGGAATTAATTCAGTGTGTATCTATACATATGTATGTATATATGTATATATATATTTTTTATTTATTTATTTATTTATTTATTTTGCAGTACGCGGGCCTCTCACTGTTGTGGCCTCTCCTGTATGCAGAGCACAGGCTCCGGACGCACAGGCTCAGCGGCCATGGCTCACGGGCCCAGCCACTCCACGGCATGTGGGATCTTCCTGGACCAGGGCACGGACCTGCGTCTCCTGCATCGGCAGGAGGACTCTCAACCACTGCGCCACCAGGGAAGTCCTTGAGTATATTTTTAATATGCTGTTTATCTTTGAGCTGTAGTTTTTAACTTTAACAAGGAATTTATATCTATTTTAGCAAAAATGTTTCTGTTGTCTACAGGCAGTCATGAGTCTCTTGTCTTGGCCACCATCTTCCATCTGTCCCTATGTGTCCGGCCTCCAATAGACCTGCTCCATTTGGATTTTGAGTAAGAATGCATATTAAAACACTGATGCTAAATGCATAAAAACAAGGCTTAAAAACTACCAATTTTTTTACTTGGTTTTAATCTTTGCACTAAAGATCATTTGGAGCATTTTACTACTTGCTACTGCTTTATCATATGAAGTATATGGAAGACAATTTACTTTTTTCTGATAACTGCAGAACTACAAGTAGATAGAGTACTCTGGGATTCGATAAATTCCATTTTTCAGAAGAAGTCAGATACTTGTCTAAGTTTATGAGAATGTGTCTTAGAAGTTCCCCAGTAATGGTTTCCGGCAAAATTATCAGTGGCTGCTAATAAAATTGCAGGTGACAATATTATGGGAAATGAAATATTTATATAGACTCAATGAATGTCTCAATAAAGTACTTATTAGTTATGAAGGAAAAAAAAGTGGCTTTTCAGTTGAAATGTTTGGCAGACACCACTTAACCTAAATTCAAAGTTAACATCACAGGTGATGGGACAAACCCACAGTGTGCGCTTCATGCAGTGATGGACCGAGTAGGACGTGATGCCAGTTCTGAGCGTTTCTGCCCCCCGCCCCAATCAGCTAAATCTAATCATGGGGACATCATTAGACAAACCCAAACTGAGGAATAGTCTATAAAATAATTGGCCTTTACTCTTCAAAAGTTATCAAGGATATGAAAGATACAAGAAAGACTGTTTCCTGTTAAGGGAGATGAAAGACATGGAAACTAACTAAAATGTATGAGGTCGAACTGAATTCTGGAGAAAAAGGAATGACGTCCGTGAGACGGTTGGCAGTTTGAATTAGGTATGTAAATTAGGTAATGAAATTGAATCAATGTTAATATCCTGATTTAAATAATTAGATGGTGATTATGAAAGATAAATCCTTGTTTTCGCTCTCTTAACAGTTCAGGAAAATAGAACAAATGAGGAGGTAAATTTGATAAAATATTACTTGGTTAATCTCGGTGAAGAAAACGTGGACATATGCAACACTAAGCCTGGAATAATTTCAAAATGAAAAGTTTGCATCAAATTGTTCTGTTATCATTATTGTTGCTGTTATTTTGTTGTTTATTATTCCTTTCAGAGAGAGGGCATAGGGGAAGAATCAAATCTGTGCCCTGGATAATTAACTTTTGTAGAATGCCGTATTTATTGAAGCATGATTTCTGTAACAGGATTAGATGTACTCCTATTTATGCCTGAGGACTGACAACTGAGTGAGTGAGGGATCTGTTTTGTATTTAACTGATGCAAAGCCTGTCTGTTTTTTGAGATGTTCCCCCGCCCCCGCCCGTAACTCTTGATGTTGTCAGATCACTCTATATTAGGCAGAATCTGAATTTTAATCAGAACACATATATTCAAGCAAATGAAAACTTGCTACAGATTTTGAAACATTTTGTGTGTGAATTCCCACGTATGTCAACAAATTCGCGGACAGATTTTTCCTATAAAATTGGTGGGTTTTTGAGGGGGTGGAAAATAAATCTTGTTAAAGGTGCCTTAGGGCATTTGTCTATGGTTAAAAATAATCTCAAATATTTTCTTACGAATTCTGAGATGTTCTTCTGTTTGTTGTTGCTTTCTCCCCGCCCCCCCAAAATTCACAAAAAACAACTTGGTCTCCAAATTGGTCATATCTTTGACACAGCTTCGGTTTTCTAGTTTGTTCCTCATAGCCAGTTTTCCCCCTACCCTGATTCTTTCTTATTTTCGACATTGTAATGCTAACAAAAAAGAATAATTCCTGGTGTCACGTTTACCTACAAATCAAATATAAAGGGTTAGATTTCCAGGAGGTTTAAAAGCTCCACAATCCCTCATTACCAAATGTCTAATTTGAGACTCAGAAAACATGAAGCAGATTGTCCAAAGTAATTAAACTAAGTGTTTACAAATGATAGCCAATTTGAAGAAAAATCTTCACTAATTTGTCTATGATAAAAGACCAAATGGTGACTATCTGCTTTAGAAAATTGCTTTTATTGATAAAAGACTAATGTAACCAGAAAGATAACTTCTGTATCATATGGGTAAATTGAAATGATCCCTAGCTTCCTAAGAAATTACGTTTAAAAACAGTAAAATTCTGGTAATGTTCACAAATCCATACAGTATAAATTAAAGGCACTTTTTTTTTTGCGAAATGATATATTATGAATGACTTCAATAGTCTAAGGGCTAAATGTTTTCAATTATTTTCACAGTCTATATCTTCTATGCATTTTCTGTATTTCAAACTTTAATAATAGTGAAAGCCACCGATTGAGAGAACTTTGAGAGATAGGACAAGTTAAAAAACAACTCTGCGAAGAATTAAAGATGAATATCACCATTAGGCAAACTAATATACCAGTTAATCCACCATATTAAGTAGGCTCAATATATTATTTTAGTTAGGTGAAATGACCAGAAGCCCTGTTTCGCATCAGCATTTCCTGTCCTTGGGGTACTAAGGGATGAAGAAACAAGAAATGTTCTGGAACAGGAGATACACAAGTGGATGAGAAGCAGTTTTAATCTTCACCAGCCAACATCCATGTGAAGTAGTGTAAAAGGTAAATACTGATTTTAGTCAATAACTGTTTCAGAAATACTGCTGTTAGGCATAAAAATGTCCACACAAGTTGTGACTCCTACTACAGCTATGATTATCATTTTTACTAATAACTCAAATGTATTGAAAGGCCACTGTGTTCCAGACCCTTTGCAAAGCACTTTATAGCAATTATGCTCATAAAATGCTATGATGTAGGTATTCCTTTCACCTTTGTTTCAGTACTAATGCAAACACTAATTGTGCTCTGTAGAGGGCTCCGCAGCTTGTACTCAGGAAGTGCTCACATGCACATTATCTCAATAGAACTCTCTGAAATAGGACTATCACAGAGAATAAATGAGAGAGGTTTAGCAGTTTTTCTAAAGTCATCTGGTTGCAAGTCGTGGCGATGGTGCGTCTTGACCTTGTGCAGTGTCCACGGTAAAGAGCACAGTTGAAGAGTCTCATCCCTTCGGTGTGGATGCTGAAAGGATTCTCTTTTCCTTATTGAATTACCTCATAGTTTTGTCAAACATCATTTCACCATCTGTTGGCCCATCTCTGGACCTTCTCTTCTGTTCCACTGGACTATTTGTCTTTCCTTTCACCAATTCCACACCACTTTGTTCTTCCTTTTAAAAATAACTTCAGCTATTCTAGACCCTCTGCTATTTCACATCAATTTTAGAATCAGTACATCAATTTCTACCTACGTCAAAAAAAAAAAGAAAAAAAGGAAGAAAGTCAAAAAATGAAAGCCAGTCAGCCTGTTGGGCTCGTGACTGAAACTGTGTTCATTCAACAGACTTTCTATAGGTGAGTAAATTTACATCTTAAACATTCTGTCTTCTGATCCATGACCTCATCTCTTCACCCTCTTCCATTTACGTGTTTATCATTTCTCTCAGCTATGTTTTACAGTTTCAGCACACAGTCTTGCACATATTTTGTTAAATTTATTCCTAAGTATTTCACATTTTTATGCTATTGTAAATAGGACAGTTTTTTAAATTTCACGTTCCAATCATTCATTGCTGAATTTAAATTGTGGCCTTGGATCAGGCAACATCCTTACCGTATTACTTACTAGTTCTACTAGCTTTGCGCATCACAGTGGTGATGACATCATATAAAGACACTTTTACTTCTTTATTTCTAATTTCTATGTATTTTTTCCGTGTCTCATAGCCCTGGCTAGGAATTTGAATAGAAGTTGTAAAAGTAGGCTTTTTGGCCTTGCTCCTGATCTTATGAGGAATCCATTCAGTCTTTCATCAGTAAGTAAGAATTTAGCTATGAATTTTCTGTAGATGCCCTTTACTGGGTTGAAGAAGTTTCCTTTAGTATCTAGTTAGCTGAGAGTTTGTACCATAAATGGGTGTTGAATTTTTGTCAAAAGCCGATCTACATCTATTGATAGGATCATGCATTGGTTTTCATTTTTAGTCTGTTAATATTGTGAATTATGTTGATTTTCAAATGTTAAACCAGTCTTGTTCTCCTGGGATGGACCCCATCTGGTCATGATATACTATCATTTTTATACATTGCCGGATTTGATTTGCCAAAATTTTGTAGAGTGTTTCCATTTTCGTTGAGTGCAAAATGTTTTCTTAGGTGCCTTGTGATAACTACTTTGACCCATGGGTTATTTAGAAGCTTCTTGTTTAATTTCCAAATACTTGGGGATTTTCTATATAGGCTTTTACCGATTTCTAGTCTAATTCTGTTGTGATCAGGTAATATATTTCTTATGATTTCAAACATTTTTAATTTTTTGTTTTTCAGTAACCCAGAATATTCTCTATCTTGGTTGAATGTTCAGTGTGCACTTCAAATGAATGCGTTTTCTGTTGTCCTTGGGAGGTGTGTTTTAAAAACAGCAATTAAGTCATGTTAATAGGATTGATTAAATTTCCATTTCCTTATTAATTTATGGCTACTAGTTTTACAAATTATGGAGAGAGGATTGGTGAAATTAATTGCAGATTTATCTGCTTCGTTTTTCAAATCTTTCAGTTTTTGCTTCATTGATCTTGCAGCTCCATTAAGAGGACTGTTACATCCTTTTGATGAATTGACTCCTTTTTCGTTATGTATTGTCCACCCATATTTATAAAATATTTCTTGTTCTAAAGTCGTTTTTGTCTGATATTCATATAACTGCTCCAGCCTTCTTTGGTTAGCCTTTGAATTATGTGTCCTTTTCTGTCTTTTTAGTTCTGCCTCTCCTGTGTCTTTATATTAATGTAGATTTCTGGATAGAGTGCATATAGTTAGGCTTTCTTACTAATGATGGTTTTCCTTTTCAGTTGGGGATTTTTGACCATTTAATCTTAATATATGTATTAATACAGTTAGGTTTAAACAGACCAGCTTGTTTCCAATTTTTCCTCTATATTCATTTTTGTTTTCATTTTTGTCCCCTTCTTATGGGTTAATGCATTTAAAAAAATCCCACTCCATTATTCAGTTATTACCTAAATCTTATACTTCTAATGCTACAATATTTTATTGGTTGCTCTTGAGTTATCATATACACTTTTTATCTTACTAGACCCTCCCTTCAAATTACGTCTGGTGTACAATGTGAGAACTGCACAAGGTATATTTCCCCTTTTCTTAGCATATTGTGTGTTGCTACTCTCATGTGCTTTGTGGTGCATATGTCATAAACAGTAAAATACATTCTTTTTATTTTTGCTTTAAACAATTATTTTGTCAATTATCTGTTAAAGGGCTTAAAAGGAGAAAGTATATTCACATGCGGTCACATACCATTTGAAGAGCTCTCTCTCTTCCTTCTTGTAAGTTTATATTGCATTCGGTATTCTTGTATTGCCTGGACAACTTTCTTTAATATTTCTTACACTGTATATCTGCTGGCTATGAATCTTAACTTTCTGGAAAGATATTTTCACTGGGTATAATAAAATTGACAGCTGTTCCTTCCCCTTCCTGAAGATCTGGCTCTATTGTCCTCTGGATTGTACAGCTCATCTTCTGAGAACAGGTATGATTTTTATGGTTGTTCCTCTGTACCTACTGTGTTTTTTCTCTGGATGCTTTTACAATTTTGATTCTATACCTGGTTTTCAGATGTGGCTGCAGAATGGCTTTCTGTGGTTTCCTTTGTTTATTCAGGTTGGTGTTGGGTTTGTTTCTTGGATCTGTAGGTTTACATTTTGCATCAAATATTTGAATATTGGTTGAAACTTTTTCATATTTTTTTCTGTGTCCTCCAACATTAGATCACTTGATTTTGTCCCACAAGTCAACAAATGCTCTAATATCAATCAGTTGTGGTTTTGTTTTTCCTTTTCTCTGTGCTTCATGACCAGGATAGTAAGAAATGTGGTGATAACTTCTGGGGAAGTGGCAAACTTATTATGGACAGTAGAACTGTGGGAGAGAGTAGTCTAATCATGACAACTAAAACGTGTCCTGGGTGTGAACTATGCAACCAAGACTAAATGGAAAAGAGGAGGGAAGCCCGAGGTGGGAAAGCAAAGCATACAACAGAATAACCTAACAGTTCTTTAGAGCCTGCAGGGGTCCATCCGTGAAAGATGATCTGCACAGTGCCCTTTAGAAAGAGGAATAAATGATTATGGCTTCCTCATAGGACTGTATTAGGCTTACCGAGTTGATACATGTACAGGGCTTAAAAGCTTCTGACACATAGTAGGTTCTATATATTTTTTTTTTGCTAAAAAGTGAAAATAAGGCATATATAGTCTTCATTTTAACAGCTGCTGTGGGGTTGGAATTGAGCGCTAGTAAAGGGCTGAGGAATGGACTTAGTGAACAGCTTCCCTATGGAGAGAGAGCAATCAAGGGCCCGGGCAGTGGAGAGAGAGCGATCAAGGGCCCGGGCAGTAAGGCAGAGATGTTAGGTTCTGCTGTACATTTTGAAGGTAATCCCTCTTGCTCAGGAAAGGGGGATTTTCGCAAACATTTTTATTGCTTTGTAATTATACTTGGATGCTGGACAGAGATTTGTAAATGTAATCCTGCTTCGGAAACAGCTCTGACTTACTGGTTTCATGCATTTATTGCTGAATACTTTATAGAAATGACAGGACTGATCGGTTCTATCTTATCAACTTATCATGAAGAAAACAATGATGTATGATAGTTAATTAGGTGGAACGTGTGTGTATCTCATCAACACAACTTGTATCATCAAATTTGAGTTTTAGTATCCAGTTGTCAATTTCATGGGACCTTTCTTCTTCCATGGAACGCTCCAATTTTACATGTTTTCATTGTTAAGAAATGAACAAAGAAAGGAATTTCTTTAGAGAACTGACTGGTATAAAAGCAATAGTAGGATAATTGATGAGGGAGTATGGGAAAATGTTTATCAATCACTAGGGTGAGCAATTGTATAATTAAAATTAAATCTGAAATTGAATTTCCTAATTTGTAAAATGAGTTTACCAGTACTGGTTTTTAAATTATTACATCAGGTCTATAGATGCTCTTAAAATTTAGAGGATAAATATTAAGCATCAATATTACACAAATTAAAACGGTTAATATTACTGTGTTACAAAGAGAAAAGCTTCCACTAGTGAGCTGGCTCACTATTTTGGGTCCCCTGGTGCCGAGAACTTGATTTAAGAATGTGAGGGTTGGGGGGGTGGGCTTGTCAGGTCGTTTCAGGCACAAGGGAGGGAGGAAAAGCTACCCTGAGACCGTTTGAGGGTCTTTGCTCTAGGCACTGGGGCTTGATTCCATTGGGATTTCTGAGAAGTGTCCGAAATGACCACCCAAATTATGCCCCCAGCAGATGGAAAGCTGAGGCATTTCTTCATGGACTGGCTGAGGGTTTCCCTGGGGGCATAACCTCCCTCACCCACCCCCTCCGTAGAGGCCTCGAGAGCTGCTGGGACAGGATGTGAAAAAGACACATGGTTTGGCCTCAGGTGGGATGCTGGCAGAGGGGGGTGACCTGCTGCCATCGCCAGGGGGCGCTGGGTACGGCTGCTGGGAAATGGAAAGGAAGCCTCATCCGTCGTACCTCTAATAGTAATCAGAACCCTGGTACCGACCCTTCATTTATATGTAAGCCTGCTTATCGGACAGAGGACAACTCTAGAAGGTCCTCAAGGTCACAACAAAACCAACACTATGAGGTCGCCCATCGTGCAGTCAAAGAACTAAGCTGATGAATTTGTTTATAGCTTGATATTTAATCAACAATGATAAAGCTAAAAGAATTGATTCCCAATTCTATGGTTTCCAATTAGAAAACCCACCTGGCTTCAGCTAGTCTGCGCAAAGGCTGAGAATTCCAGCCAAGAACAGAAAACTGTCCAGTGGAGATCCAAGCTGCCTTCAAGGTAAGAAGCAAAGAGGGCAGTTTTCTCTCTCTGAGGAGTCACTGATGTGGCTGCCAGCATCTAAACAAAGCCTGTGCCCTCAGATCTGTGCTCTCTCAGCATGACAGGGTTGCAGTACAAGTATGTCTCTTGCCTGTAGCACTATTGCATGAAATATTGAACCACCATTAGGCTGCAGCTCTGCAGGGAAACGTCTGATCTTTTCCTCTGTCATGGTTAATGTTTCTCTACCACTTTAATAATGCATTATCGAGTACTCCATTCCTTCCTCTGTATGTAATTAACATTTTCAATATTTTTAGTTTTTACTCCTCACTAACACACAATATCCAGTAGAGATTCTGTCATCAATCATAACAGGTTTAATAATAATAAAATATGATGCTAAATGCAATATTCCTTTAAAACGATTAATTTTCATATTACTCTTTCAGAAAAAACAATAAAACTAAGGCAATCTAATATTCACAGTAGATGCTGAACAAAGAAACCCCAATGATTTCTTTTTTTTGAATCACAGAACAATCACAGCAAGAGCATAGTCACTGAAGCCTTAGTTGTGACCTGTCGTGAGATGTCTTTAAAGTAATATGTGGAATTTCATATTTTTAAATCGAAGTGTATTTTTAAATCTATAGGAAGAAGGGAAGGTCTCAAAGTTGTTTGTCTTAAGAATTGACAGAACTTTTAAGCTGAAATCCTGCTATGTGGTGTGTGGCTGGCAGGGAGTGACACAGTGGTTTCAGTTCTAAAGTGGACTGTGAATGGATTGGTCTCCTCCTGGCTCTTTCTCCCCAGTCCCTGAATGGCGAGCTTTCTTCTGAAGTACCAGCTGGTGTCATATGCACAGAGGAAGCACACAATGCATACATCTTAATGAATGGGATGGATATGGGTTGGTTAATGGCAACTTAAGTCTACGTAGAATGCTGCCCTTTCCTCCACTTGTGGGATTTTAACCACTGGCACAGCAAGGTCTGGACTTGAGTCCTAGACTAAGCATCTGAAAATGATAAATTATCTATCTAAATTGAATTTGTGACCAAAGATAGATAGGAATAATCATGCAAAACATCCAGGGTGATGCAACTACTCTAAGAGACAGTTGAGGAAATGTTTGAGGGGAAATGGGTGTGTATATGGATATGTATAAAATAGGGTGGCTGTACAGGCTTGTGGCTCCTCACCAGCACCCAGATTTCTTGGAGGTCAGAAGGCCACCAAAGAGAACTGAAGGGACGTGGTTCCTGCTCTCTGCCCCAGGATTCTGGCAAGAGGTCCCTATTCAAGGACCCTCCCCCACCCCCCGCCCCAGGGGCCTGTGGGCACATGCAGATCCCCAAGTGCTAAGCACACACCTCCTCTTCTCTGCCATGAGTCCTTTCTGTTTTGTTACAGGCCTCTCCCAACCTTAGCTGGGAGTCAGCGTTGGCAAGAGAAACCCAAGACTTGTGCTATCCTGACACCTTCTGGGAAACAAACAAAAGGCTTCTACTTAGTTAGCAATCTGTTGAACAAAAGTCTAATCTAACTAGAAAGGGACGGGCTTCTTCAAATGAAGTAGCAGATGGACAACTCAGCAAACACCGTGGAAAATCATGGCAGTATGGTATAATAGAAAGAAAATGACAATTCTCCAGCAACTGACTTCAAAGATTCAGACTGTTATCCTCTAACAGATAAAGAATTCAAAATAGCTGTCCGAAGAAATTCAGTGAGCTACTAGCAAACTCAAAGGCAATGCAATGATCTCAGGAATAGGAATAGAAATGAACAGAAGTACTTTATCATCAAAGAAATTTTACATTCTAAAACAAACAGAACCAAACAAATTCTATACCTGAAGAACTCAAAAATGAAATGAAGAATGTGTGAAAGTGTTGGACATAGGGCAGATAAGATGGAAGAGAGAATAAGTGATCTAGAAGATAGGGATTTAGAAATGGTTCAGGTGGAAAAGGAGAGACTTTTAGAAAGTGAAGAAACTCTGTGAGCGTTATCAGATTCTATTTAGAAAAGCAAGAATAATGGGTAGGTATCCCTGAAGGAAGGGGGTGGGACAGAAAGTTTACTTAAATAATAGCTGAGAACTTCCAAAAAGTGGAGTAAGAACTGGACATAGACATCAACAATACACCTTATCTCAATGCAAAAACACCTTCTCCCAGACACATTATAATGAAATTCTGGAAAGTCAGTGATAAAGAATTTTAAAGTCAGCCAGGAAAAAAGAGTAACTTACAAGGAACCTCCCCTCTCCCCAACTAGGCTCACAGCACAAAATGTATAAGCCAGGAAAGAGTCGAATAACATATTCAAAGTATTGAAAGATAACACTTGCCAGCTAAGAATACTCCACCTGGCAAAGTCATCCTCTGGATATGGAGAAGTAAGTAAAGGCTTTCCCAGGCAAACAAAAGCTGAGGGAGGTCACTCCCACTAGACCTGCCGTACAAGAAAGATTGAAAGGATCACTTCAAGCTGAACAAAAAGTCAAAAGTACACAAAAATTTGAGTAAGGTGGGAGAAGTAGTCAGAATTTTTGAATAGTGTGTTAAATAATTATAGTATAAACATCAAAGGGAAAGAGCATTAAAAATATCTATACTACAATTGGGTAACATAATTTGTAACATTAAAAATATGAACATTAGACAAAGGTCATTATACAGTGATAACAGGGTCAGTACATCAAGAAGATACAACACACACATATATATATTCCCAACACCAGAGCATGGAAATATATCAAGCAAATAATAGTAGATCAAGGGAGAATTTAACAATACAGTAACAGGAGACTTCAATACCTCACTATCAAAAATGAATAGATTGTCCAGACAGAAAATCAATATGGAAATGATGAACTATACTTTAGAACAAAAGCAGTTAACAGACATAGAATATTCCACCCAACAGCAACAGAAAGTACATTGTTTTTGAGTGCACACACAACATTCTCCAGGATCATATGAAAGGACAGAAAACAAATCTGTCCTTTCTCAAATTCAAGAAAATTGAAATCATTCCAACTATTTTTTCTGACCACAATGGTATGAAACTAGAAATCAACAAGAGGAAAGTGAGTACAAATATGTGTAAACTAAACACACTTCTAAACAACCAGCAGGTCAAAGGATAAATAGGGAAATATCAAATCTTCCAGGATGCAGCAAAACTGGAAAGTTCACAGTAATAAACACATGAATTACAAATCAGAAGGATCTCAAACAAACAACCTAACTTCACACCTCAAGGAAATACAAAAAGAACAACTAAAGAGCTTCCCTGGTGGCGCAGTGGTTGAGAGTCCGCCTGCCGATGCAGGGGACACAGGTTCAGGCCCCGGTCCGGGAAGATCCCACATGCAGTGGAGCGGCTGGGCCCGTGAGCCATGGCCGCTGAGCCTGCGTGTCCGGAGACTGTGCTCCGCAATGGGAGAGGCCACGACAGTGAGAGGCCCGCGTACCGCAAAAAAAAGAAATAAAGGATCAACAAAATTCTTCAAGATAAAATTGACAAACCTTTAGCTAACTAAAAAGAGAAGACTCAGAAACAAAAGACTACAATTGATAAAATACATCCAATGATATGATTATATATACAGAAAAATCCCAAAGAGTCAACCAAAGTGTTGGAACTAATCACAATTTCAGTTAAACTGCAGGATACAAAATCAACATATATAAATAAGTTGCCTTACTTTGATGAAATGTTTGAAAAATAAATTATGAAAACTATCCCATTCATAATAGTATCAAAGAATGAATTTAAGCAAGGAAGTGAAAAATCTATACAATGAAAACTGTAAGACTTTGCCTAAAGAAATCAAAAGACACACAACAAATGAAAAGACATACCATGTTCATGGATTGGAAGATTTACTATTGTTAAAACATCCATAGCATGCAAAGTCATCTATAGATACCACTCAGTCCCCCTCAAAATACCAAAAAGTGTTCTTCACAGAAATAGAAGAACCAATTCTAAAATTCACGTGGAACCACAAAAGAATAGCCAAAGCCATCCTGAGAAAAAAGAACAAAGGTATCAGCTTCCTTGATTGCAAACTATACTACAAATCCATGAGAGTAAAAAACAGACACACAGAACAATGGAACAGAATAGAAACCCTAGAATTAAATCCAGGCATATATGGTCAACTATTACTTGACAAGGGAGCCAAGAAAATCCAGTGGGGGAAAGGATACTCCCTTCAACAACATAGTGGTGGAAAAACTGAAGAAACGCATGCAGAACAATGAAATTGGACCTCTATATCATGGTACTCACAAAAAATTACCTCAAAGACTTAAATAAACTGATATGATAAAATGTCTAGAAGAAGTCATGGAGAAGAGGTTCCTTGACATTGGTCTTGGCAAGGAGTTTTTGGACATGACACCAAAAACACAAATTGGACTATATCAAACTCAAAAGCTGCTGCACAGCAAAATAAACAGTTAAAAAAAATGAAAAGACAGCCTACAGAAGGGAAGAAATTTTTTGCAAACCATGTATTATTACTAACCCCCACATATAAGGGTTAATATGCAAAATATATTTTGAACTCCTACAACTTAAAAAAATAATTTGATTAAAAAGTGGGCAGAACTAAATACATTTTTTCAGAGGCCATCAAAGTGGCCAACTTTGGCATATGAAAAGATGCCCAACATCACAAATTATCAGAAAATGCAAATCAGAATCATGAAATATCATCACCTCACACCTGTTAGAATGTCTGTCCTCAAGAGGGTGGAACAACAGGTGCTGGTGAGGATGTGGTGAAAAGGCTGGACCAGTTTATATTCCCACCAACAGGGTATGAGGGTTCTTTCACTTTGGAAAACAATATAGAGCTTCTTCAGAAAATTAAAAACAGACCTACCATACAATCCAGAAATTCCACTTCTGAGGTATGTACTCAAAGGAAATAAAAACAGGTTTTCAAAGAGATATCTGCCCTCCCATGTTCACTGCAGCATTCTTCACAACTGCTAAGATAGGTAAACAACCTAAATGCCCCAAAACAAATGAATGGGTACAAAAGTATGTGGTATATATACACAATGGACTATTTTTCAGACACAGGGAGGATATCTTGCCTTTTGCAACAACATGGATGAACCTTGAGCACATTATGCTTAAGTGAGATGTCAGAGAAACAATTACTTTATGATATCATATATAGTATTTAAAAATGTCAGACATAAAAAAACAGAGGGTCAAATGATGGTTACCAGGGAATGGAGGGAGTGTGGGGATAAGACTGAAGTTGTTTAAGCATACAAACTTAATGAGTAGTAACTAAGCTGTAGAGATCTATTCATTATAGTATGCATTAAAGACAACAATATTGTATTATGATAATGCAATGTGATAAATATTACTGTCATGGCAATCATAATAGAATATATAAATGTATCAAAGTAACATGTATACCTTAAATCTACACAGTGTCAAATATATTCAGTGAAAAAACCCTAAATTTAAAGAAAAGGCAATTAAGAGAATGATGCATGAATAAGTAGGGAATATTGATAAAAAATATAAAAAGAAACCAGTAGAAAATCTGGACCTGAAAAGTATAATAGCTGACATGAGAAACTCTGGAAGAGTCCAACAACAGATTTGAGCAGGCAGAAGAAAAAATAAATCAGCAAACTTGATTATAGGGCAATTGAAACTATCAACTCTGAGTAGCCGAAAAAAATAAGGAACAAAGGAAAATGAGCAGAACCTAAGGGACATATGGGGCACCATTAAGGGTATCAACATACGCATTATGGAAGTCACAGAATAAGGAGAGAATGAAAGGAACAGAAAAAATGAACTAATGGACAAAACTTCCCAAATGTGGTGAAAAACATACATCCAAGAAGCTCAATGAATTCCAAGGAAGGTAAATACAAAGGGATGTGCACTAAGACCCACTGTATTCATGGTGTAAAAAGACAAAGACACAGGATCAGCTTGTCTCAAACAAGGAATCTTCAATAACATTAACAGATCATGGAACCCAGAAGGCAGTAGGATGATAAAGTGCAAAAAGAAGAGAAAAAACAAAGCAAAACAAACAGCTACCAAAAATGAACTCTATATCTGGTAAAACTGACCTTCCAAAATGAAGGAGAAATTGAGACATTCACAGATAAAAGAAAGCTGGGGAATTTCATTAGTAAAGAGAAATGCTAAAGAAAGTCCTACACTTTGAAACCGAACAACTCCTGATGTTAACATAAAGCAACGTGAAAAAGTGAAGATCTCTGGTAACGGTACCTACTATATAGGTAAATTTAAAAGCTAGATTTATTGTAGGTTTATTTTGAAACTCCCTTTTGTTTTCCATGTGATTTAAAAATGTGAATGCATAAAGCGTGAATTATAAATCATTGTTAATAGCACAAAAACATTAAGATTCAATTTGTAATCATAACCACGTAAAGGAGGGGGACAAAGCTGTAAAAATGCAGTTAATATATTTTATTGAAGCTAATTTGGTATTAAATGAGATTGGCATAATTTAGAATTTTAATGCAATTACCACAGTAACCATTAAGAAAGGAATGAAAAATATATACAGGCAAGGAAATTAGGAGGGAATCAAAATGGTGCACTAGAAGAATATCTCACAGGAAAATAAAGCAATAGTGGAGGAATCGAGGGACACAAAGTAGACAGAAAACAAAGAGCGGAATGGCAGAAGTCCTGCAATATTAGTAACACTTTCCATGTAAGTGGACTTAATTCACCAAGTGAAAGCGAATGGCAGAATGGGAAAAATTTATCTAATGACATGCTGTTTTCAAGAGATTCACTTCAAACCTAAAGACAGCAATAGAATGACAGTAAACGTATGGAAAAAAAATATATGCCATGCAAATAGAAATCAGAAGAGTTGCAGTGACTACACTAATAATAGACAAAAGAGATTATTAAGGTAAAAATTGTTGTAAGAAACAAGGGCATTATTTATTGATAAAAGGGTCAATTCATCATAAAATGAAACAATTCCAAACTTACACTAACCAAAAACAGAACCCAAAATATATAAAGCAAACTTTGATAGAACTTAAAAGAGAAACAGTTCTACAAAAATAGTTCTACTTCAATACTCTTTCAATAATAGACAAAACAGCTAGATGGATAATCACTCAGGAAATAGAGAACTTAAACAGCAGAATAGACATTCTTCTCAAGTGCACATGGAACATTGAGCATTTCCATATGTTAGACCTTGAAACAATTATCAACAAACTTTAAAAGACTGAAATCATGAAAAGTATCTCCTGTAACCATAAAGTGAACAAATCAGTTAGCAGAAGGAAAACTGGAAGCTAATCTTAAATAACCAATGGGGCAAAGAAATTGTTAGGGAAATTAGAAAATATTTTGGCACAAACAAAATTAAAAATACAATCTCCCAAAACTTATGGGGTGCAGCACAAGCAGTGCTCAGAAGGAAAGTTAAAACCATAAATTACTCCATTCAAATAAATACCTACGTGTACACCTAATGGAACTAGAAAGGGAAGAGAAAACTAATGATCAGGTCGGAGATAAATGTAATAGAATATAGAAAAACAATATAAAGAAACAACAAAATCATGAGCTAATTCTTTGAAAGGATCAACAAATTAAGCCTTTAGCTAGACTTAGGAAAAAAGACACAAATAAACATCAGGAAAAAAGACACAAATAATAAACATCAGAAAAGTGTGTATATTATCAACCTTACAGAAATTAAAAGGATAAGAAGTCACTATGAAAACTTGCAGGTGAACATATTAAATAATCTAGAAGAAATAGACAAATCCCTAGAAATATACTAGAAAGCACCAAAACTGACTAAAGAAGAAACAGAAAAATTTATCAGTCCTATAAAACAGATGGAATCAGTAACAAAAACATGGCAACAAAGAAAAGTCCAGGACCAGATGATGACATGGGTGAATACTACCAAACATTTTAAGGAGAGTTAACACCAATCATGCTCAAAAATTTTCCAAAAAATAGAAGAGGGAATACTTTCTAACATTTTCTACGGGGTCGGCATTTTGTTAATGCGGGAAAATATACCACAAATTGAACCCAACAGCACGTTAAAAGGATTCTACACCAGAACCAAGTGAAGTTTATCCTAGGAAGACATGGGTTATTCATGATAAGAAAGCCAATGAAAGTGACACACCACATTAACGAAGGAAAAAACAAAACAAAATTACATGATCATCTCAATAGAGATAAGGCATTTAACAAAATTCAACATTATTTCATTATAAAAGCACCCAGAAAACTAGGAATAAAAGGGAATATGCTTAAATGAAAAACCCACAGCTAACATGAAACTTAATAGTGAAAAATGGAAACCTCTCTCCCTAAGATCAGAAACAAGACAGTTTTGATGCTTACTTTTACCACTGCTATTTGACATTGTACTGGAGGTCCTATCCAGAGTAATTAAGCAAGAAAAAATAATAAAAGGCATCCAAATTATAAAGTAGTAAACTCTAGATTCTATATAGAAAGTCCCAAAGAATACACACACACACACACACACACACACACTATTAGATCTAATACACAAATTGAGCAAAGATGTAGGATGCAAGATCAACATACAAAATCATTTTGTTTTCTAGACACCAGTAATAAGCAATCCAAAAAAGGAAGGTTAAAAACCAATTACATTTACAATAGCATCCAAAGGAATCAATATCTACAAATAAATGTAACCAAAGAGATATAAGACCTGGATACCGAAAGCCAGGAAGCACTGCTGAAAGAATGATGACTTAATTAAATGAACAGACATCCCACATTTATGGACTGGAAGACAATATTGTTAAGAAGGCAATCACCCTGAAGCAATCTGGTAGTTCATCCAACAGTGCAACGTGGAATTGCCATATGACCCAGCAATTCCACTCCTAGGTATTTAGTTAACTGGAGTGAAAATGTGTCCACACAGAAGTGTGTCCATGAATGTTCATAGCAGCATTATTCACAATAAGCCAAAAGGTAGAAACAGCTCAAGGTATCCTTCGGATACATAAATGATGGCATAGGTACAAGGGCCTATTATTCAAGCATGAAAGAGGGGGATGAATTACAGTCCTGATACATGCTGCAACTTGGGTGAACCTTACAGACATTCTGCTAAATTAAAGAAGCCGGATCCAAATGGTCACAAATTGTATGACTTCTTTTATTTGAAATATCCAGAATAGATAGAGATAGAAAGCAGATTTGTGACTGCCAAGGGATAGGGTGAAGGGAGGGGGAGAATGGGAGGGATTATTATAAAGGTGAATGGAGTTTTCTTCTGGGTGATTAAAAAAAAAAAAATTGACACTAGAGAGAGATGATGATTGCACATTGTGAATGTACTAAATGTCTCTGAACCACACTCAAATGTTTAATTGTATATTATCTGATTATTGAATTACACCTCAATAGGAGAAAACTGATTTTTAAGCAATAATCATTAAATAAATCAAAATGGAAAATCGTCGTGAATGCAGTGGAAAGAACAAAATGCAGCTCAAATCTAATCCAATCCAACTCAATGAAAGCTGAATTCAGAGAGCAATTTATAGCCTTAAATGACTCAGTAATGAAAAAAAAAGGAAAGCCCTTCTTTTCTTTTAATACCCTATTAAGCAATTAGAGGAAAAAACAATTTTTAAAATTAGGGAAAAATAATTACCAATGATAGAACTATGATTATTGCAAAGAATATAAAATAATAAAAAGAAACTCAAAATGTTTCTTTGAAAAAAATCAATATAAAATAATCATGGAACCCCATCAAATAGCATTTATAAAAAATAAATTCCAAATGGATTCAAGACTTTATGTAAAAACCTATCAATATTTTAAAATAAAAAACAATATGACTAATAGAAGGATTAGAAAAATGTTTTCTACCTCGATTAAAAGATAAAAATTCTCTAACTACAGAAGAAAATACAGCTTATTTGCATAAGTACTTTATACATTAAACATATGTATAAACATATATAATGCTATAGATAAAGATGCTCACATGTAATGATTATATGAAATGTTTTTATACAAGAACACTTTTGTGCAGAGAAGAGGCCATGAACACAAGGAGAAATAGGCATATCGGCAGAGTTTCAGGGATCCATGGGGAAGAAGATGGCTTGGTTCTGAGTGCAGTTTTCCAGCTTCAGGCATCTCCAAGTAACTGGAGTTGCTAAATTAGGCCACAGCCTCAAGCGTACAAATGCTGATCTTTCAGGTCTAAGTGTGGCCTGTCACAGCCCAGCAGGTACCTCATCTGAAAGCTGGGGACCAGGCTCATCCTGGGAAGTGATGGTCAAGGGCAGGAAAGGTCACCAGGGCCTGAAGGGATTCTTCCCATCAGACCTGGCACCATGTGATGGCCAAGGCTTTTCCAACCCCCCACCCCCAGACCTTCAGAAACGAATATCCATGACATGTGTTCTTTTCTTCTCTATTTCCATGAACTGAATTTTCTAGATGGTTCCCACACTGAGGTACTGTTCAGGCCCCAAGCCTTTGCCTGTTGACCACCATCTAGGGAAACACCACACAAGGAAACTTGCACGGTTTGGGTCCAGCCTTAAGGCAGAAGGGGCCAAGGCACCTGTTCCTTCCTTCTCACTGCCAACCTCAGCATCACATGCCCTGGGTGGTCCCTCAGTGAACTGGGTGGATCCCCGCCACTTTCCTACTGTTAGCATGCATCATCTGAACCTCTCCTCCTGGAAGCTTTGTGGGCTCTTGGGAAGAGTGGGGAACTGTTAGTATCTCCTTACCTGTGACCACCTGGTGGGAACACCTTAATGAGCCTCTAGCTGCCACAAGAAGCCCTCAAAGATACCACTAACAATATCGATTAACACAGATGGATGCAAGCAGTATAAATACTGAGAACAATTCAGTGTGTCCACAGTGAAGCAAAATTACAGAGAATATCATAAATTAAAACAAAAAGAACACTCACAACCAGGAACAAGAAACACATCCTAATAGGCAAGTGAGCCAAACACGTAAATAAATAATATTTATGGGGGAGCACATGCAAACACACAAAAAATGGGATAATGCAAATTAAAGATCTCTCTCTGTAATATATATATATATACACATAAACATATATAAATTTAGTAGATTGGCAAAAAATTTTGTGAAACAATCTGACAGTAACTAATAAAAGTGAAACAAACCCACATGGTGAGGTGAGGCCGTCCCGGTAGTGGGGTTCTCTCTCCCATGGGGAATGTACACTTAGTACAATGTTCGTTAACATGACAAAAAATGGAAACAAAGGGAATTCACTTACACAGAATGGTTGAAAAAACTGTATCTGATATGAAGCCAAAATGAAGAGTTAGAATCACACATTTTGCATTTGTGTGGTAAGAACACTTAACGCGAGATTTATCCTTTTAACAATTTTTAAGTCTGCGGGACAGTGTTATTAACTGTAGGTAAAGTGTTGTACAGCAGCTCTCTAGAGAGTATGCATCTTGCATAAATGAACCATACCTGTGGAGAGTTACGCTTTTTGAGAGGACAGAGTGACATTTGCCGATTTGGAACACGGTGATAACATAACTCAAGACCAGATCCTGGATTCGTACCCTGTGACTCTGAGCAAGTTTCTCTCCATTTCTCTCTCTCTCTCTTTTTTTTTTTTTTTTTTTTTTTGCAAAAATCCATAGAATCGTATTGCCTGGCTTGTAGAATTGTGGGTAGGATTTGCTAATATAAGCAAATCACCAGAAAGTGTGCCTGGGAAGGGCAAACATCAAATACATTCATAGTTTTATTTTTGTTGTGAAAAATACAACTCTCATTCTGAGGCTGTTTAGTTTCAGATGAATGAAAAAACCCGAAACCCAAAATGCACTGAACACACATTAACACGAGATTTTGTTCTTTGCTTTCAAACCTCATGTCAAGCCAGGCAGGAGGAACATTTCACCACCACACATCTCAATGTTGCCAACCAGGAGATGTGAATTTTAACACTCTCTCCTGTTGTTAAACATTGTATAAGAAGTATTTAAATAAAGCCTTTTCCAGAGTGATGGAGATCGCTTAATATTTGAAATTCATTAAGCATTCCATTGAAGGCACAATGAAGGAGACTTCGCCGAACCGAACCAATCAGTCTGAATGAAGCCTTCACACTAGAACCTTGAGCTTGTTAAAGCATCCTCTACCTTAATCTGCTGAAATAAAAGCTATAGAGTCCCCATCTCATGAGTTCACAGACTTTAAGTTGACGCTTAGGTTCCATTTGAGACACATAATACAAAAAAAAAAGGAAATAAACTTGACTCTTGTCCTACATGTTATTTTCTCTACTTACGTTAACAGACTGTCAGCCAACATCAACCAAATCGATAGAGGATTTGGGGCTTGAACAAAGTGTTTTGACATTACACATGACAATTATGCCACTTCTACTACTCTATTCTGTTCCATAAAAATATCAATAAATACTGTGCAGTCACTCTTCCTGATGATATCAATACAGTGATACACAGGGAGAGAAAATGGGATGGTGGGCATGCCTGAGTAGGGACATCAAAACTCTTTAAGGACTACCAAAGACTAAGAAAAAATAGTATCAAAATATGTTCAAACCCACCAAATTGCATATATTACATATGTGAAGTTTTTGTATATAAACTGCATCTCAATCAAGTTACTTTAATCAGAAAATATTAATATATGGAGACCCAGCTGATTAATGACACTTAGAAATAGTGTCCCTGGTTGATTGACTTGAGAAGGTTTTAATATTGTTTAAATGTCCATACTACCCAAAGCAATCTACAAATTCAGTGCAATCCCTATCGAAATTCCAATGGCATTTTTCACAGAAATAGAATAATCCTAACATCTGTATGGAACCACAAGAGATCTCAAATAGCCAAAGTAATCTTGAGAAAGAACAAACTTGGAAGCATCACATGCCTTGATTTCAAAGTATATTACAAAGCTATAGTAATCAAAACAGTATGGTATTGACATAAAAACAGACACATAGACCAATGGACCAGAATAGAGAGCCCAGAAATAAACCCATGCATATACAGTCAATTAATTTACAACAAAGGAGCCAAAAATACACAATGGGAAAAAGACAGTATCTTCAGTAAACGCTGTTGGGAAAACCAGACCAGTATCTCACGTCATGAACAAAAGTTAACTCAGAACAGATTAAAGGCTTGAACATAAGACCTGACACCATAAAACTCTTAGCAGAAAACATAGGTGGTAATAAGCTCCTTGACATTGGTCTTGGTGATGATTTTTTGGATTGGACACCAAGAGCAAAGTTAGCAAAAGCAAAAATAGACAAGTGGGACTACATCAAGCTAAAAAACTTCACAGCAAAGTAAACCATCAAGAAAGTGAAAGGCAACCTACAGAATGGGGGGAAAGAGCTGCAAATCATATCTGATAAGGGGCTAATATCCAAAATACATAAAGAACTCCTACAACTCATTAGCAAGAAAAGAATCTAACGGAAAAATGAGCAAACAATCTGAACCGACGTTTTTCCAGAAAAGACACACAGATGGCCAATAGAGCCATGAAAAGATCTTCAACATCACTAATCATCAGGGAAATGCAAACCAAAACCACAATGAGAGATCACTTCAAATCTATCAGAATGGGTTTTATGGAAAGAAAAAACAAACAAGAAACAAGTATTGGTAAGGATGTGGAGAAGAGGGAACCCCTGTGCACTGTTATGGGGAGTGTAAACTTGTGCAACATAGAGATTCCTCCAGAAAAGCACAAATAGAACTAGCATATCACCCAGCAGTCCCACCTCTGGGTACCCAAAGAAAATGAAAACACTAATGTGAAAAGATAGAGCCACCCCCAAAGTTCACTGCAACTTTATTTACAATAGCCAAGATATGGGAACAACCTGAGTGTCCATCACTGGTTGAATGGATAAACAAAGATGTGGTATACACACACACACACAGGAATATTATTCAGCCATAAAAAATATAAAATTTTGTCACTTGCGACAACACGCATGGACCTTGAAGGCATCATGCTAAGTGAGATAAGTCAACAGAGAAAGACAAATACCACATGATCTCACTTATACATGGAATCTAAAACAAAAAAACTAAAACCAACCAAACAAAAAACAAAGCTCACAGATACAGAGGACACATTGCTGGTTTCCAGGGGCAGAGGAGGGTTGGGGGGTAGGGGTAGGTGAAATGTGTGAAGGGGATCAAAAGGTACAAACTTCCAGTTAATAAAAAGAGGAATGTAAGGTGCAACGTGGTAACTGCAGTTAATAATATTGTTTTGCATATCTGAAAGTTGTTAAGAGATTAAATCTTAAAAGTTCTCATCACACAAAGTCCTGGACTGAAGAACTTTGCGCAAATTTGTGGGTATCAGCTATAGTTAAATGTATGTAGCACACAGTGTCCCAGGCACTGTTCTAAGCAGTTTATATCTACTAATTCATTCAGTTCTAAACATACAAAACCATGAAGTCAAGCTATTATTGTCCCCATTTAAAGATGCGTAAACAGTCTCAGAGAGACTGGTCACTTGTTTTCGTCCCAGCTGCAAGTGATGGAGGTAGAATCTGGTCCTCAGAAGTCTACCTCGAGGGCCTGTAGTTTTAACTACCACGTAGCACTGCTTTATCTTTTTTTTTTTTTTTTTTTTTGGTTCACGGGCCTCTCACTGTTGCGGCCTCTCCCGTTGCGGAACACAGGCTCTGGATGCGCAGGCTCAGTGGCCACGGCTCACGGGCCTAGCCGCTCCGCGGCATGTGGGATCTTCCCGGACCGGGGCACGAACCCGTGTCCCCTGCATCGGCAGGCGGACTCTCAACCACCGCGCCACCAGGGAAGCCCTGATTTATCCTTTTGATGGCCTGACTTTCATCATCCTCACAAACTTTTTCACACATGCCTAAAGAGAGTATATGAAAAGAAGATATATTGAAACTTACTAAAAACGATGGCTACTTTTCATTTGAGTATGTAATGTGTATTGAACACTGTATCATGTACTTTGCATAAATATTTAATTCCAATGACAAAACTAAGAGGTTATTAATCTTTTCATTTTCAGGTAGGACCACCGAGAATGACGCTACTTGGAGGTCACTCCAGCCCTTTTGGAAGGAAGGGATGTTGGTGGTTTCACAGGAATCGGTGCTCCTCAAAATATTATTTCCGCACTGCCGGTAGCACTAAAAATCCCTCTAATATCTAAAAAGAGCTGCGCCTTTTCTCTACGAAGGGGAAACCAGAAGACTGCTTCTGTTTTCGGGGGTCTGGGATAGGAATGAAAGCCAATGCGAGCAACACGTGCATGGGTGGAAAGGAGAATAGTGGGCCCATCTTGGGTGCAAGAGATTACAGTGGGGACAGAGTCACTGGTGGGGAACCCCCGTGTGCCTTTGGGAACTGTCTCCTCATATTCCTTATTCCAAACTTCCCACCACTCCTCTGTCCCCTGTCTATGCCCCTCCACCACCAACCCGTTACATCCCTGCTCTGTTTGTGACAGAGAAGAACAGGGCCGACTCCACGTTGGATCTATTCCTTTAGCTCTGACCTCTGTGATCTGTCTCCTGTGCTTAGTCATGCTGGCTCTGCACTTTATAAAGGAACGTTACCTATAGCCTGAAATATACATAATAGCCCTTTCTCAAGGCTTTGCTTCCCAGGCTTGATCTTTAAAGGCAAGATCATTCATTAAAGGCAATTTCTATTCATATAGAGCTACAAAGTTGCAGAACAGAAAATAACATGTGTCTTGTTACAGGTTTACAGGAACATTCTGACCAGACCTACACAGACAGCAGCGGGAGCAAAGGATTATCACACCCCCTCCAGGGTCCGGCCAGCACCAAGGAGTCTGCAGCAACCAGCCACGCCATCTACCTTTCTAGTATAGAAGCATGAAGTCTCACCCTGGTCAGATAGTTGTTTGGGACACTAGTCTGCCCGCCCTCCGTCTTCTCAGTCTGCTGGCTTTCTGATAAAGTCGCTGTTTCTTGCCCCAACACCATGTCTCTGGATTTACTGGCCTGTCACTTGGCGGGCAGTACGAGCTTGGACTCAGTAACACACTGGGGAGCTAGAACCTCTTCCACAGGGAGGAGATAGAAAAACGGGGCCAAACAAAGACTGGATGTGCGTCTCACATTCACAGTGGGGACAAACATACCTTTTTCCTCCGAGACACATCATTTTTGTCACTCCTTTCATTCCATATGTATTTATGAGTGTCTCCTACATACCAGGCACTGAGGCCGGTGATAGACACACAAAGATATATCACAGTTTCAGGGTTGGAAATCGAAACATGTGGACCATAGGGGTTCTGGGGTTCCAGACAACAAACCAACTTGCCTTTCAGACTCTTGCCAAGCATTTCAGAAAGATTTTTTTTCTTCTTTTATTCAAATGCTCATGGATCTGAATCGCCGGGTATACACCTGAGAGACCCAGTGAAGAATATGTGTTGAATCTGAATATGTATTTTCCACCCCAAAAAGAACAGGTTTATGAAGCACAGGGGGAGCTGATGGGGGAGTGGTGGATTCTACGGCCCTGGCAGGCACACGGGCGGACTCAGGGCGATTGCCAGATGGTAATAACTTCTTCCATTTGGCCAGAGGAACACTTCTTAAGGGAGCAAAGTGTCACTCTGTACAGTGTAAAATCTCGAAATAGTTTTGTTTGCTTTTCTTTCTTTTTGCTTCCTTAAACACTTGAGATGAAAACCGTGGAAGACAAAACTGTTTCTGATAGGATGCCATCCTCCAAAGATTGAAAGTATCACATCAATATTGCAACACAAGTGGTGTCAGAAAATGGAGCAGAGTTTGTGCCTGTATACAAGACTTGACACAGTATCTAAATTTTTAGTTACTGTGTTTCTGGAAGGGAAAGGGCAACGTGGCAATAACTCTGCAAGCAAATTAATGAGCATTCTGTCCCTCTGACAAGCAACTACAATCATTACAAGGGAGGAAAGAAACAACCCAACTCAGAAATGTACCTGCAAACTTCCGTTTTTATATTAAGAGATTCTATATTACAGTGTTGGTTGTTGATGAGGAGGTAGCAAGAGCGTTTTTGCTTTTGAAAACTCTTGTCTATTTTTTAAGCTTGCTTCTTGAGCATTCACTTTTTAGTTGTTTCAACTTCCAGAAAACCAGAAAGGAGGCAGAAAAAGAAGCAAAAACCTGGGAAGGAGGTTTAGATTTTTGACATTATCTATTTTGTTTCTGAATTGACTTATCATTAAAATCGTTCCTATTTACCATTAACATTTGTAGAAATGTGTTCTCTGGTTGTAGGTTTATTATTCATTTACTTATCAATTTTTTTTTTTACCTACTCATTCTTTACCCATTGGCACCCCTGGCTTTGGAATAACTTAAAGGGGGCTTACAAAACATTGTAAAACAAGAATTAGAATAGAGAAAGAAAAAGATGGAGGAAACGGATCAGGACATACATGAGGGTCAGAAATGAGGCTTTTACACGAGCAAAGATTCTGTATGGTGGATTTAGTGGGTTTCACAAAGCACTCTTATGCCCCACTGCAAGGAGAAAACAGAGTTATGATGTTATCTGTGATGCACACCAGGAGGATCAGCAGAGGGAATTTTATAACAGGTAAAGGGTTAATTAGATAATGATCACAAAGGCAACAGATATCCACTGAGCTTAACAATTCCAATACCCTATCAGTCATTCAACAGTATCGCTAGAGCTGTGATCTTGGTGTAGGACCCACAAACTCCCTGTGACCCATCATTCTCCACTGTGTCTCTTGCCTTCTTCAATTTGGGGTTGTTTCATCCATGTTTCCCAATCCCTACCTCCTTAGCTCACCCTGCGCTTCTCAAACTCAGCCCTTAATAATATTTCGTCATATAC
This sequence comes from Neophocaena asiaeorientalis asiaeorientalis, assembly GCF_003031525.2. NCBI lineage: Eukaryota > Metazoa > Chordata > Mammalia > Artiodactyla > Phocoenidae > Neophocaena > Neophocaena asiaeorientalis. Next base: position 1,771,437 of record NW_020175446.1, read on the forward strand.
GTCTACTTGTTATGACCTATTGCCCCTTCAAAATTCAAAACTTTAATGTGAATGTAAGAAAAGATTTACCGTGAATAAAAGATTCACAGTGAATCTTTTAAAAAACTGCTGAAAAGGACATTTCCAATAGTTTTTGTGTCTCTTAATTTGAAAATAATTTTACCTGATGCCCCTGATTACTGAATATTATTTACCACTTATTTAACTTGTTGGGGGGTGGCATGTCTTCACCTATTAGACCACAGTGCTAGTTCAGCAGGTAAGTTCTCTTATGCTATACACCTGAAGGGAGAACATTTTGAATCTACAATGGAAACACGTTCACATTTGGGGACATGTTCGGTTTTGTCATGGGAAGAAGTGCAGGAACCTGGTTAATATTTTCTGGTTTCTTTACAGACCAAGTGACGTTAAGACAGACTTCCTATGTTATGATTTATACAGTGTCCACTCTGCCTTTCTTCCTGTCATCCTTTGTCAGACGTCTGGCTGTGTCGTGAAGCCCAGTAGTAGCATTTGATCATATGGCACTGGCACAACTGTGAAATAATACAGGCTCTGTTAATGATAATGGGTTTTTAAAGATATTTAATCCCTTGCAAGGGGCCTTCTGGGCACCTCAGTAAACACATCTATCTCATGGTGATCATCTCATTAAGCAAATGGGCTGGGCTGAGTGGGAAATATACAGGTTGCTCAAAATGGAAATGACAGAACCACCTTCCTATGACTTACACCTATTTCTTTTTTTTACAGTGTATCTATCACATGTTGCATTTATTTACGAATTTTCATTTCGGTCATGGAATGTAATAACCAAAAGAAATTTTTTTTTTCTCTCCTCAGAATCAGGGAACATCAATATACTAAGTGTCATCTAATAAGGGATTTTGCAAATGATATTCTCCAAATCCTTAAAATGTATTAAAGTTTCAAAATATAATGTATACTTTCCCCAATCATTCTATAGCCTAAAACTACTGTGTGTCTAAAATGCCCCAAGCACAAGGTTAGGCATTCACTGTATATAGTAAGGAATACATTTTCAACATCTGGGGCAGTTTTTAATTGTCTTTAGAGACTTTCATTCCTATAAACTACCAAGAAAATTTACAGATGAAGGTTAAGCCATACCATTTAGAAAATTATTTGTAGACTTGAAGGGTTTTATTATTGACAAAGCAAAAAACTGATGGTACATATTTTCTTAAATAGTAATTTAAATATTAATATACTGAAGTATTAAGAAATCAAGAGGCTATGATAAAAGCTCATAGAGAAATCATTTAACTGTTACTGTATTCCATTCATAAAGAGATTTAAAAGAGTGGCTCACACAATTGTGGCGCTGACATGGTTGAAATATGCAGGGCAGGCATATTTCAGCCATGGAAAATGGATAACCAACAAGGACCTACTGTATATAGCACAGGGAACTCTGCTCAATATTATGTGGCAGCCTGGATGGGAGGGGCGTTTGGGGGCGAACGGAAACATGTATATGTATGGCTGAGTTGCTTTGCCGGGCACCTGAAACTATCACAACATTGTTAATTGGCTATACTCCAATATAAGATAGAAAGTTACAAAAAAAAAAAAGAATTTCTTCTTCTTTAGGAAACCTCAGTCTTTGGAATGGAGACCTTCAACTGATTGGAGAAGGCCCACCCACATTATCCAGGGTCATCACCTTTACTTAAAGTCAACTGACCGTAGTTTTTAATCAAGCCTACAAAATACCTTCACAGCAATATCTAGATAAATGATTGATGAAATACCTGAGTGCTAGAGTTAACATATATAAACTTATCTGGCTAACATATAAAACTAATTATCACACATAGTGTAGAATTAACCAATGTAGACAGATACTATATGAGGGGTTAAGTATCACATCGATAGATTTTAAGCCATAGATGCTGATGTCAGCAAACATCCAGTTGAATACTTCCGCTTCCAGTTCTTAACAATTCTGTTTTTAGTGACAGTAGAACATGCATGGTGATAGGGGGAGGGGTCTGTACATGTTTATCCAATGAGCACTGATTATTCATATAGGATTAGGGTTACTTTGTAATAACAACACTGTAATAAAACGAGAGCCATTTATACCAAATGTCTGTCTGAAGCATCCTAAACTCCTCTCTCCTGCCTCAGACCCTCACAGGGGATAAAGGGGTAACACCACCCTTTAGGGTGGTTTGGACAATTCAAATCCTTCCCAAAAGGTATTAAATTATTTTGAAAAATGTAAATTGTACTACAATTCTCAGTTCACACATGAGAATTCAGAATTCAAGCAAAACTGAACATAAATCTAAAAGCTACAAAAACTCCATGAATGCGTGGGTTGCACACTTTGTCTCTTCTCACCCAGAGGAGAAAATTCCCCATCTTTGTTAATATAACAACACATCATTCTCTCTGCTTCTCAGCGTAATACTCATCCTCTCAATTAAATCTCAGGTAAATCACTGGAGAAAAATGGTCCCAAGTCATTTAGTCTCCTCAGCATTACAGTTTCAGAATATTTCCCCAAACACCAAATTTTCTCAGATATTCATCTTTGACATGATGAAAAATGCCACTTAAAAAGTCTAGCCACAGATTCTTTATTGTAAAGACTCTGGTTTTGCTCTGTAAGAACACTAATTAGTCTACTTTTACCAAAGCATTTTACCAATAACAATGCTTTGAGATTAATTCACTCTGGCACCATTTCTAATATAAAATCTATTTGTGGTAGTCTCTAAACAGATAAATAATAATAATTGAAAAAAAGCAAATGTCAGAAAGAAAAGGTAGTGGTGATACTTGTGTGGATATTTCCTACGTAATGTGTCAAGATTCGGCCCCTGGTCTTTCACGGAGGTGTCAATATCAGTGATGATGAATTGGGCTTTTAGTATTTGCTCCTGGAAACAATATTAAATAAACAAAAGCACCATTATGAGAAGCAGAAATCTTCCTCTTCTGTCTTAAAACAGTGACTTCTTTAGTCATCGCTGAAGAACACATGGATTGTGTATTTATTTACTAAAATAATTTCTTTTTTCCTTCTCTGAGACACTGACCAAAGGAACAGTGGTGCTACTCAATGCACATCTCCATAAGGATTCATGTGGTTTTGTTACCTTCATGTTGTGTTCTTGGCGATCCTGGGAAGGTGAGAGGACACTTGAGCTTCCCTTCCCAGAGCTCCCTGGAGTCAGGACCGCCCCTGCGCCCCGCCCCTGCCACTGCATCCGGTCCACACACCTGCTCCATTACGTTGGTTGAATGAACACCCATCCTAAATTGGGTTATTTTGCTTCTGTGACGGGTTTCTTCCGTTCAGAGACAGACCTCTCCCTCCAGATCTGGTCACTGCTAGATCCTTCTGTTGTGAAATCACCACCCACTTTGGACTCAGAAGACTTTTGTTCCAGTATCCACTTTTCAGGGTGGTGACTCCACGTTGGGTCTGAAGTAGCCCAGGGTGTTGGTGACACACACAGTGTCATCCGATAGGCGTGGATTCCAGTTGAAGCTGCATCACCTCTTTGCTGTGTCACGTGGGGTGAGAATATCCATGTCCCTCACGTTCCCTTCCTCTTGTAATACCAAGGGTCCTAATCACACCAGCATCAGTAATAATAGGCTGACCACATAGAGAGATGTGTAGGGATCCTGACTTCACACCGTGAGAGCAAACAGATCCGTGACATGGAGACACAGGAATATATCCTCACGCAAGTGAAAGTGAACGGAAATGAATGCAGATGTAAAGGGGTTGGCCTAGAGGAACATGGCAGTGACAGGTGGGGATCAGAGAGGATGGTGGGGATGGTGGTGGGTGGAGTCACGCAAATTCTCTCCTGATCAGAATACAGCCCTCGGGCACTCCAAGTGGCCTGTATCTGCATTACAATAACCCACAATTATTTAAATATCGAGGGCAATCAGTTTTCTTTTACATTTTACATGCTGCAATGAAAGAGAAACAATTTCCCTTACTTCGTATGTATTACGCTACGCGGTCTGTGAAGTGAGCGTTTGTTTTTAATCTTTATTTTTCCCTAAATATTTTGCTCAGTATTTTGAACACTGTAGTTTTAATCATTATTTAATAAATGAAAGAATGAACACATTAATGAATGGCAAAGCTGCCATATCAGGGGCTCTCATGCAGCTAAGCCAGTTAAATGTGTTTGGAGAAACTGGGGTATTTATTTAGTAATACGTTCGTGTCCCATGGTTCTCAATTAGCTTGAAAATAGCTCACAAGTCCCATTACCCAATTTAAGACAAATAGCTCTTAATTAAAATTGTGCGTTGGAAATATTTGGGGTTTAAATTTTAAAATGTAGCATGTTTTCTACTTCAACATATAAAATCCACAATAGTTTAATTTAAACACATTAAAATATGCTGAGTAAACAAAAAATGAGGTCTAAATTTAATAAAACATGGTGAATGGTTTCACTTAAAAATTAAAGCTATATGTGTGTGTAGCTTAACATGTTTCTATATATAATTTTGATGTCAAAACAAAAGTGATATGCATGTAACAATAGTTTATTGTATATATAGCAACCTAAGTTAGACTAAAACTTAGTATTTTGTAGTCAATACGGCATAAAACTTCTGTTTTTAAACAAAATTAAATAGAATCTTAAAATTTTAGTTTAAGAATTGAAGTTCTATGTGTTAATTTATTCCTGGAAGAATTTCTAACTCACTCTAGCCTTCATTTTCTCCCTCTTAAAAGATGTTTGTTGAATTTCAAAGGTGTTTAGCCAAACAGAATGACTTGAGCATTACTAGAATACACAAAGCAACTTCACGCTTTGCATAAATTACTGTCAGTAATGGCACTGCATAAGGTTGCTTGCTTGAATAATGTTTTTGTCAATAGTAAAAAACTTGCTTTCAGAAGAGAAGTTGTGCTGAAAGCTCACAGAAGAGGGTGACAACTCATTTTCATCTTAACAAATAAACATTAAAGTTGTTTTTATATTAAAGTTGTTTTTTTAAAGACCATGTAAATCAGAGTAACTTCCTAAATTATACTTTTTGCTAATATTCCCTTTGAGATTTAGAGCTTATGTAGTAACATTCTTCAAGCAAACTGGTGACTTCAGGAGAAATCCCATAGGCGCTATAGGTCTTCCCGGGACTTATGTGAGTATTTGCACAAGCTAATTCACATTCATTGGCTTTAGTTCTGATATATTATCCAGAGCAGGTCCCCTGTTCTGACTCAGGCCTCGTTAGCCAGTGGAAAGGGAAGCAAATGCTTTGCCCGTGGTGCTCCAGCTGGGAAAGACAGCAACGGGCACCACCAGGACATAGACGCACTGGAGAAGTCCTCCGGGTTCATTTCCTTATCCATTCAAATCCCAAACGTGACCCTGGAGTTAGCTGCAAGAAAAACACTCTTTACGTTTATTCTGTTTAGGATTTCCCTATATGTTCATCTTAAAACTGACTATAGTTATTAAAGACAGGACATTTTTAGAAATCCGTTTCAAGGTACTTGCAAAACATCCTGGGTCTTTCACAAAACACTAATGTACTCAAACATTTTTTTGTTGAGAATCCCTTAAGCTCACAAATTGAGTCACATGTGGTTCTTTACTAGTAGGGTTTCTACCTTTAAAACAAGTGTGATTATGCCTCATCCATGCCTTGAATCAGTGAAGTAAAATCCTGTTTTACATACTGTCCTCTTCGCTATGTTTGTTCTCAACATGTATCCATGTGAGGTCATTGCAGACGATCTATGCCTTCGTTTTTTTTTAATATTTATTAAATTGAGATGCTAATTTCTACTTACATACTGTATGATTCCAACTATGTAATGTTCTGGAAAAGACAAAACTATGGAGACAGTAAAAAGATCAGTGGTTGCCAGGGGTTGGGGGGAGGAATGAATGGGCAGAGCACAGAGGATTTTTCGGGCAGTGAAACTACTCTGTATGACACTATAATGGTGGATACCTGTCATTATACATTTGTCCAAACCCACAAAATGTACAACACCAAGAGTGAACCTTGATGTAGACTATGTACCCCTATTAGGTAACAATGATGTGTCCATGTAGGTTCACTGATTATAACGAATGTACCCCTATGATGAGGGATGTTGATAACGGGGAGGCTGAATGTACAGGGGCAGGCGGTACACGGGGAAATCTCTGTATCTTCCTCTCAATTTTGATAGGAGCCTAAAACCACCCTAGAAGGTTGTCTTTAAAAAAAATTGCACTTTTGCTGAGTCATAGAGCCTGAAGGTCATGGAGCAGAAAGCTTTCAATTTCAGGCCTTACAATTAATTACCGTTTTTCTAAGAAATAAGTGCTTTTAAGATCTTTTAAGAAGGCATAATTTAGGGAAGGATAAAATGCTAACATGAAGAATGAATTCAATTTTAGACAGAAGCAGGAGATAATTAGAGAATTATTCTAGAATAAAAACAATGGAGGTCTAAGTGAGTAATGGGTAGGGGCTAGAAACGTGTCCCTTCTTGAAGAGGCTCTTACGCACCTTCCATATATGATCTCAGTTACTAGGATGGCGAAGGAGAAAAGGCCTAAGACACAGCAGTGTGAAATTTGCCAGGCTGTCCGCCCATTGGCTAAATGATTTCCCTTCCGTGTTTAATCAGTATCATACAGATACAAACAAATACAGGGAAGCGTAAGTGATGAGTGAAGAAGAGAGAAAGCAAGAAAATCTTCCTCTGTCACATTTATAAACATCCAGGTATTGCAACTTTTATACAATTTTGATTTTTTTCATTTCTTCTACTGGCATGCCAGGAGGAATAGAAGACCTAGTTCTAGGGGATAAATAATGGGTTTGGATATTTTTAGGCTTACTTTATCGCTGGTTTCTCTTCTATACACACTGGCTTGTAGTATTTGGCATGTATGACTCATATTCATTATTTTTTCAATTAGCCTGCAAGGTCCTTGAGGGCAAAGACCACGTGTTGTGTTCCTTGGTATCTACTACCTCAGCTTGCATGATGCCTGGCAGGCTACAGACATTCACTCGTGCGCACACACACACACACACACACACAATTGGATTGGTAAGTCTGTCAGTGGATCTCAAGATATTACTTATACCTGAATCAAGTCTATACAGATAATAATTTAAGCTGTTCTCATGTCACATGCAACATATTTGACGTATCATCTGTTTTCAATTTGAAAACAGTGAACTGAATTAAGAGGTTGGCGGTACAATAGAAAATGATCCAGAGATAATTTAGGTTCTCCATCCAATTCTAAAGCGGTGAGGATCTGTCTCACACTCTAGTCACCTGGTGAATTGATGAAATATTCTCAAAGGCAGTTTGGGACTGGGTAATCCAGGTATCAGAGCCAGACATGAGAAAGTCATTACACAAAGGAACAAAGGCTACAATTCTTATAAAAGAATAGAAAATAGCTTTGTCTATTTCCATCTTCTTATTCTTTAAAACTTTTACGTTTCCCTTTCCAGCTTCTAGCTTGAGTGTCTGCATTGCTTTGGGCTTTTCCACTCCAGATATTTTTCTCTTCTGACCTCATGCTTTCTGCTTTTCCCCCTGCACTCCTCTTCTCTTTGTCCCTCTCCTTACGTGAGTGGAGATGGCTGTACAGCGCTTCTTTGTGCCCCTGAACTTGGAGATACGGCGTTACTGCCTCGCAGCCCCCAAGGTGGGCTCCTACTCAACCTGCCATTGCCTGATGGTTTGAGTCCCTCATCCCGACTCCTCGTCTGCTCAAAGGAAGGGACAGAAGGAAAGCTGTCAAGATAGATGTGCTGCTGACCTGGATGGAGGATTAAAAAGGAAACAAACGAAGCACATGTGAGCTCAGCAAACGTCACCAGCTCAGTCTCTGTGTTTAGGATCTGACAGTTTACAGGAACATGAATTCCTTTTATGGTTGTCACTCGCCTTTCACTCCTCTCTCTGCTTCTAGCCAACAACTGTGCTTTGTCAGTAGACAAAGGGTTAAACTCCAAAGGGAGGTGAACGTGAGAAGTTGACCAAAAGGTGAAGCCAACAGAAATCAGGAAGGAAGAATGGTATTCAGTATTATATGTGAGTTAGCTACCTTTTTATGTGAGTCTAATCTGTTTCGGCATACGTCTTTCGAGGCAAGGAAAGGGACGTATTAGGGAAGGAAAGGAACGTATTAATGAAAGCATTCCCTTTTCTCGACTAAGAATTTGCCAGAACATTCTTTCGTACTTTATTCTATTCCCCAGCTGTAGGTAGTACAGGTATTGGCTGGACAGAGGGCTATGAGCCCTGTGCTTCTGAAGAGGACGCTCACTGTGGAAACCAAATGAGGCTGAGGTTCTCCTTCCTTCCTCTGTCAGCAGGCGGACACACCTGTTAGCCAATAGAATGCATTTTTTTCTATAAGGATCTTTATAGTCGAATGTATCTTGCATATAAATCATACTTCGTTAACCAACATACTGCCTAAGGCCATTGTTCAGATGGTAAGAAAGTTTTAACAATTATAGAGACAACAGCTCATTTGCTACGGAAGACAGCTTTCCCTACACAGGACGCAGAATGATGTTTTACTATCCTAACTGCTACCTTCTCTGCGTACGTACTCAGAGGAATAAAAGCTTAGTTAGTGTTAGCCATTGTGCTTCTCTTGTCACAAGATCTACAGATACAGAGTATTTATACAGCTTCAACGATGAAAAGAGTGGAGATGGGTGGGAGGATTTGGAATTTTTAAGAAAAAAGAAATAGAAAAACACTGATCCAATGGGTGTCCATATTTGGCTATTAATTATATTTGACCACACAGTGTCTTTTCTTTTCAAGTAAGAGTCATATAGTTCAGATTTTAAGCAATTTATATTATAAAAATATTATATTCCATAATGTTTTATTTCAAAAATTTCAAGGCCTGAAACCCACCGCTCTTCTTTACGCAAAACCTAATGCAGAAATGCAATAAAAAAAAAAAAAGACTGTGCAGCAAAAGGAACTATCGACAAAATGAACAGGCAGCCTGTGGAATGTGAGAAAATATTTACAAACCACAGATGCAATAAGGGATTAACAGCCAAATTATACAAGGAACTTATACAACTTAGTAGCAAAAAAAAAATAACCCAACGAAAAATGGGCAAAGGTCATGAATAGACATTTTTCCAAATAGACATCCAAAGGGCCAAGAGGTATGGACTTGAGGACATGGGGAGTGGCAAGGGTAAGCTGGGATGACGTGAGAGAGTGGCATGAACTTATATACACTACCAAATGTAAAACAGATAGCTAGTGGGAAGCAGCCGCATAGCACAGGGAGATCAGCTCAGTGCTTTGTGAGCACCTAGAGGGGTGGGATAGGGAGAGTGGGAGGGAGACGCAAGAGGGAGGGGATATGGGGATACATGTATATGTATAGCTGATTCACTTTGTTATACAGCGTAAGCTAACACAACAATATAAAGCAATTATACTCCAATAAAGATGTTAAAAAAAAAGTGCTCAACATCACTAATCATCAGGAAAATGCAAATCAATATGACACTGAGACATCATCTCACACCTGTCAGGATGTCTATTAAAAAAAAAACAGGAGGTGATAAATACTGGCAAAGACGTGGAAAAAAGGGAAACTTTGTACACTGTTGGTGGGAATAAAAACTAGCACAGCCACTGTGGAAAACAGTATGAAGCTTACTCAAGAAATTAAAACTACAACTACCAACAGTTGTACTGTTGTACTGATCCAACAGTTCTACTTCTGGGTACGTATTCCAAAGGAAGCAAATTCATTACCCTGAAGAAATATATGCACACTGATATTTATTGCAGCATTATTCATAATAGGCAAGGTATGGAAACAACAACCTACATGTCCATCGATGGTGAATGGATACAGAAGATGTGAGATAGACACACACACACACACACACACACACACACACACAGAGGAATATTATTCAGCCATAAATAAAGAAAAAAACCCTCTCCATTTGTGACAACATGGATGAACCTCGAGGACATTATGCTAAGGGAAATAGCCAGACAGAGAAAGGCATACTGAATGATATCATTTATATGTGGAATCAAAAAGAAATCTTAAGTAAAACTCATAGAAACAGAGAACAGAATGGTGGTGGCCAGGGGTTTCAGGGGTGGGGGAACTAGGGAGAGGTTGGTAAAAGGGGACAAAGTTTCAGCTACAAGATGAAGACTAATCAGGAATGAGGAGCTAATGTATAACATGGTGGCTATAGTTGGTAACAGTATTATATCATTGGAATTTGCTAGGATAGTAGAAATTAAGTGTTCTCAACAAAAACCCTGTAAATACATGAGATGAGGAATGTGTTAATTAACACTATAGTGAATCCTGTCATGACATATATGTATATCAAAGTCAAGTGGCACACTTTAAATATATTACAATTTTATTTGTCAATTATACCTCTGTAAGGCTGAAAAAAATAATAGTAAAGGTAAACACAGAGCAGGTCAGGCTGAACTTGGGGAGATGAGGATGGATCTTCCCAGCTGGCTCCACACCCCATCACCTGGCCTCCCGTTGCAGCTACGCACATTGCATGGAATTTAAAATCCATTCACCTAGACTGCAGCTCACGCCTTCGCTTCCACACAACACGACTGGCCGTATTGGTAACCAGTGGTGTGTAAGACCCTCGTCTGTAAGCTCGTGTTTGTTTGAGTTTTAAATCCTTGTAAAAGGGGGTTAATCAGAGGAAATCTCTATACATGGGGAATGGCAACCATCCCTACTTCACTGTAGTGTTGTAGAGCTTAAATAAGATGGTACACTGAAAGCACGCAGTGCCAAAGTGAAAGGCAAGGGAAGAAAAGGGAAAATAGAACACTTACAACGGGTGGTGACTACTGGCACTTACTCCCTAGTTCATGGAAGTACTAAGTGACTGAGAATTATACATAGTTTCCTACTTATCGGGAATACATATGTAAGTAAGTATATATACACGTATATAATAATATAGTTACTATATATAACTTAATAGGAATATATCTGAATATGTATATAAGTATATATAGATACATATATAATGATATAATTATGTATATAACTTATTGGGTATATATGAATATGTATATGTATATATACATAATTATAATTATATATATAACTGAATGGGAATATATAAATAGCTACATATGTAAGTGTATATATATATATACACATATATAATGATATAATTATAATTATATAACTTATTGGAAATATATGAATATGTATATATGTAAGTGTATACATACATATACTGATATAATGATAATTATATATAACTTATTGGGAATATATATGAACATGTATATATTTAACTATATATATATACATATACAGTGATATAATTATAATTATATATAACTTATTGGGAACATATACTAACTATATACAAAATTACATATATAATCTGTGTATATAACTGTATATGTGTAGTTTTATACACATATATTTTTAGAAATACATAGAACCTGTATATATATATATACACACACAAATACACACATATATATACAGATTTTTATTTGCAGTAAACTATTTTTATTTGGAGTAAAATGGTAGCATTTCTTCACAGGAAAATTCCCAGGAAACTTCAAACTCTGTCTCCTCCGTAAAAGCATATAAGTGCATTGTATATTGAACATATTTACTAGGGAAGGACTTCGCAAACATAGAAGCAACACAAGAAGCAATCGTTTTTTTCCAAACGGTTTTGGAATACTGTTTTCTTTTGTTTAGACCGTTCTCTTAGTACTTTTTTAAAACTTAAGTCAGCATTGTCTTCCAGTGTTAAAGGTCCCCCTCACCTCTGCATTGAACTTAAGGTGTCAATCAATACAAAGGAATGGAACACCCATCCCGAGCCAATTCCATTATGTGTAAATTAGAAATATTTTAATTTTTTATGCCATCTGATGAGTAGATGAGCTCAGATTTAAAATTCTTAAAAGCACGTTTATTGTAACAAGAATTGTTATGTATTAATACTGCAGTTTTCAATAAAGATTGACTTGTGTTGCAAAAATTAATAAACAAATAAAAAGAAGATTGTAAAAGAAGAGATCACTTTCTTGCTTCCAGACACATTCTGCTCCCTCAGTCCACGATGTTCTGACTATCCTCCCCTAGGGGGACCTTTCTAGGCTCTGGATCGAGTAGCAAGGAGTGTGGCACATGACCTACTTCATCACGGGTCGAAGCAGCCTGGGAAACACAAATCAGCAAAACAAGCTGAGACCTCTCTGACTTCGATTTGCACAAAGCAGTCACAACAGTCAGCATGATGACGGCCAAGGCAACGGAAAGCTAAATCCTAGGTTTCTGTAACGTCCCCTTTTGGCATCCAGAGGAAAAAAGGTTAAAACTGGCTTCGAAACAGTCATGGCCATCTCGTATTTCACAGCCCAGGAGCCATGACAAAGAGGACAGAAGAGCATTTTTATGACGACGAATTCTGAACTTCAGTAAAGAAAAAGGCAACCTCAAAAAGAGCGGGTACCACCATTCTGGCAGTGGAAGCATGCACGGGGGAGCCTTCAGGAGGAGCAGCAGCTGCCCGCGAAATGCATGGGTGTCCTGCTGGTCATGTCCCACCCCCTCCCAGTATAATGCAGAGGTGCCAACAATCACTGCCTCTGTGGCAGTCAGGAAAGAAACATCCTAAGAAAACTCTGTGCGCAAGGTCAACGGAGACTAAGGAAAGCCCTGCTCCTGAGGAATGTAGCAAAACTCTTTAATTCCAAGTTAATGCCAGATTAATTCCAGATTGCTGGATTGGGTGAGCTCTAGGAAGAAACCACATCTGAAATGAGGAGCTGGAGGGATACCAAGAAACTCTGTCCCTGAAAATTTGTTTCCCAAACATTCTCCTTTAAAGCTGCAGAGCTCCTATTCCAGAGATCAATTTTTTCAGCGAAGTGCTTTTCCCCTAGTCAGGTCCTATTTTATTTTATTTTATTCATTTATTTATTTTTGCAGTACGTGGGCCTCTCACTGCTGTGGCCTCTCCCGTTGCGGAGCACAGGCTCCAGACGCGCAGGCTCAGCGGCCATGGCTCACGGGCCCAGCCGCTCTGCGGCATGTGGGATCTTCCCGGACCGGGGCACGAACCCGTCCCCTGAATCGGCAGGCGGACTCTCAACCACTGTGCCACCAGGGAAGCCCTCAGGTCCTATTTTAAAACAGAAATGCCACCATGAAAGGAGTGAACGCCCCCAGGGAAAGAATTTCTCAGAAGCTTTCTCTGTGCTAGAATGAGCATCTCTGGGAAGCTTGTGATTCTTCCCCAGGTGGAAGGAGTAAAGGGAGAAGCTCTGAGATGAGGACACAGGTAGAGACCAGCTGGCGGCCAAAGCAGGGCCAACCAGACCTTGACCTTAAGCAGATGGTAGTGAGTGAACACAACTGCAGCCCTTTCTTAGCTTGAACAACACCGACGTACTCTGTCTGCACATGCAGTGGTTTTGCAGCCCTGAGCTAGTCTAAGGGTGTCCTAACATCTGTCTCAGAGGCTGGGGTAGATGTCACCACCCGCCCCAACCAAGTGCACAGAGGGCTGACACGGCCCATCCTAGGTCGCCAGGACAGGAAGATGACGGGCAGCCACAAACACAGCTTTGCACTCTCACCCCGGGCAGAAGCAACTCCTAACCCTCCCGCTAATTCATTCACTGTATCCCTTAAAGAATGACTTAAATACTTTCAATAATGTCCTTTAATTAAGTCTCTGCTAATTTTAAAATGGGATGTGTGATGATGTTTTCTCATCTTAAATCTCCTTGAAGTTTCTTAAAGGCCAGGAATCAGCCTTACATTTCATTTGCTTTGCCTGCAAGTAACATCCACTGCAAATAACACATGCTTAGTGTCCAGGGTTTTCACTCCAGAATATGAATCTAGAATCTGATGCAGGTGAACTTTACCTTTCTAGAAGTACAGCCATCTCTACTCCTTGATTCTGCTTGTGGCTGTGCATCCTAAAGCATTCCTAACCTCAGAATATATTTTCTTTGAAAACTCAGATAAGGGGGTGACAACTGCTTGCCTCTGCCTCCAGTACAAAGTCACATCTCAGACGTCTTTCCCTCTTGTATCCTCAGGACGCGTGTCAGGACCAGGTCCACAGGGCAGGACCCTCATCTTCCCACTGCTGCCAGAGCTGGAGGGACGGTGCTGTAGCTCAGCACCCACAGAGGATCCCACAGGTAACCGGATGCTTGAAGAGCATGAGAACACGTCAGCCTCGTAGCCACGTCGGAACACAGGTGGCGGAAGGACTGAAACTTTGTTCCAACCTAACTTGGTCTAAAATTAAATCACGATTTGAGTGATGGCTACATTTTAAAAGTCTGAATGTATTTGGTATGACGACATGAATGGGTATTATTGATATATCAAATGATGATTCTGACAATAAAATAACCATCTGAACTTGGTGTGAAAGAATCATACGTACTGTCATTTTAATTCATGGAAGATGAGAAAGGGGGATGTTTGAATGAAATGTTCATCAACGAGAGAACTTCTGGCAAGTTGTCAGACTAGAATGCAGAGCGTGAGGTAATTTTTAAAAAGCAGCTCATTTTATTCAAACAATCTCACCTGGCATTCTGTCACTCAGGAAAAGGTGTTAGTCAACATGGGATTGAGTTATTTGACAAAAATGCCATTTCCCATTTACTGTATTATTCATATCGAGTTACTCAACCAGTAAGTAGCCTGTGTTAGACGCAGCTCTGAAATTAAAGACGTGTTTACACGGGAGGTCTTGAAATTTTCAAACATGTTCGAAAATAATGACTTTTTTTGTGACAGGCAGTGGTCAAATAGGAAGTCGTCAAGTTGTGTGGGTTTTCTCTTACAAAATCACTGCTTGCCCAGAGCACCTGCTAACTTAATCAAGTAGGAAGCCCAGCAGAGTGAAGTGGGTCCTGAACCCTGAAATCTGCTTTGTAAGCACAGATGCACTGCAGTGAAGACAGCAGCCCAGCCCAGGAGAAGATGTCGCTGGTAGCTCATCTGTGACTAAGCAGGAGACTGGAGTCCTGGGTGATGAAGCAGTTCCGGGTCTGCCTGCCACAAGGATGTGGCCATGAGAATCCTCAGGTCTGTGCTTATTGAAGAAGCAGCTGCAAGAAAATTCACCATCGTTGACACTATGGACTCCAGAAATACAATCAAGGACCCTGAGGCCAGATTTTCATGTTTCGCAATTGAAACGCTGCTGTGGACCCAACCAAACTCTGAGCAAAAAAAAAGGGAGGAAGGAAAACTTCCAGGGAAATTGTCAAGGAAATGCCGGTCCGTTAGCATCGAGTGGACCCTCTACAGGCTTCAGCTTCTCAATTAGCTTTGGGAACATTCAATAAAACAGGTATTTGTATGTCGCTGTGGTCTGGGCCCAGTTGTGGGAGCTGGCTTTTGGTGGCAGTGAACTGTGTCATCAAAGTATCTCTGAAATCACAAAATGCTAAATGCTCTGTTTACGCTGCTTTCTGTCCCACTGGATTTCCTGTCCACGTTTAGCGAGCTGCCGAGCCTTTAGTGTTCAGGACTCTGCTCGTGCTTTTTCCTCTCTTCAAGTGGTGATTTATATTCGCCTCAGCTCCACCAGGCTCTCCTAGTTTCCACAGGCTGCAGCTGCCAGTTAGATGTGTTCTGTTTCTAGTAACATTCTGAAAATACAAATGATGACTGTGCCCATTGATTCTGCATGAGATCTTTCTCAAGACTTTTGTTTGTTTGTTTGTTCTCTTTATATGCTTTGGGATTTGACGCTTCAAATTACACGTTTAGAACTTTAGATAACCTATTTAGTAAACCAGAACTCCCAAGCTTAGGACCGAATTTTAAATACGAGGCAATCAAATGCAATGGAATATTTTTAAAGAAATAATACCACCATTTTGTGTGGTATTTTTGACTTTTAGGGTAATTTTACTTCTGTTTCTTCATGTAAACCTCTAGATAATCTTGTTTTATTTTAAAAATAAGAAAAGAGAGGCCGAGAGAAGTGAAAGGGATTAATGCCATGCTCTCACGTTGGAGGTCAATTCTCGTGACTAAATGAATAAATTATTGTATTTTCAACATGCTACCAAAATAAAGGCATTTTCTTATATTCAATAGGGGAAATCATCAAAGTAGAGAGTAGAATTCAACATGGAATTATTTCTCCGACTGGAGCAGGAATTATTTGAACTTTCACCTCTCTTGTGTATTCACTGCCTAAATTCCCATAGATGTGATTTTTTTTTTTAACATTTCCTTGAAGAAAAAATAATCAATTAAATCATATTGACCTGTTTTTCTTGTTTGTTTGTTGTTTGTTTACAGTACTGGTTACATAAGCTTCTAGCACAACCCAACTTTAGAATTCCAATTTTTTAATACTGTCACTTCTTTCTAAAATTTCACTCACTATTTGCTAAAGTAAAAAGTAAAAGTCAGTTGTGTGATTAAGTGACTCAGTGCAATCTCAGATGTTTGTAACCAGTTCACCTGGATCCTTCCGTCTTTCCTCCCTGGAATGGGTTTTGCCTCTGCCATTCCTTAGGAAGGAATACGGTTCCGAAAGGAAGTGTGATCACACGTTGCCACGGGGCTCTCTTGCATTACTCTTATTGATCAGACAACATTTATTTTTAATGTATTAATAAGCCATTTATTTAAGGCAGTTCACATTTGATTATAAAAATAGCAACTGATTATAACCAGGGTCAGCAGGGATTTTTCCAGCAGGTTCTTTTAAACACTTCTTGTGGGAATAAACACAGTGTCAGTTAAAAGCAAGACACATATATATATATATCAAATGTCTTGGCAAGCTTTCAGAATCTATCTCATGGAAAAAACTGGCTATTCACACATACATGTTGACATTTATTTCATTGTTATGTGATATAGCAAAGGAAAAAAAATCCTGCCAAAATATGAAGTAGGAAAACCAGCTAAATGACCAAACTAAAGAACTAGTGGGAAAAAAACCTGATAAAAAATAAAACTAGTCACAATGATTAAGTGGAAAAAGCCGATAACAATGTTATTGACCATATGATTAACTGTTTATTTTTCTCTTCTAACAGCATATTCTAAGGAGATCACAGATAAGAGTTATTTGATGACAAATCTTCTGTTTGTTTTACAGCAGTTAATTCTTTCTTGCGAGCGTACTGTATTGGCAGGTGAAACATATGGAAATAAAATTCTAATCAATCCCTGTATTTTGCCTGAAAATATGCAAATTATTACTTTTAATGAAGGTTTCTGCGTCCAACCGTGGCTTATGCAGAGCTGTTCGTGGAGCGTGGAGTGAGGGCCCAGCCTGTGTCCTGAACTTGCTTAGAAATTTCTCTCCTGCACCCGGATTTGCATGTCCTTCCAAAGGCCACACTCTGCTTGGTGCTAGAGAGGCTGTTTTCAAAAGAACACTTAACTTTTACATATTTACCTATTTTTGTGACCTGTCATACTCTACTGGTGAAGCATATACATAATATTAAGATCATCTGAAAATATGTGACAATATTCCTGAAGTTGTTTATTTTTCAAAAATAGTATGCATCCCAAATCATTCTTGTATAAGGAGAAATACACTACTGAAAACTACAAAACTCTCTCGTCTTTCTGTAATTTAGAAGAAAAAAAAGTAAAACCGAAAAGGAGAACATTGTATCACTACAGTATTTCTTGATTTTTTTTATTCTTTGATTTCTTGGAAATAAAAATGTGATAGGAAGTGTTCTATCATTTTCCAGGGATAGTGACTATTCTATTGATAAACTCATATAAATCAATGAATTTGCCATAATTTGAGATTTAGTAGCTAGTTCCCAGAAATCAGCAATGGTTTTGTACAGACACACACACAACTTTTTGTATGTGTGTCTGTGTATACACAAGCATGAATACATACATTTATTAGCTGAAAGTCCAAAGTCAGAAAATCTTCCACTAATAACTCTTTTTTTAAAAAAAATTATAAATGCCTTAGATAATTATTTTCCCTGAGTTTTAATTTAGGAGCCAATCATGCTTTGGGTGTTTCATTTCTCTTCCCCTTCAAGCATTCTCTGATGAGTTGAAAGACACTGAATCAAATATACAGATTTCTTAAGTGAGGGAATTAAATATGTATTTTATTTTTATTTGGGCCAGAGAGTCAAAAGAGTATTGCAAATAACAGCATGTAACCGCCTATTAAAATGTGGTAATTTTTTTTTAAGTTTGGGCAATAAAAAAGAAAATGTTTTACAGTATTTATAGATTTAGTCCTCTCAAAATATTTAAATATTTACTTTCATAACTCTTGACAATCCTATTTCTTTTCATAATAATAATAACCCTTGCTCATGATAAACTTTCAGTAATGGGTGAAAAAGCAGTTTACACTGCTTATAAAACAGGGTGTGTCTTTAAATGTGTTGGCCATTCAGTCATTCATGAACAACTAGGTATAGAATATACAATAAGATAATTAACATATATTGCCAGATTTAAAGTAAAATCAGCCTGATACCATGTTAGTTTAAATTATTTAAAATAATATATCAGATTGATCAGCTATTATAATAAAATTATCTTGATTAGATGGAACAAACCTCAACCAACATCTGTTAAGAACCCAGAATTTTCTTTACCTAAACTGTTGATGCTGGACTAATCCGTAGTGTTTAAAATGAGATATGTATTTTAAACTATTTTAAATCTTATTTAGCAAATACATAGCTTCCCATTGAAGTTTATTTCATAACCTTAAAAAAACTACTTTTAATGATTTGAAAATTATGATACATACTTATATGCAACATTATGTGATTGGCTTACTGCCCAATTGTGTCATGATTAAAAATGTAAACTTATAAAGTAGTTTACATAATTGCTGGGAGTAACTTATTGATGAATATAAATGAGTTTGATTAACAGGAGATAACCAAAATCAGAATAACAAAAAGCCAATAAATAATTAATTAAATAAAGACTCTTCTTCCTCCCAAAGGGTATTTTCAAATTCTAACGAGGGGCATGCATACTTCAAATTGGCAAGAATCTTGGTCTCGAAGAAGGGGGATGACCTACACACTTGACAATCTAGCATTTTATTTAACATCTTTAGCCAAGATTTTTAATTGTAGAATAATGACTGTCTCATAGTTTTCATGAAGATTCAATATCATATTTTATATATTTATTATAATAGACATAAAATGTGCTTTATAAGATGACTATGATAATTAAATATTGAGGCTTCTGTCACGATGGGCAGGTGAAATTAACCAACCCAGAAGCTGATAACTAACAACTTTTCTGAGAAATCTGTCTTAGAGTCTCTACATTCAAATCCTGTCCAACAGTTTGCCCTTCTTCCTTCAAAAACTAAACATTACCCAGATGTCTTTCTGGTTGTGGCCACGCAGCAATGCCCCAAAACTAACCCCTGCATCCAGCAAAATCACTCTGCTGAACTCCTATGTGTCTGCTAAACACTCAGCTTCTAGTAGCAGTTTTGTTTACATATGACTAAATACTTCGTCTAAGCCATCCATTCCTTTGCTATTTATTAATATTATTAGATAGAAACAACTATACGAGAGAAAGGATTGTTGCCAATTTATTTTGGTTTTCCCCTTTGTTATACAGTATGATTTTGGAACTTCAACTGGAAAATGTTTGTAGACATCAATGATGCTCTGTGCCTTTTAGTGACATGAGCTAAATCGGACATTTCCTTTTCTAACCATTAGATGGAACCCATTCACTCCCCCTATAAAAATTCAGTTAAAAACACTAAATCACAGGGGAATGACTGTCAGGGCAGGAGGGAGGAGGGAGGCTCTTCAGCCACAGGCTGCCGCTGTGATGTCTTCTCCCATGTCAGGAGGGTGGCCCGTCCTTTACCTGAAAGAGGCTGCACACCTCATGTGACTTAGGATACAGGGTTCCCGGGAATAAAACTCCTGTGGCTTCACAGCAGTGCTTAATAGTACTGATTGAGGAAATGTCCAGGAGATGATTGATTTAAAGGTCATGGTTGGCACCCACTTCATAATATGCAAACTAAAAAAAGAGGGAAAATCGTGGCCACATAGTCGGAAGTATTCCCTGATAACGTACTTTCGAAAACTGCTTGTCTATTTTTATTTTTACTCAACGCCATATTGTTCATATACAAGTTCTAGTTATTGAAGCCCTTTGTTATGTAAATAATAAAACAATACTGTGTTTTCCTTAGCGGCAATATTAATGGAAATGAACCAGCTTCACAGATATTTGCAGCGTGTTTTACCAATCATTAACATGAAAAATAATGAGAATGAACGTGGGAGAATTATTGAATATGTACTGATAGAAACCTACACTTCACGTGCTAGACATTTTTGCCTGAAACTAGCAAGAACCTAATAGAGAAAACATCAACTATAGGGTAGAAATTCTATAGCAAAGATGCACAACCCACAATCTTAAATAAGAAATGACTCGTGCTTATTTTCAGTCACTTATGTGCCAGTTTCATGAATACTTTAAACATGATTTTGTTATTAAAAATTTATCTTTTTAGGTTACTCTTACCTGTCAGAGTAAATTCATGAATTTTTCTCATATGCTCAATGCTTCTTTAATTACTAAACCAGAAAAGTAAATATTACCAGGCTGGTAAAGATGCTTAAGTTACTTTCAAGTTGTATATTATTTATTAGCATGAAACACATCAGGGCAAGGTTTTCTACCCTTTTATTTATTAATGCATCTGTCTCTAAGGTCTAGCAAAGCGACTAACACATGAAAAGTTAATACACATTTGTTGAATAAAGTCAAATTATACTATTAAAAGCTCCTACTGATCTTATCAATATTATCCATTAAGGGCAAGTAAAACAAGACAGGATTTGCATAAGAAATAATGACATCACTACAATGTACTTTTACTACCACCGTGATCGCCTTCATCAACTGTGGTCAACACGTCCTTGAAAGTCTACTGCTCCAAGATCTTCTATCAACTCCTTTACTCTCCACAAGAACCTGATGAGTCCCTACTCTTAGTGTTGTCTTAAAGATGATGAAAATGTCTCAGGAAACACCTTCTCTGGCAGAAGGGTTTGAAGCATTATATCTGCTCTCATGCCGTTGAAGCTCCTAAGACATCCAAATCTCTGATCTCTATACAAATAGATTTTCTATACCCTACATATTCACACTGCATACTTTTTGTCATTGTAAGATAACAATGAATATTTTTGCCCATAAATTGTTTGTCAGTGTTTTGGATTAATTTCTTTGGATAATTTCTAGGACTACTATTTAGGATAAAATGGTATACACATATTTCACGTTCTTGCCAAACTCCTCTCTAAATAGAAAAAAATTAACTCCTAGAATAGGGGATTGTTTATGTCATCATATTTTTGAGCCTTTAATAGTCTTATAAAAATCTAATTAAGGGACTTCCCTGGTGGTGCAGTGGTTAAGAATCCACCGGCCAATGCAGGGGACATGGGTTTGAGCCCTGGTCCGGGAAGATCCTACATGCCGCAGAGCAACTAAGTCCACGTGCCACAACTACTGAGCCTGCGCTCTAGAGCCCATGAGCCACAACTACTGAAGCCCGCGCGCCCACAGCCCGTGCTCCGCAGCAAGAGAAGCCACCGCAATGAGAAGCCCACACACCGCAACGAAGAGTAGCCCCCGTTCGCCACAACTAGAGAAAGCCCATGCGCAGCAACGAAGACCCAACACAGCCAAAAATAAACAAACAAATAATTTACCATAGTAAATATTCCAAAATCTGTAATAAATTATAAAAAAATGCTAATTGGGCAAATATTTTACCTTTACTTTTGTTTTCATTGAAATATGTGGTTAATTAGTGAAGTCATTATATTACTATGAAATAAAATTATCACATATAAACTTAGGTTTATATAAGTTTATTTATAACAAGTTTATACATTAATACATAGATATACAATATGGAGAGAGAGAGAGAAGGAGAGAAAGATGTATTTACACTCCATTTTGTGTGGTTCGTTTATTTCAATTCTTGGATCACTTAACTGTACCCTTGTGAATTTTTTTTTGGGGTCATGTGCAAACCCTTGGACCATTCAATATAATGGTATACACATATTTCACGTTCTTGCCAAACTCCTCTCTAAATAGAAAAAAATTAACTCCTAGAATAGGGGATTGTTTATGTCATCATATTTTTGAGCCTTTAATAGTCTTATAAAAATCTAATTAAGGGACTTCCCTGGTGGTGCAGTGGTTAAGAATCCACCGGCCAATGCAGGGGACATGGGTTTGAGCCCTGGTCCGGGAAGATCCTACATGCCGCAGAGCAACTAAGTCCACGTGCCACAACTACTGAGCCTGCGCTCTAGAGCCCATGAGCCACAACTACTGAAGCCCGCGCGCCCACAGCCCGTGCTCCGCAGCAAGAGAAGCCACCGCAATGAGAAGCCCACGCACCGCAACGAAGAGTAGCCCCCGTTCGCCACAACTAGAGAAAGCCCATGCGCAGCAACGAAGACCCAACACAGCCAAAAATAAACAAACAAATAATTTACCATAGTAAATATTCCAAAATCTGTAATAAATTATAAAAAAATGCTAATTGGGCAAATATTTTACCTTTACTTTTGTTTTCATTGAAATATGTGGTTAATTAGTGAAGTCATTATATTACTATGAAATAAAATTATCACATATAAACTTAGGTTTATATAAGTTTATTTATAACAAGTTTATACATTAATACATAGATATACAATATGGAGAGAGAGAGAGAAGGAGAGAAAGATGTATTTACACTCCATTTTGTGTGGTTCGTTTATTTCAATTCTTGGATCACTTAACTGTACCCTTGTGAATTTTTTTTTGGGGTCATGTGCAAACCCTTGGACCATTCAATATGGTCAGACTGCATATTTAGTGTTGGAGGCCACTCACTGCAAACCCTCATACGTAGGGAGAATTCGGAGCCCAAAAAAGAGTGGAGGCTGGGCTTCTATGGCAATAAGTGTCCAGTGCAGGTGAGTACTCTTGTGTGAGTGGGAGATGTTCCGGTCCATCGACCCTGGTTACAAAGCTAACAATTAGCAGAGTTAACACCGGGACCTGCATCTGATATGTTCACCACCCAGAACCGATATTCTAAACCATTCGACAAGTGAAACATTTATTTCTGATCTTAAAATGTAACAGCTTATCTTCTTTCTCCAGATTAGAGGGGGATATACAGGCAGGATTTTTACTTCAATTGCCTTCCTTTCTTTTTCTCAGCGTCACTGAGGTATAATTGACTTTCACAGTGAGTTTTATACTTTCGCGTGTTTTCCTGTTACTCACAGTATCCTTTTGTTTCTTCTTGAGGACCTCCTATAACATTTCTGGTAGGGCCAGTCTAGTGTGATGAACCCCTTCAGCTTTTGTTTGTCTGGAAAATTTGGACTAATTGCTTCCAAGCACTGGTGCCACTCACCTGAATGGATCTCCTTTTAATTCTTTCCTGTTTCATTTGTGTCTCCCCAAATCTCACGCTTTCCCTGCTACTTGGAACACTGTCTTACCAGACTATTGTCTTTACTACTATCCTTTTCCACTTCACTTCATTCATGGCTTTTCTCATAATTTCTAGGTATTTGCTTTTTCATATGTTTGTAGATTACAGACTCTATGAAGGCAAGGGCATTGCTCACAGCCTAGAAAAGGTATGTAAAAACTCAAATGGAATGAATTAATCAACGATCTTGGTCTAGGTAGATGGTCTCTCCAGATAGAGAAGAAAACAGAATTAATTTGAGCTACATTAACCACTTACCTAAATGGTTGAACAGGGATTTGTTTGACCTCAAAGTCCTTACTTGTTTCACTATGTTAAGAAAACTTTCTTTTTATATTATTGTTTAAAAATAATTTTAGAGTCTAGATTTATGTCAAAGCCAAATATTACTAGGATTTCTCCAGATACATGCCCAGGAGTGGGACTGCAGGATCATCAAACCATAATTTGAAAGGATACATGCACCCCAATGTTCACTGCAGCACTATTTACAGTAGCCAAGACATGGAAGCAACCTAAATGTCCAACAACAGATGAATGGATAAAGAAGATGTGGTATATTTATACAATGGAATATTACTCACCCATAAAAAAGAATGAAATAATGCAATTTGCAGCAATATGGATGGACCTAGAGATTATCATACTAAGTGAAATAAGCCAGACAGAGAAAGACAAACATCATATGATATTGCTTATATGTGGAATCTGAAAAAAAAAGGTTCCAATGAACTTCTTTCCAAAACATAAATAGACTCACAGACATAGAAAACAAACTTGTGGTTACCAAAGGGTAAGTGGGGAAGAATAAATTAGGAATTTGGGATTAACATATACACACTGCCATATATAAAATATATAACCACTGAGGACCTACTCTGTAGCACAGGGAATTGTACTCAATATTTTGTAATAGCCTTTAAGGGAAAAGAATCTGAAAAAATATATATTTGTATGTATAACTGAATCACTTTGCTGTACACCTGAAACTAATGCAACACTGTAAATCAACTGTACTTCAATTAAAAATAAACAAACCAATAATATTTTAGGAAAGAACTGGCAAGTACATGGGTTTTGTTCCCAGTCATACTTACTCAATAAATATGAAAGTTTTATTAATTGATGGGGCTTCATTACCCGCTTTATACACTCTCTATTGATTTTACACCAAAAGATAAAGCTTACTGAAAAACGGAATGTGTCCCATAAGAGATCAGGGCAAATAATTAAATGCATATCCTCCAAGGAAAGTGACACATAAAAGCATGTTTAGTTTCCAAATTGTTTAAATATATGATCGTCTTAGTCAAGAGATTTATTTCTCAAAGAGGAGGAGAGCAGTTGATAGAAACTATTGTATCTGCTGTGAACAGTTCCTCATGATCTGTATGGGCACTTCCTGCCACTCTCGGGTTTAAACAGAACTCTTAAATACAGATTATGTTCTGCAATATCAAAATGAAAATTTCACATTTCTTGCTATTTTAATTAATAGCAAGGTAATTATATTAGTTGGCCAGTATTTTACATATCACCCAGACTAAAGGTCAATGAATGAATCAGGAAATATGTATTTGAGGGTGTGAGGGTATGTGTGTTCGTAGGTCTACTGGGAGTGGCTTATAGGGGATTGCAGTCATCTTTGTGTCTGCTTTTTTCCCACTTGTTTTGTTGTTTTCACCCTATTTTCTATGTTACAAAATCCTAAGATGAAACTTCCACAAGTAAACTTATTCTGAGCTCTCAAACTGAAATGATCTATTAGTTCCTCTGAGATTACAGCTAATATTCATTACATTTCTTATGATTACTTATCACATTCTACCTATTATAGTAAGTAATTCCTACAAGATGATCCAACTAGATCATGGCTTCCCTGAAGATAAATTATGTCTCATTCCTTTCTGGACAGCCTGCCTGCCATATGTACCCAGCACAGCAACCTAAAATAGAAAATGAAAATAAATCTTGCTGAAGCAAGAAATGTATAAAGGGGTGTGTGTGTGTGTGTGTGTGTGTGTGTGTGTGTGTGTGTGTGTGTGTGTTTCTTCTTCTCTGAATTGTTTTGGGTATCACGCACTTGACTTAAAAAAATTACTTTGATGGACACTCACAGGTAATCTGCTATTGAATTTCACATTCTCCTGTTCAGAACATCAAATATTTTTATTCTTCTGGGACCCAGGCATAAAGCCCCAGGTTAAATTTTATTTTCAAATTTCATGCTAAAAAACGGAGAGAAATTTGGAAACTTCCCTTTGCTGCTAATGAGAGTATGGTAAATTACCAACTTCCTCTTTTTGCCACAGATGCCTGGAAATTAAAAATTAAATATTAATTTTGGTCTCTACCATTCTATTCATCTCCATTTATAGTTAATTAATTCACCCCTCCTGGCTTTCCTTTTCTATTTCATTATATTATTCTGTGTTTTGCTCAAACAAGGCAATGGAATTTGTAAACACGGGTTATGGATAAATTCAATAAACAAAAGAATGGTAACGGATCTCTGGATCCATTTCACCCACATAATGGCACCAAAAGCTTGCGCAGACGTCTGCCTCTTATGTTCACCTTATACAGTAGCTTCCCCAGAAAACACATAGTACTTGAACAAGTGCTGAATGAGGCGGCTGTAAATTTGAATTTTTATATCAGCCAAATCTGTCATCAAACCACTGAGTACTGAGAACCCCCTATGGGAATAACAAAAGGAACGGCAAGATCTGCCCTCAAGAAAAGCCTCCTCTCTACTGAAGAAACAGTTCATCTCCAGCAAAACTGTGATTATCAGTGGGACAAATCCTGTACCCTGGGACCCCCGGGGGCTGGGGTAAGTTGGTAATCACTGAACATGGAAAACTTCAGCCGCCCCATAACCTCACATGCCCCAAAACACCAACTGTTTGCACACTTCTTTCTTTACTTCAGTCTTTTTTACCTCTCATTTATAAAATGTTTATAATTCATAGATTTATTCAACGCATATTCTATTTGTACTCTTGGAATCCACCTACCTATAAAGACATTATGGCAAGAAAGTCAAGAATGTGTCCATATTTGTAAATATTTCAATACGCTCAGCAATGCAGCAACGCAATTTGGTAAAGGGTTTGAAAAACATAGATCCTCCTAGGGGCTAATGAATAGAATTAGGCATATTTGTGGGAAAGTAATTATTTGAATGAAAAGTATTGTCTCCTTGCTCACCCTCTTCGCAGTGGTAGCGAAATGGCTCTTGCCCAGCTGGGCTCTAATTACCACTAATTGAACGCTCTGATATTGGTATAAAAGATGTATCCCCAGTATATAACACGAGTGTGTCATAGTACTGATGCTTTTAAGGGAAAGCAGCTTCCCTTTTGGGGGACATCCTTTATTTACTGAGGTCTAGTCTACTCTTGATCACCTTCCCAATGCTCCCATTAGCTGTAATGAAAGGAACACAATAAGGGAACGGTGACTGGATGGGGAATTAGCGTCATAATACGCATTTGATTGCAAACCACAGGTTCCACTGCTTTTAAACTGTCTCCTAGAAGCGTGGGCTTTACAGCAATTAGAAGATGAGAAGAAGAAAAATAATATTGTGTAACACCTGGGCCACGTGATGTCTTTCCAGGTGTACACAGCAGTACGTGGGCAACACAGAGCAACATCACACAGCTCTACTTTACCCATTTAAATATGGTACCCTTGTCTCTCATCAGACTTTACAACTCCGGTCGGGGTGAAGCACACACAGACACAGGTACCGCAAAATCTCAGTGATTGATATTGTGTTTTAGGTCAGGAAATGTAGGACATCTTCTCTTGGAGCAGACTGCAATATCTTCTAACGTGTTCTGAATATTGTGTCAGGGGTGCCAGGCAAGTATTATTTGATTTTGATTGCTACTACAAGGTGCGAGAGGAATATTGATGAAAAGTTGAGGATGCCTACGAAGGCTAAAGGGAGAGAGAGAGCAGGAGACATGGCTCTTAGATTTGCTTTATTTTTATTTTTTGCAGTACGCGGGCCTCTCACTGTTGTGGCCTCTCCCGTTGCGGAGCACAGGCTCCGGACGCGCAGGCTCAGCGGCCACGACTCACGGGCCCAGCCGCTCCGCGGCATGTGGGATCCTCCCGGACCGGGGCACGAACCCGTGTCCCCTGCATCGGCAGGCGGACTCTCAAACACTGCGCCACCAGGGAAGCCCGAAGCACTACTTTTTAAAAAGATCCTATTAAAGTCTGCGGGGCAAGGTGCTGTCAGAGAGGCCAGATGCCAGCGCACCATACCGCGATGCCTCCGAGGATGGAGAGCAGAGGGAATCATGCACACCTGGAGGAAGATGTTCCGCCTCCCATCTGGGAGAAGCCGATGGTAGGAAAATGGAGAAAGAAGGGAAGAGGAAGGAGCAGCGGGAAGATGCTCTGATAGCAACAGTGACAGCAACCATCATGACCACAGCACTCCCAGGGCCAAGGGCTGAGCCGAGCCCTGAGCATCCTCCGTCCTCTAGCCCCACAACCACCTGGGAAATTCCACTTCGCAGGTAAAGAAACGGGCCTTAGAGAGGGGAGTGATCAGCCCAGGAAGACAAAGCTTGATAAATGGTGGGGCTGGGATTCCAGGCCTGCTGACTGAGTAGCTGTTTTCCAGTTTGGAATATCTAGTTTCAATCGGTTAGTACCTTTGGTTATAAGATGATAAAGCTAGACAGAGACACATTAATATATGTTCCTATAATGGAATATGGCATTAAATAATGACTATAGTTTTTTGAATCCTAGCACCCTTAAATACAATATTATGATTTTTCAAGTAGGTACATTAAGAAAAAAAAATTGCTATAGCCAAGTATAACACTTTGATTTTTTTTTTTTTTTTTTTTTTTTTTTAGTTAAAGAGAAGAAAAATATAACTAGAGCTCGATTTGAACAGGCTGCCAATTTTCTTTCCCAAAAAACCAATGTATTTTCTTGGTTCTGGGCTCAGCATTTATAGCATGTGCCCCCACATATACAAATGTTCGTCCATGTGTGTGTTAGACGGCGTACACAAAAGAAAAAGAGAAAGCAAGAGAGAAAGAGAAAACTTGAATCAATGTTTAGAAAATCAGTACTTGATTTCGGGTTTTAGTTTAATTCATGGTAACTCTGCAAAAATAACACAAATTAGAATCTGGTGATGATGGGCAAGAGGTGGATTATCCAGATTTAGAAATAATAACTGACCTTGCGTGGTTGCTCTGACCGCATTTTTCTTACTGTGTTCATGTTCTTAGCTTTCAAAACAGCATAGCTTTTATGTTACTCAGGTGTGACTTGTCATGAAAAATCATACCATAGATCCTGGACTCCTCCAGATTTCACGGTATGGAGGGATGGATGTCAAAGGAACCTCCCTGTCCCTTCCCACAGCTGGTGGTAAATTAGAAAGTACCAAAGAAGCACCAATGGGTTATAAATTAAATTCCTGTTTTATGCTTTAGGATATTCCCCCAGCGCGTACAGGGCACATTTGCTGAGAATAAATGATTTTTCTTGCAGGCATATCTGTTTCCATTCATTAGGGTTACATGTTACACTGTTTTTTCTTTTCTTTTTTAGTAGAAAGTAAATATATGCATACCTTCTTGCCTGGTCTAACACACATGTATACACACACACACACACACACTCACACACACACACATTTTTGAACGGCACTGCTGCTTAAAAACTACCCACTGCAAATGGTTTAACAGCTAAAGAAAATGTGCACGTCATTTACTTGCTTGCTTTCCCTCTGAATACCGACAGTTTTCCTGTATGGAGTGGTGGCCTCCTAGTACTTGAACCTCTTCACAACACTATCTGTAGACACACAAAAGCTCTGCAAGGGAGACAGTAGAAATCTCACCTCCGCCTCTGAGAATTACTTCCTCAACGCTGAGATCTTTCCCTGCATCTGTCTGGCCCCCAGATCCTTCTTCTTTTCCAATTCGTCACGCTTTCCTCCTTGGAACATCTCAAACCATTTTGCATAAGCTACAAGATTTTTCTTCTTTACTCACTCTAGCCTAAAAGTTTCCCTCTTATATTCTTAAGTCAGATGCTCCCCCGGGGGCTCTTTGCTGTCTCTTGAACTTCTGATTCCTTTCCTATTTCCTTCTACCAAGGGCCCCCTCTAAAATTCAGGATCACACAGCTGGGAGCTACAAGCTGAAATGAGCTGGATCCCTCAGCTCATTCCGGACCAGCTGCCTTAGAAGATTTTCCAAAAGCATTTCCATTTTGAACCATCCTGGTACTCTGCAACAGCAAGAGGAAGAGGCGAGTTGGAAAGGCCCCTGAAACTTCCCTTGTTCTAGCTTGAGAGCATCAGGGTTTCTTTGTAAGTCATCCCCACGTTTCTAAAAGTTGAGTTCCTTGAAACTCTTCTAGAGCACTGATTAAAATGGAGACCCCTGAACACAGCCCAACACCCCCTAACTTCCCAGCCATGAGTCTTGGACATTTGAATTTTTGAACTGAAGTATGTATAGTTGATTTACAATGTTGCGTTAGTTTCTGGTGTACAGCAACGTGATTCAGAGATGTATACATATATAAAATATAAAAAAGAATGTATATATACATATACACATTCTTTCTATATTTTGTCCATTATGCTTTATTATAGGATACTGACTATAGTTCCCTGTGCTATACAGCAGGATTTTGTTGCTTATCTATTTTATATATGGTAGTTTGTATCTTCTAATCGCAAGCTCCCAATTTATCCCTTCCCACCCCCTTTTCCCTTTGGCAATCATAAGTTTGTTTTCTATGTCTGTGAGTCTGTTTGTTTTGTAAATAAGTTCATTTGTATCATATTTTAGATTCCACATATAAGTGATACCATACGGGATTTGTCTTTCTCTGACTTACTTCACTTAGTATGATAATCTCTAGGTCCATCCATGTTGCTGCAGGTGGCATTATTTCATCCTTTTTTATGGCTGAGTAGTATTCCATTGTGTATAAATATGGACCATATCTTCTTTATCCATTCATCTGTCGACGGTCATTTAGGTTGTTTCCATGTCTGGCTACTGTAAATAGTGCTGCTATGAATATTGGGGTTCATGTGTCTTTTTGAATTAGAGTTTTCTCCAGATGTATGCCCAAGGGTGGGATTGCAGGATCATATGTTAGCTCTATTTTTAGTTTTTTAAGGAATGTCCATACTGTTTTCCATAGTGGCTGCACCAATTTACATTGCCACTGAACAGTGTAGGAGGGTTCCCTTTTTTCCACACCCTCTCCAGCATTTGTGATTTGCAGACTTTTTAATAAGTTTCAAGCTTAAGTGGAAAGTTGGAATATCTCTGCATTGCCATTTGCAAAGTCCACTGCCAGACTTTTCTGGCTTTCAATAGCTCCATTATTTTCCTTTCTCTTTCTATCCCTGTGATCATACAGTCTTATAAATTCTATGTGTCCTGCTCACAGAAATTTGTACTTGTTTAAATACATCAAAATCACCTTTATTTTCCTGAAGCAGTGTTTTTCTTATATTAGCAGATATTAGGAATACAATAAACATTTTATCAAGAAACAATAGGGCTTTGCAGATAAGATAATCCATACCATTTTTCTAGATTCCACATATATGTGTTAATATACAATATTTGTTTTTCTCTTTCTGACATACTTCACTCTGCATAACAGTCTCTAGGTCCATCCACGCCTCTACAAATGACCCAACTTGTTCTTTTTTATGGCTGAGAAATATTCCATTGTATATATGTACGACATCTTCTTTATCCATTCCTCTGCTGATGGACATTTAGATTGCTTCCATGACCTGGCTGTTGTAAATAGTGCTGCAATGAACACTGGGGTGCATGTGTCCTTTTGAATTATGTTTTCCTCTGGGTATATGCCTAGGAGCGGGATTTCTGGGTCATATGGTAGTTCTATTTTTGGCTTTTTAAGGAATCTCCATAGTGGCTGTATCAATTTACATTCCCACCAACACTGCAGGAGGGTTCCCTTTTCTCCACACCCTCTCACATATGGATACCAAGGGGGAAGGGGGCTGGGATGAATTGGGATATTGGGATTGACATATATACACTATTGATACTATGTATAAAATAGATAACTAATGAGAACCTACTGTATAGCACAGGCGAATCTACTCAATGCTCTGTGGTGACCTAAATGGGAAGGAAATCCAAAAAAGAGGAGATATATGTATACGTATAGCTGACTCAGTTTGCTGTACAGTGGAAACTAACACAACATTGTAAAGCAACTATACTCCGATAAAAATTTTAAAAAAAAGAAAACATAGGGCTTGCCATCAAATATTTTAAGTTATTTCTTATTGTTCTGTGGAAAAAATGGATTGCTTTCGCTCATATCATCGACTATCTCCTGTGCTTTGCCATATCTGTAGTTTTCATTTTGCACATGCTGTGTCTAAAATAGCCCCACAAATTTTGTGCCCAGACCCTTTCTGTTCTCTGGGTCTGTGTCAAATCCCAGCTTCTCTGTGAAATGTTCTTTGATGACCTCACTGGGTAATAATTTCTCTTGCTTCAAACTTTGCTCTCTTTTATTTATGAGCGATCTCTCTCTGATTGCTCATTTGTCATGTTTCATACACAGCTTGATAATTAGGATGGATAGTTTACTGAGCATCTCTGTACCACAGACAGCGATAGGTTTCTGACCTATATTTTAATCTTCACCCAGCAAGATAAGTATCATTAACCTCATTTTACAGTCGGGAAACAAAAACTCTGGGAGTTTGAATAACTAATCCAAATTACCCAGCTACAGAGAGGAAAAACACAAATCTTAACCCATAATCTCTCTCACTCCAAGGCCAACTCTCTTTCACCAATCTGAGCTGAATAACTATGGACTTCGCTGACACAGCAGAACAGAAGATTCTGCAGATGGAGAAAAGGGACTGAAGCCATGGCTAGAAGAAACAGCAAGTTGGAATAAAGTCACTATCAGCTTCAAGTGCAAAATGGAATGTAAATGTTGCCAGGACTCAGATCAGGACAGTACCTGTAATATATCAAGAAAAGCACAGCCTTTCCTGAGCCCATAGTCCCAGGTTTTAATCTATATCCCACCAAAGATGAGCGCTTCATAGTTACATATGTTTGGTGAATTGCAACCTCCTCTAACTGACCTCTGAGCCACGTTGCCCAGTAAGGTATTAAAAGACTGAGAATCTTTGGCAAAGGGACCTGTTTAACTTTTTAGCCCAATGTCCTCCAAAAGAGTTCAAAACAATTTTATTTTCAATGTACAACTATTAATAGACTGGAAACATGCTAATACTGCTGAAAACATTTGGAAGCCACTGAAATACCGTGTTTCTTTCTCTTCTGACCCTCTCTCTCAGTCCCAGCAGTCAGCGCCACAGCTGAGCTGGTTCAGCTAATTAAACTGGAATCTCTGAGGAGTGGCACCCAGGCAGTTCTGATGTGAAGCCCAAATTGGAAACTAAATGCTGAACCCAATCTTTCTGAATCTGCCCCATTTTGCACCAGCAGCCCATTACAAAATTATAAGATATATTTCAACAAAAACCAGAGAGCTTATATTATCATACTCTGAAATATAACTACTAAAAAGTTTTCACTTTTCAAGGAAACTTGAAATGATTATTGGTAATAATACTTTTACCTCCACCTATTGAGGTATAATTGTCAAAACTGTATAGGGTGAACATGTACAATATGATGCTTTGATACACATATACACTAAAAACTACAGCATTTACTGAAATCAAGGTAATGAACATATCCATCATGGTACACAGGTTTGTTTTGTTTTGTGGTGAGAACTCTTAAGATCTCTGCTCTTAGCAATGGAAAACAGTATGGAGGCTCCTCAAAAAATTAAAAATAGAACTAGCATATGATCCAGCAATCCTAATTCTGGGTATAAGACCAAAAGAAATGAAATCCGTATCTCAAAGAGATATCTGCATTTCTGTGCTTGTTGCAACGTGATTCACAATGGCCAAGATATGGAACCAACCTAAGTATCCACCTATGGACAAATGGATAGAGAAAATGTGATACACACACACACACACACACACACACACACACAGGACTATTACTCAGCCATAATAAAGAAGGAAATCCTACCATTTGTGACAACATGGATGGACCTGGAGGGTATTATACTAAGTGAAATAAGTCAGAGAAAGACAAATATTGCATGATCTTACTTAAATGTAGAATCTAAATTAAAAAAACAAGTAGAACTCATATAACCAGACAGTAGAATGGTGGCTGCCAGGGGCTGAGAGTAAGGGAAACAGGGAGATTTGGTCAAAGGGTACAAACGTCCAGTTGTAAGATAAGTTCTGAGGATCCCAATATACACTACGATGACTAGAGTTAATAATACTGTATTGTATACTTGAAACTTAATTAGTTATTATTGCAATTATCTTACTGTCCACTCTCTGAACCACCCACAAGCACCCTAGACCCTCACTTCTTGGCCTGGTCCACAGACCAGGGACACCCACATCACCCAGGAACTTGTTGAAATGCAGAATCTCGGTACCTTCCTCAGATCTCCTGAGTCGTAATCTGCATCGAAAGAAGATCCCGGGTGATTCCTACACACAATAAATTTAAGAAGCATTGGACTAGCATATATCACCATTTCAGGCACATGTTACGCCCTTGAAAAAGTTTGCTAAATAGATACATATGTACTTCGGTACAAATTCTATGGTTCTCACACTATATTTTTACTAAGTTGTAGACTTTTAGTAGTATGATGACCTGGGGACTTCCCTGGTGGCATAGGGGTTAAGAATCCGCGTGCCAATGCAGGGGACACGGGTTGGAACCCTGTTCCGGAAGATCCCACATGCCACAGAGCAACTAAGCCCGTGCGCCACAACTACTGAGCCTGCGCTCTAGAGCCCGCGAGCCACAACTACTGAGCTCGCATTCCACAGCTACTAAAGCCTGCATGCCTAGAGCCCGTGCTCCGCAACAAGAGAAGCCACCGCAATGAGAAGCCCGCGCACCGCAACGAACAGTAGCCCATGCTCGCCGCAACTAGAGAAAGCCTGCAAGCAGCAATGAAGACCCTACGCAGCCAAAAATAAGTAAATACATTTATATAAAAAAATAGTAAAAAAAAAAAAAAAATAGTATAATGACCTGGATATATATAGTATTTGGATTTTCAAAAAATTGAATGGTGCGTATGGACAATATCCCTGAACGCTAAAAATGATTTACTGTGGTGGAACAACATTGCCAAAACACAAACAGGCGTCAGCATTTGGTTCTAACTCTCCTATCAAAGCAATATTATGACTGCAGTTTTATTTGCACAGAGGTGCATAGCAAAGATAAGACACAGGTTTGAAAAGTTCAGCATAAAAGAAATGATGCTTTTATAATTAAAATATTGAAGGTTATTTGCTGAAAATAGCCTTTTAAAACTAAATACAGGTTAAAAACAAAATTGTGGGGTTTTTTTTTAAAGAAAGATTTTAACTTCAACAGGTTACTGTTGTATTCTAAGGTAGGATTCTGAAGTCTCTATGGCACTGTTTCTTAGAGCAACAAACACGCAGCTAGTTACAGAAATCCTGTACGTTGCAGGCCTTCTGCTGAGCGCTTCACAAGCAACTCCTCATTTGCTCCATTTCACAAGCCTCTGAGGTCCTGTCAGGGCCATTTCCATCTTACAGACAGGGGTCTGGGACTTAGAGGAAACCCACTCTGTGCCATCAAGCTCACAAGCTGCAAAACCATGGCTAGATCCCGTGTCTGAATCAGTAGGCTTGGTTTAGCTACTATTCCAAGCTGCCTGCTTAGGGAAAGAAGATGGGAAAATTCGAGGTCACAGGCCACCCCTGCCCCAGCCAGATGAGAACAGCCTCACAGGACGGCAGGTCCAGCTCTGATGAGGGGACCTGGCTTCTCTCCTAGCCACTAACCCCAAACTGTAGGGCAAGGCACGTGATCTTTCTAGGATGCAGTTCCCTTATCCAACCAATAAAGGGATCACATTAGGAGATTTCCCAAGTTCCAGCTATTCTAACATTTATAATTCACAAAAATAAAACCCTCCAGGATATATACATTTTTAAAGAAATGATGGGCTATAATTGTCTAAAGGGTTTCAAATCAGAGTGACTTAAGCTCTTGTGTTTATTAAAGTCCAAAGATGGGAAACGTTCCTGTTTCTAGCCACTGCTCACAGACAGGACTCACCAAGCTCACATGGCATGTGCCCACAGGATGAAACCCGAGTAATAAATTATCACATCTGTCAGAGACGAATTAGACTGTACAAAATTACCTTATTCTCCTAACCAGTCCTCCATGAAACTGTACAAACTTTAAGAAGAAAGGGAAAATTAGATATTCAGAGTTTGGGGAGAAAGTTTAAATGAAGATATCAAAGCGTACAGCTGGAATACCATGACGTACACATCCGGCTGATTTGGAGAATAAATGAAAGCCCGCCAGCATTATCAGAGGATGGCTAAAATCGAGTTGGCACAATGGCCTCTTAAAAGGCAGTGTGTTTTTAAAAGGGAAATTTATTTAAAAGTGTTAATTTAAGTGTAATTTTGCTTTCTGGAAAAGACCACATACAAAAAGAGAGAGGTGTGACTATAAAAAAACAAAAACAAGAACAAAACACAAATATATTGTATTGTGTGAAATGAATTTATATTCCTAGAGGGGAAATTTTTCCCACTGCCTGTAACACTGATAATTTACAGGAAACGTAATCTTCAGTAACATCAGGTGAAGTGGTTGGGCTTTCCTATGACAGGAGAAATATCACAGCAGAGTTGAGGTTTCTGACGTGTGGTATCTGCCCTGACTTGGTAAAGAACCACACTCTGGGACTCTCTAATCAGTTCCATCTTTAGGGACCAGGAAGTTTTTTTTTTTTTTTCTCTTCGTCATCCTTTGGTCTGGTCTTTTTGCATGTAGTCCTGGTGTAAAATACCACATTTTATCCACAGCTACCACCATTAAATAAATCATATAAATTTCCTATGTTCAAAATATTTATTGATGAACATAGTTTAACTTCATCAACTGTATATATTTGAAATTCTAAATACTGATTTCAGCCAAAATGAAAGCTATCTAAGATGACCTACTCTGATGGTATCTCAGACATCTGCGAAGAAATATGGAAATGAGACACTTCTGGGCAATGAAATGGCACCAGGGTACCTACTAAGAAACCCATGACAATCCTTAGGAGGGAGATTGCAGGGCACGGAAGTCTTCACCTGGGGTATATGTTTGCCTGGTCGTGAACTGGGGATAGAGGACGTGGGAGATTGAAAATAGGCAGGAGTTTCTCCCGGCCCATCAGAGACAGCCTCCTTTCCTCCTCAAGGCAACTTCCAGCAAGAAAGACTCTTCCTTCAGCACCTACTACAGACGGTACATTTCAGGTGAAAACGGAGGGAAATAAGTGCCTTGAAAAGTACACCTGATCGGAAGCTTTTTGAAACACAGCCTTGCCTGCTTGGCTCAGCCGCACTGTTTCCAGTGATTCCTTTGCTGTCTGTTGGGATAAAGAGTCCTCAGGCAGCTAGCTGCCAACGGGAGAGGGAGAGAACGGAAAGGGGGTTTGCGTAGGCCTTGTGGACAGGGGGTGTCACCTAATCACGAAGGTAACGCAAGTGTCATCTGGACGGTGCGAGGGAAAGAATGTCTCAGACCAGGTCACAAATTCCCCGTTGCACAGACTTGGCTGTGATCAGACAAATTTCCCTATTGAGTTTGGAGGGTTTGGGATGACTGGGGCTGGTCATTATTTTCCCACCACCTCTCATGTAAATAAGTCAAAGTTGTAGATGGGAAGCCTTAACATTTACACTGTTGGCAATGTCTTTACGATATGCCCCCTTCTAGAAGACTTATAACATCCATTATTGTATTTATACTCACAACTATACGTGACAAGTAAGTTAAGATTTATTACCTTACCTTACACCTAATAACACAGAAAAAGAAGACTGTAAAAGAAGGGGTCACGATGTCTCCACCATGGAGTAACAGGACCAGATCTCGACTTGAAGCGGCCTCACGCTTCCCTTGGTGTCCAATGAGGCCAGACAGAATTGCAGTCATTCTGGGATAATACTGGAGTGTAACATACTTCTTTAATTTTTAATAATAAAAATTTTAATGAAAGTATTTTATTTACTTTTATTTTCCTGACTTAAAAACAGTAAAGAAATATCATCTTGATATATTTAAATAAAGGAAGAAATATAGCTTGGGGCTGTCTCTGTTTCAGTCCCTGCTCTGCCACCTGGCAGCTGTGTGGTGAGATATTTAACCTTCTCTGAGTTCATTTTTCTCGCCTATAAAATGGGGATAATAGTATCTCAAGAAGTGGCAACTGATTACATTTGCCTGGCACATAGCAATACTTATTGAATATTATTATTCAGTGTAAGGTTTTCTTAGAGTAATATATTATTCAAAGAAATTTTTAGAGAAAGATATTTTGAGTACAAGAGGGGTTTAGGAAAGGGGCTGTAATAATATCATATTAATTATGGCCTTAGGCCTCTGCATAGTATGTAGAGGTTCAAGAAAAGTAGAAATTCATACACTGTTGTATACATATATATACACACATACACACCTACGATATTTGTTTATGTTATGCTTGCTCCACAGAAAATGCTGAGGTGCGAACATTCCAATAGGTTTGTACAACGTAATTATTAAATTTAAAATGGAAAACATAAAAGAAAGGAAACCAATTATTTCAGTTGGTGGTCACGGGGCCATGCTTTATGGCCCCGTCCTCCTCAGGCCTGAAAAACGCCATCGTCTTTCAAAAAGAGTGTGACCAGACTGTACTGTTAACATGAGGGGGGTGAAGGGTACGGAAACGGAAAAACTGGAAACAGTCGCCCCGCGGAGGTGGCGGAAGAGACGGAATTCAGGGCCGTGCAGGTCCCTGGACCGAGTTCTGGAGCAGAAAAAGGGCAGCAGGGAAACAGATCAGGTCTGTAAGTTAGTCAGCACCAGTGTTAATTTCTTGGTTTCCACGATGACACTAGGGCTGTAGAAGACGTGACTGTTAAGGGAAGCTGGGCTGGGTGATATACCAACTCTCTGAGCTGGTTTTACAAGTTCTCTGTGAAATGATTTTAAAATGAATAGTTAACAAAACGAGGAGGGAGCGGAAGGGGTTTCCTTTCTGGTACCCTGGGCAGGTGAACAGAAGGACTGATTTTAGGGCGTCTCTGCTCTGTGTGTGCCTCAATAATCCGTCCTCGTTAGAAATGAAATATACACCAAGTTAGTTATCAATTAAGTGACAAGCTGGATAAACATCATAGGCGTTAACTGACCCTTCAAGGGTTCTCTGAAGCTCACTCAGCTTCGCCAGTTCCTCTCAAGTTCTGTTTTGGCTTCAGCAAGTCACTGATTAGATTCGTTTAATGGTGAAGTTGTGCCTGGTTAATGGGAACAAAATAAAGTGTATTTGTTACAAAATTACTTTTTGCTCTCTTATATGTAATCTTGCATCACCCAGACAGGCAAAGGGGTAGAGTCATGTTGGTTAGTGAATGATTGAACTTAAGCCTTAAAAAATATCATAAAGTAACAGATTTTCTATTGCTATAAGAAGTCAGCTCTAATCTAAATCAGCCAAGAAGCATTCTTGCATTGATGATCACTGAGGTTTTCCAGGGAGGCAGATATATAACTGTCTGCCCCACTGGTGGTACTTCTTCGAATGTTCTACCATCCATATGTCAATTTAATGTTGGTTAAATTGGGCCACGTGGGCCTTCCCTGTGGAGGCTGGCTCCTGAACAAGCGTGCAAGAGACACAAACGTGCTATGGTGAAGACAGGGGTGCAAGTGAGGGGTGCTTGCCGGGCAGAGGAGAAGGCCATACTAGAGGGCACGGTGGGCCAAGCTCTGAAAAGCCTTGAATGCCATGCTAAGGCCTTCGGGTTTTATTCCGATGACCCATGGCTCAGTCACTGAAGCTTTTTAAGAAACTGATGCATTTAAGTAAGTTTTGGGGCATATTTTAAACACGTTTATTAGCCCTTGTTTTCTTTCCTTCTACCCTATACACACACTCCCTGCCATGAAATGGGATAGATAATTATTCCCAAATATGAGTGCATGTTTTGAAGATAGCAAATGCTCTCTTCCTCGTTTCTCGTCAAGACTCTGTGATGTTCTTAGGAACATCCCTTTAATCATCGTGTCTTAATTTAGAAACCTTAGTAACTTAACTCTGAAATAAAATCAATTTTCTGCCTTCTTGATACTTCCAGAATTAGGAGTTAGATGCTACCCCATCAAATCACTTCAGAAAGTAAGAATGTGTGGCTAGCTTTACTGTTAACCAGGTTTTTAACTGCAGGAAAAAACCGTAATTACTGGACCACGTTGCAAAGACAACTAGGCATGACAGCTCCCTCTTAAAGGAGGGTATTGGTAAGAGGCCAACCTATCTAAAATTAGAACCTGATGAGTTAAAAACAAATTCAGCCTCATCTGATGTACACAGAGTCGATTAGGCTTAAGTGATGACACCCCGGCCACGTTTAATACATGGATAATTTTGGGACTTTACATCATCCACCGCTTTTAGACTGCCTCTGCTGTAGCCATGGCAACCCTTACATAAAACATAGCTGAGTTGGTAATTTTACTCCAAATGAAATGAAAATAAGGCTAATCCTATTATTGTTCTTAACAATTTCCCAAGTAGCTTCTTCTCAGAGTGCCCTTGCTTGTATAGTCTGTCTTTTAAAAATAGATTATTGGAAAATTATACGTGTGTGTGCCCTCTCTCTACTCACACCATTAGCACTGTCCTACTGCCGCTGCCGTGTAACCTTGTGCCTGAAAGGAGGTGCATCCACCTACACGGCCACTTAGTATTTTTCTTGCAATTCGGCGATGGGTAAATCTTTTAAATGTACCAGTTTAGACCATGAAGCATGTCAGAGGCAGTCACTTGAAAGTTACGGTTAAATAATCGTCTTGAAGATAAGCCCTATTACGCATTTGTATAAATCTGAGAAGGTAACTCAAGTGATCCTGTTTTGTGTCGTAAATGTGCCCGTGTGTGTTGCAGTACTGATTTAGGAAAACCATCTTTTCCTTTTCTGCCTCCACTGGAGAGCCTTCTGTTGAATAGGGGTCCTATGCCATGTCAGGATCTTTCTAATTGTGATAAACACTCAGTGTCATCCCTGACCTTGTCCCTGCTGTCCCTGACTCTCCCGATGCAGCGTGTGTGCTAAATGGCTTCTCAAGTGGCCCATCTCCCCTACGGTGGTTGTCTGCCCAAGGCTTCAGGATCCAAAGTGCAGTCCTGAAACAGAGAAGAGGGAACTTCCTGACAGGCCATTAAGCTCAGACCTGGGTTCTTCCATTGGGGGGACGGTCTTACAGTAAAAAGGAAACACAGTTTGGGTTCAGGGGCCTGCAGATCCAGCTGCACCTCTGCCAGCGCTCTCTCAGCTTTGCCATCTCTCACCCTTTGTGCCTCTCAGTCATCAGGAGAATATAATGATCAGTACAACTCTCTGATAATGGCTGTCGAAACAGAGAAATCATGATGAACCAACAGGTAACCCAGTTTATCAGACCAGAAGGCACCCAGGGTCAAAGTCCCACGGACAGCTTTTCCATCAACTACCCAATTCTTCCCAACTGCTGCTGGATCATTGATCTTGGTATCCTGGCAAATACGGGGAGATTTCAGACAGCTGGAAAACGTCTTCCAGTCTGAATCCAAACACCAGGAAGACACAGGGCCATTTCTCTGGCTGCCACGACAATATTCTCTAAGTCACGATTGTGAGTTGTTGCGATCAGGCCCCGCAGGTTGCTGTGGCCTCACCTGGCATTTCCGACAGATGGCAATTTTAGCAGATTCAAGACCCCGTCCGAGCACATTTTTCTGAGTCTGGTATTGAAGTTGAAGGGGACCCGTGTTGGGGGAAAGGACCGATGGAGATAAAACAGAGGGGAGGAGAGGACGCAAAAGAAACCAGCGGGGATGAGAAAAGAAGACACAGGCAAAACCAAGTCAAGTAACATTGCCTCTCTCCTGGGGACCGCTTACTGAAGACACGTGAACTGAAGGAGGTCTCCCTGCTCAAGGCGGTCACGTGGTGTGGGAATGTGCCGTGAGGCCTCCTGCGAGGCTCTGCGCCACCGGGACTGGCATCTGTGTTCAGCATTCCTATTTTTCTTTCAGACTTGGATATGGACATCTGAGTTTCCTTTCCTACATAAACGGCATTTGTTTGGCGAAAGCCAACCTTGACTGTGGAGTCTACAATCATCCTCCGATATGCCTACTTTTTTTTTCTCTCCCCCAGCCCGACACCTCACCATCCAGGTGACGCCCATCATCTCTAGAATCTCTCACAAATAAGGCCTTTACCATGAGTCCCTGAATTTCCGAGAAACCGTCACCATGTAGTTTTGCATGGCAATGATTTTCCGGAAACCCAAACAAGGTGACTTTAGAGCTAGGAGGGTGTTGCATCACTGAATCTCCTACAGTGATACACAGAGAAAGGCACTCAGTAGATGTTGAGTGAATTGATTTAAAAGCTCATTTAGGATAGCCCCTTTTTATACAAGCAGTTCAATGATTTATCCAAGGTCACAAGGAAGGTTTGGGACAGAACTTGGAGCAAAATCCAGGACATTCAGCTTTCAGTTTGGTATCTGTTTCCACTAACTCTGATGTTACAAAAAGGTAGATAGATAATAACATAAACCAATCCTTGAGTCTTTAAATTGTATAACATGAAATAAGCAAAAGGGTAAGCTTGCCTGATCTAAAAGTATTGCTCAGATCAATGAAATGAAAAACAAAGATCACAGAGGCAGTGGTTATTTTTCTTTTAACTGAAGTAGCATTTAACATAAGAACAATAAAACTAACGAAAGGAAATGACTTAAACTATAAATATGAATCCTCTGCTTTGAGTTTTGAGTCTTGGAAAATAAAATTCAATGTTGCTAATTGGTTTAAAACGTAAAACAGTTTATGACATTTGTCAGGTTTGATATTTTTATCCTTTAGTCTTTGTACTGAAATACAGACTTAAACCTATAGAGATATTCAGAATCATTCATT
This sequence comes from Neophocaena asiaeorientalis asiaeorientalis, assembly GCF_003031525.2. Lineage (NCBI taxonomy): Eukaryota > Metazoa > Chordata > Mammalia > Artiodactyla > Phocoenidae > Neophocaena > Neophocaena asiaeorientalis. The sequence continues at coordinate 1,814,175 of NW_020175446.1, forward strand.
TCATCTCCTCCACCAATGCATAAACAGCCAACATTTCCTCTATCCCAACTTAATTTGAACACACATATTGTCAAGTTTCCTTACTGTTCAAGACCTGAAATAGATAACAGCTGCAGCTTTTAAAATGCTAAGAAATTGAAAAAATAAAACCAAAAAAAATCCAGTTCAACCCATAACAAACGACATAATTTAAAGTATACCTTAAGTCTTTAAACATTTATTCTTCGAATTCTCCCTTTTTAGTTGTACTTATAGACACAGCTAGAGCTGCTCCCACACAAGAAACACCATACACCAGAGACTGTAATGGATCTGATCAGGTTTTTTTCTGTTGCCACTAGCGCACACACCAGAGAACTGATCGTCAGATGACTGGCATTATCTATGTATCAGATTAGTATTTATGGTTTGCCTGTGACCCTCATAGGTGGTTACATGATTTGGTGCAGCATCTCCAGGGAGGAAAAGACATACACAATCACACATCTGCAGCAGAGGCGACAAACGGCTGGTGACGTGACATTTTTAAATCTCCACTGTCTAAAAATATCTGTTTACACTGAATCAGCTCCAGACCAAATCCAAAACTAGCTTAGCTCACTTAGCTGCCATCTTCTGTGTTGCTTTATAAGAATCCAAGATGAGACATGATATGTTCCAGTGCCCAAGGCCAGATAACATCTCCAGCTCCAAATACCAGCACAAAGACATCTTAGAAACTTGGAAATCAGTCACAATATAGATGACATTTTAGCAGCCAACAGCGGAAGGCAAGGAAAGAACACAACTTTGTAAAGTCTGTTGTGGGAAGTGGGAAGGACATTTCTTGTCCAGTACTCACCATATGGAGGGCGCTTCTGTCCCGCTGATCTCTAAGAAGTCATATCCTTCTTCGAGCTGAAAGTCAGTGAAGACTAAGGCAATGGTGTCCCCGGGTTCTGCGAGGATGGTCCACGTACAGTCGGCGTTGTTCTCGTACTCTGAAGGGAAGTAGGGGCTGGAGATGCTGCCGCTCGTCCCCCGTAAGGTCCCTCCACAGGCCCCCTCAGCTGCACAGGACAGAAACAAAGAAAGCGTACTTGAAAATGGCCTCGTACACAAGCACCTCCACAAACTGTCGCGCTCGATCAGTGACACATTTTCTGAACCCCAAATAGCGACACGCAACCTGACAAAGGGTCTCTCCTGGTTTGTTAGTTTAGTTCTACAGAAAGACTTCAAAAGTCTACCCATTACACCGTGTTGTTAACTGAACTGCCACTATAGAAAGAAGTGAAATTGTGTCATTTCTAAAATCTGGAACGTGCAGTTACTATACACCTGACATTCACAGACAGCTGAACCGTATTTTCAAAGGTTTTCTCTGCATCTTGGAAGATGGAAGTAAGTTGGCAACACTGTGAGTCTTAACAGTATGTGGCCATCATTTCTTCCTTTTCTGAGAGCTGGCTTGAAAATACAGTGATCTTAAAAGAAGCAGTTGCCCTAATCTTTATGTCCTGTAGAGTTTGGAATGTGCACTTGGTTTTGAATTTCAGATAAGTTCTTGAATGATATGATAACGGAGACACATCAACTCATAAAAAAGTTCTGAGTAGGAAATAGTTGCATGAAAACTTAAAATGGATTATCTTGGAAAAGTGACAAGGAAAAGGTCAGTAAGATAAAATACATTTAGGATACAAATTAGCATTGGAATAAATATTGTTTTGAAGAGAAATGGATCCTGTAACTTTCTCCACAGAGTAAAAATTAGATGGTATTCAATTTATATAATCATCTATTACAAAATGTTATGTATGTAGTAAACTGTATATATAGGGTAGATAAATATTTGTGAAATAACATGTTTTAAGACAAGTCTGTGAATACCGTCCCTCCCTTCCTTCTTTCCTATCAGACAATCCTAGCAAACAGTATACATTTGGCCCTCAGCATCCACAGATTCTACCAACAGATGAAGAATATACAAAAAAATTCCTAGAAAGTTCCAAAGAGCAAAACTAAGTCTGCTGCATGCCCACAACGCTTTACATAATATTTTCATTGTATTAGATATTATAAGTATTCTAGAAATCATTTAAAGTATACAGGAGGATGTGTGTAGGTTATAGGCAAATACGATGCCATTTTATGTAAGGGACTAGAGCATCCGAAGATACCAAGGGACAATTGTATTTAACAATTAGGGACATCAGCGTTACAATTAGAACAATAGACAAAGTCAGCCTGTTACCAAGATGGGAAACTTGCCTTTGGCAGCTTGTGGGACTAGACGGACGAGATCACTTGGAACAGATATTTACATTGGCTACTGAATAAATAACTGTGTATATAAGCATATCACACTTATATATAAAAAGTTGATACACACACACACACACACATATATATATAAACTTAAAAGTTTTCACATCCAATGCTGTGGTTGGGTGATTACATGAAATGTATTAAATCTGACAGCAAAGACTGCATAAGTGGTTTGTAATTCAGCTGCCTAGCAAACAGCTCTCCTTCCCAAGTGTTAGAGGAGAAACACTCAGATCAAATTATTCTGGATTTTTGAAACTGTAACCTATGCGCTGAAGCATTGTTTATGATTTAAAAGACCTCGAAACAGGTGTATTTGTGTGCATAATACACTATAACCATAAAATAAAAGTGAAGAGGGTAAGAAGCATACTGGGTTCTTTGGGAAAATAGCTTGGTGACCTTGACCGAACAGAGGTGATACTAAACCTATCTGACAAGAGTATGTATGCACAGGTACCAAACATCAACCACGGACCTTGGCTGTAGCTCTAGGGCAGGGCCGTGGAGTTCCTCCCCTGCAGCCTTTCTCCCTCTGGTCACTCAACTGTCGGAAGATCTGAGGACCTGTAGAAGGTGTCTACTGAGCTGGGGTGACATCATGTTTCCAGGTACTCCAGGAAGTGGCTATATATTACCTGGTATAGGAATATTTTATCAGCTGACAGAACTGTGCTGGTATCTGCAAGATGATATCAGCACTGATCTCTCAGCAACACATCTACCTTCTGTTTAAAAGGGTGGTTGAACTGGGTAACCTCCAGTGTCACTTCCTTTGATCCAATGACTCTAAGAGTTTAGACGCTAAGTATCTAGATTTTCCTAGGACTTCAGCTGAGGGCTTAAGCAGGTCATGGAGAACCACGCTTGGATGGCCTAGCGAGTGAGTTCTGTACTCACTAACTCCAGAAGAGCCTGGGGTGCCCAACACAGGCGCAGCCAAGTGGTGTGATTTTATGGCTACTCTGTTGAGACTAGGAGTAGATTGTATGAGGAAGACAAAAAGAATAGAAAATGAAACTAAAGAGAAAGAAAATAAAAAAGTTGGTAGAGAACAAAAACTATAATTCTTCCAAGGCTGCAATCACCATTGTGTTTTCTCTGGTAGATATTTTAATGACCACAGAACATTTTTAAGTGAGTTACAGTTAGAATTATGTCAGGCTAAACAGATGCAGGATGTGTTATAATTCTTAATGCAGCATTTCAAATAAAATATTACAGAACACTATCAGGTAGTCTGATTGATGATATCTTCTTTGATAATTAAGCACATAAAACAAAACAAAAATTATTCATACCACTCACTGGATAACAAACTTAATAAAAAACTGTACAGAGTGAGGTCAGATGTGTATGTGTGTTTGAACATGTCTGTGTGTGTTTGAAAGCAACTGCAATGGTGCTTCACATGTTTTTCCAACAAAACATTTGAACAGTTGTAGCTTCTTCCCCAGTTTTGTAAGATAATTTGTTTTCTAAACTGTAACATTTTACACATCTAAAATGTAATAGCATGTGAGGAAGGGTAACATAAGCCCAGCCTTCTCTCCCCTTGGTGGGGAAATTTTAAACTGTAACTTACATGGAGTATCAGATAAGACCCAGAGAGATTTAGTACCAATTCCCACAAGACTAACCCTATTAAAACACACCTCAATGGCATTCTTCACTTCCCAGCCTTACCTCCTCACTAGTTCACTTTGCTTCCTGAATCACCTCCCAAATACTTTAGCTGCATTAAGTCTGGATCTCAGAGTCTACTCTCGTGGGACTGAGGCTAGGAAAATAGAGGTGTCATGGGTACTTGATAGGACCACAGGGAGCCCAGATAGTTGGTTAAACATTATTCGAGTGTGTCTGTGAGGCTGAAGACCTGAATAGAACAAGAATGTGGATTAAGAGAGAATTCACTCTCTTGGATTGACTGCCTTCAACATGGACTTGGGCTGGAACTTACAGCCCTGTCTCCCCTGGATCCAGCTCGCTGACTGCAAGTGCTAAGACTCAGCCTCCAAATCCAATGAGCCCAGTCCTTTAATAAATCTCTTTATATTTCTCAAAATCTCCAAAAAAAAAAACCCTGAAAATCATGTATGATATTTTACTTACTTTTGTATCTCACCATATATTATTTTTAAAGTGCCCAATAAAAAATACTGACGATAACTGAACTTTACTAGAGCAACTGCTGGTATCTCGATGGACCCGAGGATGAAGCTGACACTTCTATGACCTTAGCCTTGGGCTAAGGCAATGGGTTACGTCAGCTGGTCTTTACAGCACTATGCAATAGACTCTATTGTGGTTCAATATGCGTTTACTGATTTCGCTTTTGTTGTCATTTGTAATAGTAAGACTAGTATAGCAGCAATTGTAGTAGTGACAGTTCAGAGTTCAGAGATGAAAATCTCTCAATCTGAAGGCCCCAAGGAACATAGAGACACAGTATCATATATCCCCGTCCTAATTTTTAACTACATCACCAATTTCCAAGGGAAAATTATGAAAATATGAGATGTCCAGAGTCATAAAATATTCACTCATATCTCTTTTTCAGTTATCTGCTCGGGAAATGTACATGAATGAAGATCCTGCATTTTCTAGGAGGTACCTACACCTCATTATTACAGGTGTCTCCTATAATAAAGAGCAGCAAGGAGAAAGCAAATTCCTTTTTAAAGTTATTATAAAGAGGTAACACTGAGATCATGCTTCTCAACCTCTCCACCACTGACATTTGGGGCCAAATAATTTTTTGTTCTGAGAGGCTGTCCTTTGCATTGTAGAAGGTTTAGCAGCATCCTACCCTGTACCCACTAATTGCCAAGATTATCGCCCCCATTGTGACAGCCAAAAATGTCTCCAGACATTGCCAACTGTTCTCTGGGGACAGAACTGCCCCTCATTAAGAACCAATTATTTAGATGAATTTAATTAGTGCTTTTTCCAGTTCTTTTCACTGGTATTATATAGATCCTTCTAAACAAGAGGAATTAAAACCATATTAAAATGCTGTGTAGTATTCTTTCTTTGAGTCAAGATAAATCATCGATTAGATATTTGACCTATTTAAACTTATTAAAACACAGGAAGACTATAACTATTTCCCCTTAGATAATATGTTTATTTAAAGTAATTTAAAAGAATTCTAGTTAGTGCAATAGTATTTGAAAATACTCTCATTTTGGTACACTTTTACACAGTTTTTTGATAAAGAAATTAATTAGGAAATAGCTATCAAATGTTCCAAACTAAAATATGTTATCTCTTTAGAAAAACCGAAAAATCAGTAGAGATATAATAAATTTATTGTTGTTTTTATTTAACATATCTCTAACACTAGGATTAGTATTTTGATGGAAAATATGTGTGTGACAAATGTAATTTAAATTATTTTATATGACAAATTATATTTTTAAATACATAAGTTTATAATTTCTGAGATATGTTTTCACAAGGCAGGCCTCACTGGTTATAAATCAGTAACATTGCAAAAACATAGTTAAACTAAACAATGTAACACTTTTTCTCTAATTATTCATAATTAAAATACTGAAATCAAATGCTTTACTTGAAAATTAGATAGAGGTTTCAAAACTAGAGATCATTAGCTAGATTTATATATATATATATAAATATAAAACATATACATTATACATAATGGCCACAGACCTTTGGAATCATCTCTTAATGCTGTTTACACACACACACATACACTTACAAGCACACACACAATAGTACTGAAAACTAAATGATCTTACTCTCATCTTTTCTCTGGAATCTGTTTCATTCAAATTAACTAGACTGATCCTTTTAAAATTTAACTTGAATCTTAAAAATTTCCACTCAAAACTGTTAAACTTTCCGTATCCCCACTCGGAATAAAATCAAACCCGACCAGGACCTGAGAAGCCCTAGGTGATATGACCCCATGCCCCCATCTCACGCCCACGTTGCCTGGCCTCTGTCCACCCCAACTCTCCTCATCCCCCTCTAACCATAGCCTGCTGGGACCACAGCCAAGTGTGTCCCTGCCCCAGGGCCTCCGCACTCACCATCCTGCCTTCCAGTCTGCTCATTAGTCCCCTTCCTGGGTCCACCTTCTCTGACCGCTGTGTATGAACTGGCATCTACTTTGGACCATTCCCTGTCTCTTCATCCTGCTCTGTTACTTCTTAGCACTTTGCTAAGGGCAAAGCATTGAACCATAAGCTTTACGAGTTTGCCTTTGCACAGGTCTGCTATTCCTAGTAGGCGGCCTGGAACTCAGTACTCAGTCACCTTCAGTAGGAAAAATGGGACTACAGTAATATATATTTCTGGGCCTAAACATGGCATCAAACTATATCATTTCCAAGAGTAGAAATAGAAAAGTTAATTTATGTATAGAAATAGGAGGTATTTTCAAGCATGAAGTTAAAAAAAATAATACTCTACTAGAAACAACAGCAAGCCTCTAAGCAGCGAGGTATTTCAGACGAAAATTAATTGCCAAGAAGAAGGTTTCATCATGGTAGCAGGTCCAGGAGGGGTTTAGCTGATGGCTTGTTTTGCTTTGTTTGTTCTCATCAAGTAGCTAAGCCACAAGTCCAGAAATATTATTTTTATTCTCAGCAGAGCAGTGGGGAAATTTCTAGAAGAATTAAAGCCAAGGCAGGCAGAGAAAGCAAAATAATCAGAGCAAAACATTAAGAAAGGGAGATTATGAACAATCTTCCCGGAAACTGAAGAATTATTTCAAGCTCTGTAAGCATCTGATGTAAACTTAAAAACCACGTATAAAAAGTAAAATGTATTAAAAAAAGATAAGTAACCATTAAAATAAAATAAATAATTCTGGCCAATATTTAAATAATATAGTTATATGAACATAATGTAAGCTTCTTTTATCCCTGGATGTTCACAGCAGTACAAATGTATCAAAAATTTTACTTGAACATTAATTTTGCTATATCCAGAGCAATGTTTTGTCTGGAAGCTGAAAAACTGGGGGGACTCTAAGTAAATGCTATTTAGAATTCCATCATCTCCCCCCATACACCTTTTTTTTACACATTACGCAGAAAGAAAATGAAGATAGGTTCGAAACTGCCAGGTAAATACTTGACTGTAAAAATCAGCACACAAAATACTTCTTAATAAAATGATGCATACAGGCCTTCCCTGGTGGCGCAGTGGTTGAGAGTCCGCCTGCCGATGCAGGGGACACAGATTCGTGCCCCGGTCCGGGAAGATCCCACATGCCGCGGAGCGGCTGGGCCCGTGAGCCATGGCCTCTGAGCCTGCGCGTCCGGAGCCTGTGCTCCACAGCAGGAGAGGACACAACAGTGAGAGGCCCGCGTACCGCAAAAAAACCAACCAAACAAACAAAAAGATGCATATAATATTGAGTCACTTCACTCTATATTTTAAAAACTGTGCTCCTAGGACATCCACAGGTAGGAGTCACAGGTTACAAGTAGCAAATAAAGTCAACTGGTTGGGCTTTGTTCCCACACCAAATGTCTATTAGAGCAATTATTTCTTTAAATCCGTGTCCTATATTGAATTTTCAAAAAATCTTGTATTTGGGAAAAAAAACATTCTACAGCTTAAAGGAGCCTGAATGCCATCAAGTTAATCCACGAAGCAGATAAGGTTTTTAATAAAAGATGTGTTTGAACCTACTGATTTCTGTAAGTGGGGAAAATAATTCTATCTGTAAGCAGAAATCAGAGTGCACTATTTCCCCTAAGGAATTTCAAAACTTTAAAAAATTTTCATCCTAAACTGTAAAATTATTATAAGCGTTGCCTGGGTATAAATGCTGCTAGGAATGTATCTTAAGGGCATGATTCAAAATACAGAATAAAACATTATTTAGAGACATACTTTGCCATATTTATCATAAAGAAAAATTGAAACCAACTAAATGTTTAACAACAGATAAATCACTAAAGAAAGTATGTTGCACCCAAACCAAACCATGCAGTGTTTACCGAGCATTTGCAACATTGCTTCAACAAATTCCTGACCTAGAATATTGAATTTATAAAATGCAGGGTATACAGTGGGTTGTATAGTTTCTTCTCAATTTTAAAAATTGTATGAAAAGCATCCAGGAAAGAAAAAAGAAATGTACACACATTTATAATGTTCAATGTCTAATACTAGGCAATAGTCTCTAATATACTTTTCCTAGGGCTGTGTAGAATATTGGTACCTACAAGTCAGACTGCCTGGGTTTGAATCCAGGTTTTCCCACTTTTGTGTCACAAGTTCTCTTCTCTGGGCCTCAGTTTGGTTATTTATAAATGAAGATAATACTGGCATCTATTCACAGGGTGGTTGGGAAGGTTAGACAGATCAATAGCTGTGAAGTGCTCAGGACAATACTAAGGACTCAGTAAAAATAGCTATTATTATTTTCTCCCATCTGGCATGCAACGATCACTCAATGATAGTTTATTTAATTATTTTGACCATTGTATCACTGCTTTGAGTAAAACTGCCCTTCCAAGTCTACACACTGTTTTCACCAGGAGTTTAGCAGCTGCTTCAGAAGGAGGGGAGAGTCACACAGAGCCCAGTCACCAGGAGGCAGCCTCCTTCCCCAGGTTTCCACTCCTCCAGGGGCTGGAATGAAAGGGGGCCCAGATCTTTTGCTACTGTTCTTGTAGCCTCACCACCACCTATGTCACACCTGAGACCATCAGGAGATTAACCTCTTAACATCCTTCATCCTTAGGTACTGAAGACACTGGAAGAAACGCTGGTCTCCTAGGTCACCCCTCATCCCCTCAGACCCTCATTCGCTCAAAGTTCTACAAAGCTCACGTGTCTGACCCCTACCTCTCCCAAGCTCTTAAAAACCTTCCGCTAGGTCCTCTGAAACTCAAGGTCATCTATCAGCAAAACTTCCTGTGTCTCAGCCACTTCTGAGGTATCCCCTCACTTCTTTCTCATGGAAGCCGGCTGTCTTCTCAGAACGTTGCATCATGAAATCCTCCCCAAGGTCAATGTTAAGCATCCATAGCCCAAGTACCACTGTCCCTAGAGCTGGACTACATGCCCACCAACACACATCTCATTACGACTTCTGGCCTGCTTTTGTTCTTTCCCCAGCGTGGAGTCTCTCGTCCTCAGAATCCGACACCTTCTTCCCTGGAGTCATCTACAACATCCCCTGGGCAGCCCCACTAGTCCTTGCAGATGTTTACTTCTAGCTCGCTATCAGTTTCTCCAGCTCTACATTTGTCTTGATTCTTGCTGATTTCAGTATCGAGTTAGATCATCTTCTGAATATTGGCCTCTTAGTTCATTCGGCCCCTCTTCCAAAAACCTAACCCCGCACAGTCATTCATTCCCACCATCACCCTTCATCTTCTCAGTACCAATAAATGATCATTTTCCAGAGCTGCAATGTGGGGTGTCCCATTCTCAGACCTCCACTTTCTATATTTCCAGGTCACTGCCTCCAATACCTTAACTTCAATAATTCTTTGACACCGATAGACCTACAGTTCCCTGATCTTGACATTTTTTCACTTCCTTCCCCTCAGGCACCTCATGTCCCCATTTCTCCCCTTGCCATCCTCAGATTTCATGGCCATCATTTCAGTCATTTCAGTCATTTTCAGTCATTTCAGTCATTGCCTGAGGTCTGCCGTAACTCCACTGTCAACACCTTAGACTCAAATCAGGGCAAATCCACACTTTCTCCCATGGTAAACTGGCTGGAGAAAAACCCAAAACAAAAATACACTGATGGGTCTCACTTTAAATTAAGGACCACATCCAAGTTGGCTTTCAATGGTGACATTCCTACTTTGTTCCCTTCATCCATTCAGTCCTCTTTCGGGGGGAATGACCATTTTGTACCCTCTTCCTCATCCACCTGCCAGCATCTCCTACCACATCCTTAATACTACATGGTGATTTTGTCTCCTATTTCCCTAAGAAAACAGAAGCAATCAAAGGAGACATTTTACAATCTTTTGATCACCTATCTGCTTTTCTGCTCATAAAATTTCCTTCCTATATGAATGATAAACGCTCTTAACCTAGGGTTAATGCTGTCTGTGCTCTTGCTTTCATCCCTGAACAAGTTTCTAAGCCAAACCTCCCAACAAATGATCATTTACCCTTTTTATTGGAGAACTGCTCTCAGCATACAAACATGTTATAATTTTCCCCATTCAAAAATGTTTTTTTTAAAAAGCAACTATCTTTTGATTCCACATCTATTTTCCTGTCTCCATATCTACCTTTAACTTTATTTATAAAAATCCCTTTCCCAGCAACACATCTCAAATAATGTATATAATTGCAATCTTTAATTTCTTCCCATCCTCTACTGAACCCACTTGAGTCAGGATTTTGTCCTCAGGGGTCCACAAGAACTGCTCTTCTCACGTCAGCCACACCAACAAATCCAATGGTCAGTTCTCAGTTCTTATCTTATACAAGCACTCAACAACATCCCACAGTTATCCATCTCCACCTCCTTGAAGGACTTTTCTCAATATACTTTTAAAACTTCCTTTTATCTTGAAATAATTGCAAATTCATAAGAAGTTGCAAAAATAGTCCAGGGTGATTCTGTGTACCCGTCCTCCATTTTCCACCAATGATTACGTCATACAAAGGTGTAGTATAGCCTGACACTAGTACAACGTGTACATATGCTTTTATTCACTACTACTTTATATACTACACACGTGGATGCCTCTAATCTTATTGACCATTTCTTCTCAGCCTCCTCATTATTTTGATTCCATCTCCCAATCCTTAGTGCAGTGCCCGGTATTCAGTATTTGGACCTCTTTTCTTCCTAACTGCATTTACTACCTGGGTGATCTCATCTAGTTTCAGTTATGTGGATGTAAATACGGTACATATGTTGACAGTTCTCAAATTTGTAGTTCCATTTCAGATCTCTCTTGAATTTCAGTTTTTTGTATCCACCTGCCAACCTGACATATCCATATGGATGTCTAAATAGCATTCCAGACTTACTAACCCCCAAATCATATTCTTGACTTTTCCTTTTCCAAATCTGAAATTCCCTAGCTTTCTCCCTTTCAGTAAACCGGAACCCCATTCTTCCAGTGGCTTAGATAAAAATAGTGCCATCCATGACTCTCCTGTTTCTCTCATAACTTGTAACCACTGCATCGTAAAATTCTACTGGCTCTTTCTTTTTTGTTTGTTTGTCTGTTTTGTTTTTATAGCAGCTTTATTCATAATTGTTAAAACCTGGAAGAGACCAAGATGTCCTTCAATAGATTAACGGATAAACAAACTCTGTTGCATTTATATAATGGGATATTATTCCGAAAACTAAGGAATTGAACTACCAAACTACAAAAAGACATGGAATAGCCTTAAATGCATATTGCGAAGAGAAAGAAGCCAATCTGAAAAGGCTGCATACTGTATGGCTTCAACTATATGACATTCTGAAAAGGTAAAACTCTAGAGACAGTAAAATGATCAGGGGTTACCAGGGTATCTGGTGGAGGGAGAGGTGAACAGGTGGAACACAGAGGATTTTAAGGGCAGTGAAGCCATTCTACATGATACTGTAATGGTGGATATATGGCATTATGCATTTGTCAGAGTGTATCGATATCATTTCATCAGTTGTAACAAAGGTACCACACTAATGTAAGATATTAAGAATAGGAGAGACTGCGCAGGGGGCAGAGGAATTAGTATATAGGATGCTCTCTAGTTCCTGCTCAAGTTTTCTGTCATCTTAAAACTGCTCAAAAAAATGAAGTCTGTAAGTTTTGTTTTTTTTTAATGCAATGATAAAGAATAAGAATGATAGGATAAAGAGTGCCCTGGGTCAAGGGCGGGAGGGAATCTACTGTCCAGTAGGTCTTCAGAGGAGTCTCTCGGAAAAGTTGACCCTTCTAAGCTGTATTCTTAACCCAAATGCATTGTGCCGCCTTCCCTGCTCCTACTGCCTCTCAACATGACATCACCCCTCACCTTGAAGCCTGCAGTGGCTTCCTCACAGGTTTGCCCACTTTGCTCTTCCCACCATACATTCTTTGCTCAACAGAGCAGCCAGCGTAAGGCTCTTACGTTCAAAATGAGATGATGCCACTTCTCTTGTCAAAACCCACCAAGCAACTGGTCACCACAGCTCAATCAAATGTCACTGTCTTAGTGAGAGCGTCTGTGAACACATACTACGATTGGATATGTGACATATTTATTTGTTTTTACTCATTGTTTTTCGATTGATGTGGTCTACCTCTACCCATTAAGATATTCTCATGGCAGTTGGCATTTTTCTTGTTTTGTTCGCTTTGTAGCCCCAGCGAAGAACTAACGTAAGCAAACTACAGCCTGTGGGCTACATACAGCCCAGTAACTGTTATTGTAAATAGAGTTTTACTGGAAACAGCCATGCCTATTTGTTTAGGTAGCGTCTATGGAGACTTTTGCTCTAAAATGACTGACTACAGTAGCGGAAACAGAGACCATATGGCTTGAAACACATAAAATATTTGCTATCTGGCCCTTGACAGAAAAAGTCTAGTGACCCGACTGTTAAATGTATCTGACATCTTGTCTCTCCTGGATAAACGTTTCTTGAAAGAACAAATGAACAAATACAAATAGACAGCAGATATATTCTACTGGCAATTAAAAAAAAAAAAAAAAAAGCAACTTTGGGGCATCATTTTAATGCTAGTAAATTCTCAGCAACTTAAAAGGAAATACTAACATCAAAACCAAGAGTAATTGTAGTGAAAATACTTGTGGCATGGAAATTTGTTCAGCAAATTTGCAAAGCATAAATAACATTCTGAGAATTCTATCCTTAGGAAATAATCAAACAGAAGAAACAAAAGCAATGTTATATGTACAGAGACACTAATTATAGCATTATGTGTAGAAGCAAACACTGGAAACAATCATTATGTTCAATTATGGGGAGAGAGAGAACTATTCCTTTGGATAATATTGAGGATATTGAGAAGAAAATGCTGTCAGTTAAAACTGAAATGTTTATGATTTAATACCAATCTTAAAAAGAGAAAACAATGCACTATGCTCTATGACTTTAGTCTCTAAGAGTTTTTCAGAGGATGAATTGGCCTCCTCCGGTCTCCATATCTGTTCCATTCTAGCTCTTCAATGATAATGATTTCAATAATAATAGCTATTATTGGTATTAAGTACTTCAAGCATCTCATTTAAACTTTACCAGTCCCATGAAATTAAAAGTAGTTTTAATCCAGCTATATAATATATATATAATCCAAACTGAATCACTTTGCTCTGCACTTGAAAGTAACACAACATTGTCAATCAACTATACTTCAATTATAAAAAAAAAAAAAGTAGCATTAATCCAATTCAACAGATTCAGAACCAGAGGTTTTGCAGACAGCTTGTCCATGATGTTGAGCTAGTAAGTAAGAAATGACCTTGAATGACCAAGACCTTGAATGACCAAGTCCTCGCTATTAAACACTTCCATCACTGCCTTTCACAATGAATGGCATTTAATTGAACGTGTGTTTTTTTGGGCACTAGACAACTTCAGCCCTGCAACCTAATATGGTACTTACATGGAAAAGCAAATCATGGAAAAATACTGTAAGTTGATCCACAAAATGATTTGTATACAAGCACTTATGACTATGCTTTAAACCAGTTCCAAGATTGTATTTAATGAGATAATATATATTTTAAAAAAAGAGTGCTTATCAGAAAGCCTTGTATCATAGTGAAATGCAAACCATGTAGACCAGATTTACTATATAATGTTGACATGTTATTGATATTTTTTTTCAATTTTGGTAAGACTTAGAGTTGGTTATTACACAGCATGCAAGAAAAGTGCTGAAAACTCAATTGTCTAAAGCCATTCAAACTTTATTTAGATCTGAGTTTCTCATATGAAGACTACCTCATTCAATCTTACTTTGCAATGCTTGGTCCTGACAAGAAAGATCATCTAAGATTCATTTTACAATGTTATCTCTGTAACATAACTCATAAAAACCCAGCTGTGTTTTAAATATCACAGAATTGATCGGTACCCACAAAAAGCATGACTTCTCTCCCTTCTCCTCCCCTCCAGCTACAGGTTCTCCCAGTATTTGTCTTCCCCATCATCACTAGTGGCAGAATGTCTGCAATTAAACACCCTGAGTGACATTTCGTAAAGCACTGGCAAGTGCCATACTGTCATTTCCAGTCACCTTATGTAAGGCTTATCAATTAAAGAAACTTGCAGCTTTAGGCACTGACATCCCTTGTTTAGCATGTCTTATTAAAGGTATTGCCGAGACTGCTCCTGGTACTTTACTTGGTGGCATGTTTGCACGCTCTCAGTCATCCTTCCGAGGAAATACAACTGTCCTGAAATGCATGACATCCATCAACTCTTCAAAAAAAGCACAACAGCTGCCGTATCCTACACTCTTTAAAACCCTCAAGTAACAGTGACACTGTGTTTTGACACTTTGAGGTGAATATTTATCTTAAATGCTTTCGTTGAGACAGAGAGAAACAAGGTTAGAGTCTTGGTGAGTAAGCAGTTTTAGTCCCTGATCATAACTCACTTATGGTTATTTTTCAGTGGTTTACAGATCACGCTTCTCAACAGAACAAAAGGAAAAAACAAGAACACCTCTCCTTACCCACGCCAAGCAGAAGACACAAAGTGAGAATGGTCTTTACCACCTACTGTGTCTGCAGCCCTGGACAGGATCCCTCACATCTCAGGGAGTTAGAGCCCTCATCTGCAAACTCTCAGTATCAACATTAACCTTGAACACTTTTGGACAAGAAAACATAAACGAATGCATGCCAAGTTTATAACACAACACTTGCCGCAGAGACCTGGTCTAAATAAAATGCTTAGCCATGCTATTTCTACTTCCCCCTGGCTTTCCTTCTTCAGTAATTCATAGTGGCTGAAAAAGATTCTGTTGGCCAAAAATGGAAAATAGGGAGGGAAGAGTTACTGGCCAATCACGTCTCAGGTAGCTTCTATCTGGTCTCAAGGGCCTCCTAAAACCACTCTGCCTGGAACCAGTACCCTGCAGGCTCACGGAGCCCAGATGCCAGCAGCATCCTTCAGGCCTCAACCTTTCTGCCCCCACATGAGAATCCCCGCGAGGACAAATTGGCGGTAGGGAAGGATTTAGGGTTGCGACAGAGAAAAGAGGAAAGAGGACCAATTTCATGCAAACAGAAGCCTTCCCCAGAGAAGGAAGACCATCTGACTGGGGCAAATGGATCCCTGCTTGCCTCCTGCACTCCAAGATGGACTTACTCTACAAAGAAACGGCTGCAGCCAAGTCATATGTTGGCCTTTAAAATATAATAAGGAAGATCCTACTGCCAAACAGCTCTCTTTGGGCTCAAGGCTCTCTTGAGCTGGGTTTACACATCGTGTTGTTCATCTGAAAGCCCCGAGGCTGTGGCTGGTGGTAGCTCCCATCAAGCCCACAGAAAACAGTTTTAGCTGGTGCTTGCTTTGAACCACAGGCTTCTGAGACTGGCAGTCACTCTTCCCTGCCGGCATCTTACTGCCCTTATATTTCTCTTTTTAGGCTCGTAATCTCTGAAGGGCCTGCAGGTCTGCCAGACACCTTCTCCTGCATTGCCCAAGGAGCAGGTGGAGAAACGGGAGGATGCTAGAGACCACCAACTTCCATCTCCCCCGGAGAAAACCAAGGCACACGCTTCATCCTCAGAAGCAGGACATCCCCAGACAAGCCGTGTTCTCTCCGCCCCTTCCCAGATTCCTCAGGGCTCAAGCACCAATCCCTCGAGAAGAAAATCTTTGTCTGTCTAATCCAACTTCAAATATTTGTTCCCCAATGAAAATGTAAGTTTCTTCTTTAAAGGAACCTATTTTTTTTATTCTCATAAATTAAAAGGCAACGAGCCGGGCATTGCAGTGCCCAATGGCATAAGACACCAGGCCCAGATTCCAACTCTCCCATTCACTACTGTGTGACCTCAGAAAAGTCACCTCACGTCTCTGTGCCCGAGTCTCTCTGACTGAAAAGCAGGATCAATGATAATACAAAACTTGCGGGGTTATTGTGAAAGTTAAACACAAGAATATTTGTAAAGCATGTAAATGATGCCTGACATTCGGTCACTGCTACAGGTTTAATTGTTATTATCACCGCATCTTTTTCTTAAAAATCTACAATTTGAGTGACCAAGCTGAAATGTCTATCATTAGATAACAGATGCTCCTCCATGTGTTCCTTATTAAAAATCCGTTGAGTTTGACTGATTAATCCCTTAAGAAAAAGGTTGATTGATTAGTCCCTTAAGGAAGAGGAATCTAGAAATAATCTCCATCTGACTATTGCCAAATCTACATTTTCGATACTGTCATGCTATTTATATGCATATGTGTATCTACACGCACACTGTATATGTGGTTTTTGTTTCCTTATTGCAGCCCAAGTAGTGACACATAAAACACAATGACCTGTCCTGACACGGACTCACCCTTTAGTAGGCACTTAACTGGCTCTTTGTCTGAGTCTCTATTCATTCAGTTTCTCTTATTAAATCAGCCTGGTAGTTTTCTTTTTTTTTTTTTTTTTCCCCCGAAGAATTTCAGTAATGCAGAAAAGCCATTTGTTTAAGAGCTACTAGCACTGAGATCCTATAATCTATTTGTCTCCAATCACTTAAATCTGAATTTGCTTTCAAAACTGGAGCGGGGAGAAGATAGAAAGAAACAGTAATTATAACAGCTAATACATATAGAACTTCACTGTGTCGAGTTCTCTGTTAAGGATTTTTATCTGGACTATCTCATTTAATCTTTACAACAGACCGTGAAATAGGTACTATTACACAGGTAGGAAAATTGACAACAGAGAGAGAAAATAACACTGCACAGCCCATAAATATCATGCTAGATCACCTGTGCTTTATTCACCTTCTTTATGTGTTAAAGACTTGCAGGATGTTTTGCATATGTCTTTTCACTTAATCCTCATACTAACACTGAGAATATCATCTTTTCAAAATATTTGCTTTTTTATTGACGATACTATGTAGAAATTGGGTGTGTGGTCTCTGTAGCTAGGTTGCTGTACGAACAGCTTACCGTAGTATATGCAGTAGTTTACAGATGGAAAAGAAGTGTGAGAGAGGAATCCAATGTACTTACAGTAGCATAGACCATAACTGCTAGGTCCCAGAATTGAATCTAGTTTATTTTCTCCCTAGAATCACTCTTATTTTTATTCTTTTATACATCTGGAGCCACACATGCACAAAGCTATTTCCAGTTCTTTGCCAACTCCACTATAGCTAATTAGCCTCTTCTTCAAAGTTTCCCATCATCTTCGTTCATTAGATCCCAATATCATTTCTTCCCAAAGTAAGATAGTATCTGAAACGAGATTCCTTTTGAGAAATCTTTTTGGATTACTGGAGAGCTAGGCTCACCGTGATCTTCTGCTTAAAAGTAAAAGTAAAACTAGGCTTCTCCTTTCCGATACTATTCAGCTCAAATCTGTTTCAGCAATTGCCGAGAAGTTAAAGGGGAGAATTCCAATCAGAGAATGGCATACGTGTGTGTATTTCAGACCCATTTTCTTATGAGTCCTTCTCATAAAACTACAATTGTATACTGAACCCTACATCATAAGTGAAAGTGACATGTACTCACAGCACCAGAACGCTGCATACATTAACGATTGTTGCGGATAGAAAAAAAGAAAACTAAAATTCTTCTGCTTGCTAAGTCTGAGCTGTCTGAAACAGCAGATACTAGCATACATAGCTAATGAGAACATGCAGCTAGTTCACCTTGAGAAATGATTTAACTGTGAAATACACGTCAGGTTTTAAAGACTCGGGGAAAAGTGCAAACTACTTCATTAATGTTTTATACTGACTATGTGTAGAAATGGCCATCTTTGGACTATGCTGGGTTAAGAAAATGCATTCTTAAAATTAAATGCACCTGTTTCTTTTTACTTTCTCGATGTAGTTATTAGGAAATTTTAATTACATAATTGGCTCCCACTTGTGGGTTGCATTACATTTCTAGCGAACGGCACTGATCTAAATACTGAGGAACTGGGAGTTTTTCTTGGTTAGGTGTGTGGTAGCTGGACAGCCCCGAGCCCCTGCCTGAATGATGACGGTCACTGCCCCCTACCAGCTCCATCACACAGAAGAAGGATGCTCTGGGCTACAACCTAGCTAATTCCGAACATCTTTGGCTTTTCCCCATGCTGTATGTTATCCTTCTACTCCAAAAGATTATGAATATAGTATCTTCCCTCAAATAATGTTTCACTTGTGGATGCTTTTTTAAAGACCTGTTTTTTTTTTTCTCTCTCTCTCTTTTTTGACATATGCCTGGAAAACTTATTACTTTTCTAGTTTGGAATACTTCTTTTCAAGCAGAAGCCAATAATATGCTTAAAATAATGAAACGATGCTTTAACAATTCTGGGAGGAAATGGTTTCCACGTATAATTTGATACTCAGCTAGACTGTCCAAAATACGATGCAATCTGGTTTACGTTAGAAGAATGTCAGTGACCTTCAGGAAGAAGAACAGAGCTCATTCCCAGCAATAATTCAAATAAGTGTAAAGTAGAAGATGTCTGGATTATTGGGATGAAACATAAGTTTTATAAATCAACAAGGGGAAAAAAAATAATTCAAAAATTTAGTACAAATAGAAGGCAGTCACGGCAACAGGCCAGCCATTTACCAAATCTGCTTTATCTTCTTCCTTTTCGTTCGAGCTTTCCTTGCAGTTAAGGACGCCCACACGACTGAGTCTAACCAGTGCAATATACGTGTGTGAGGCCTGCCCAGAACAACCCCAGGCTCTTTCCTCCCTCTGCCAATGGATGGAGACAAAGCTGCCAACCCTGACTGAAAGCCAGACACAAAAGTCCCCAAGTCACCGCTCAATCAAAACCAACCCCAGTCAGAAATACTCATTTGGGGTTTAACACGCAGAGCAGACAATAGTAACATTGGAGCCTGCTAATGTTACATTAACTAAACAAGCAGAATGAGAGAAAGTCGTGGTCCAAATGTGGGGGAAAAAAGTAATCGTGGCGTTATTATGAATAATTGAGGCGAAGAAAGAACTCATCTGATCTGAACTCTCTTGGAGTGGCACAGGGATGATGATGTTGGAACAGTATGTACGCAGTTGTGATAACACGAATGTTGTTTATTGCTATCCAGCCTTCAGACAAATTAAGAAGGACTTAATTACGAGCATAGAATAAAACGTACGTGTTCACAACTTTGATACTGCAAAAGTGCTATTACAGCTGAGAGAACATAGAGGAAGGAAAGTATTAGAACATTTACTGGAAAGAGCAGAGGCAGTGATAGTCACACCTTATACAGTGGACAGGCGGAAGATGCTGCCAAAAGTGAAAGAAATAAGATATAAACGGTCAAGTGCATTATTCAGATTTATAATGTTTAGAAATCTAAATTAAATTGGAAGAAACAAGACATGGTGAATGGAGTGATAAAATTACAGTAACACTCATTGCAAGATGTCAATTTAAAAAGTTTTAACTTGATAAAGCAAGAAAGAACAGTATAAGCATATATAAGATAATAATGACAAAAATGGTTAAATTTTATTGAAATGTCTACAGCCTAAGAGTATGGGTGTTTCAACAGGATGTTCCTTTTCACTATAATCCCTTCAGTATTATTAAATTTTTAAATTATGTACAAATGCTACTTAATCAAATTTAGTAACAGTAGAATGATAAAATCAGAAAGACAGCTGTCTTGCTACAAAGCTCAAGTCATAAGCCAACATATGTCAACACAATTGAAGTTTTAGTTCCTCCCCTTCAAAACAAGACTACTATTACTTTCCCTGCATACATCTCAAGGTGATTTGAGGTATACACAGGATCATACATTTGTGGGTTTCAGCATATTTACAAATTGACATTGCATACATATGATTTTTAGATGCCTTTCTATGGTAGTTCATATGAGTCGTGCACATAATGTTAATACAGGCTAATCTATGAAGCGTAGAATATACAAAAATAAGTTATTTAGGACAGCCTGTGAATGGGAATGTCCAGGGCTATGACTTTAGGGGTCTCAGCTCTGCAGCGGCTGCTAAGAATTATTTTCTGAAGCATACTTGGCAAATACAAAGTGCTCCATCATTGAAAGAATTAAGGCATATCAGAAGGTAATGTTTGGGGAAGGGGGAGCAGGCATCTCTGGCTGAGGAGACTAGTGTTTGCTTAGAGCTGGCTTATTTCAGGCGGCATATGCCTGATACAGCCATCCTATCATCTTTCCAGAGCGTAAAGGAGCCTAGCCTTTTCCAGGACCAGAGATACAGCTCATGTCCCCAAACGTATATACATTTCCTATGTGATTATATCCATGGAATAAGACAGTTGACGTAAGATCACACTAATGCTTTCAAAAATGAGATCCAGAATTGGAGAGCTGCAGTGGACGGAAATGCTCACTGAAGGGACCAAAGGGAGATGGTTTCAGAACAACTTCCCCACCTAATGGTGGACTAATGTGAGGACAGGACCACTTCTCCCTGGGGATTTCTCCACATCAGACAACAGGTTTCTTACGAAGGAGCATTTTCCAAATGCAGCTCCTGACCTACTTCCTTTCTGCCTTCTCGGACAATCTTATCACAAATCTGGAGACAAGGACCCACCATGCGAATTTTCCATTCAAGGAGAATACCTTCTCTTTTGGATTTCATATGCTATGGCCCTCTATTATCCTGGAGCTCAAAGTCATTTATGATCATTCCTGGACCGTGACATTATAGTCTTTGTGATTTAGTAATAGAATAGGGGAAACATAAATTAAGAAGGCATTTAAATTCTGAGTTGGGAGCATATGTCATTGAGTAGATCTAGTTTTTTGTTTTTTTTTTTTCTTTTCCCCTTTTTATGTTTCTCCTCTAAATACACACCACACTTGCAAATACAGAAACAGTACATCTTTGTAAAGATCAGAAGGGACAATAGGAGCAATGTGCAATAATGAAGGGAGATGAAGGAAGATACAGACACTTAGGTGAAAACTCAAGGATAAATGAGGAAGACAGAAACACACCTCCGGAAGGAGACAATCTGCACGCTCATCCGTGAAAGAAGTCAGTGTGATGCTGGTCTCCTGTTTAAGGGAATCAGTTTTAAGTAAATCTGGCTGACCTCCCACTTCATTATGCACTGACTTTATTAAATATATGGTTATATCCTTTTTCTTTAAAGAGCACCACGTGACTCTAGAAATGATACATTTAAGTGTCATTGTTCAGGTTAAATACTGCCACTTGGAGTTACAATGTAAAATTGTCAACACTAGGAAAAGGTCATTGCAAAGAGATTCAGCGGTGTTACTGTTAGCAGTACTTTAAGATGACTGCTCAAGCAATTCCTGGAACAAAATATCTAGGATGTTGGGGAAGCAGAAAATATACTCATTTCAGTTTTTAAAATGATCTAAGTCCATATCGCTGAAATTAATTTATCCCCTCTAGATATGCCACATCTACACATTTATAAGAATTCGATTATCGACTTTTTTCTTTATGATCCAGTTATCCAAAATCAATGACAAAACTGTTTTGTATCCTTCAAATCTGTTACATAAAAGAATTATATCAAATTTAATGCCCTTTGAAATGTTACTATCCCAAGCACTGAAATAAGCATACATTTCATAATCTATAATATAGAAGAAAAGATAAATATTATGATAAAAGCGTCTTGATATGGTTTGGATTTAATAAATTGGTGACAACATAGGAAAGATTATGAGCTGACTGTTACATCAACTTTGACTTTGTAAGTTTTATAATTGTGAAATTTGTAAAGACCCTTCAATTCAGAAGAAAATGCTTGGGGAGGTATGAGCAAAACAGAAACTGGCATAGTTACTGTTAATATTTATTTTTGCATTTTCCAGTTTATAATAACTCCTCATTTGATGCCCAGCATACTTCCACTCCTCTATTAAATGTTTGAATGGGGGATTAGGTACAGCATTAGGGGTAAATAGCTATGGATTTGGCTAATTTTAAGGTAGAAGCAAGGACATAGTCACACAGTTTTTATGACTGTAAATTATGTCCTGGGGGGTTACAAACTAGTTGAGAAAATGCTGAAGACATAAGGTTAAAATATAAAATAGCAACAAAATAAATGCTCAAGACAAAAGGACTTGGGTTTTCTTAAAGAATTTAAAAAGGGGTTGCAATGGTTAAAAAAAAGGTGACTAAAATTTGGGCTTAAGTGTGAACTTGACAACTAAGTAAGATTTATGGCTTTAACGGAGATGAAAGGGAAAACTTCGTAACAGGAAAAAATGAGTGACAGTTTGGATTTAGGCATGGAGTGGTGAGCTGGTTAAGGAACTCTTTGGGAAGAAACCCTGCTTTGTAGAGTTTGCTGATTTCTGGTGTCAATACTCCCACCGTGGAGGGGATGCCAAGCTAACAGCTTGGTGTGAGGAACACAGCACTTGGGGGAGACGCACACAGCTGGCTTTTGGGAAGTCAGACCAAGCAAAGCATCGCGTGCAGACAAAAGGATAACATCTGTGTCTGGGAACACTAACAGATGAAAGGGGACAAGTCAGTTCAGACGAGGTGATGGAGCACGGGGACAGCATTTTCAAGGGTTTGCACTTAATTCTCTTTGAGTCACTGACATGGTCTGGCTGAGAGAGCACAGGTGATGATGAAGACGTGTGTGTTGGGAGCGGGACTAAGGAGGAGAGTGTAGGATGAAGGCTGAGATTCTGGATGTGGCGCTCATTTCACCAACTTGAAGCTGGTCTGGGTGAGAAGAAAACACAACTGGAACGGGACAGCTGGAGTGGGAAAGGGGAGACATGAAAGACAGTCTGACAGAATAAAAGGGGCAAGCAGGGCAAAGTGGAGAGAGTGACTGCAACGTTTCCACGGAGTGAATATCAGATACACAGCGGTAGAAATAGGGAAACAAGAATATATTTAGGATATCCAAGTGACAGCGTCCTTAAACAGTATCACTTAGTTGAGGGAATCAGTGAAAAGACAAGGGAAGGGACACAGAAATCTGGATTTTGAGGACACCACTATTTTGACAATAGAAGATGTAAAATAATTAATAGCACTAAGGAAAAAAAAGAAGAGAGATACAATAGACCTGAGGAACGTGCAAGAAAATGAGCATTTCAGGAGGAGTAACGGATGCGTGTGGTAGAAAATATCCATAGCAGGAATTTCTCTAGGACACAGGGATGATTTGAAGATGTTGGATCTGACCTCTGGTAATTACCAGCTGGAATACCTTGAACAAGTTATGTTTCCCATCTAACCCTCAGATGCCTCGTGTGTAAAATACTTCTTTAATAAAATACCTACTGTGAAGATTACACATGAAAAAGTAATGCCTGCTCATAACAAGCAATCAATATGTGCTAGTTACCAGCTGCAGTATTAATGGCAGTAGTAGTACTAGTACTAGTACTAATACCAGTTGTAGTAATAGTAGTAGCAGCAGCAGCAGCAACATGCCATAACTAAGATAAGTAGCGTTGGGAAGATCTCATGAGACTGCAACACGTAACAGAGATAACAAAAAAAATAGAAAAGTATTCATTAAATAGCATAGACGAAAAGATAAACAGACTGATGAGAAAAACACATTTTGATATGAGGACTTAAGCTAAGACTGTGGATTTGCCTGGTTACATACATGAATAAAAAGTTGGACATGGGTTCTTGTAATAAACTATAATGGAAAATAATTGAAAAAAGAATACAGATACATCCATATATATAGGTATAACCAAATCACTTTGCTGTATACCTGAAACTAACACAATATTGTAAATCAACCATACTTCGATAAAAAAAATTCAGACATGGGTTTGTGTCTTAACTCATCATATGCTATCTTTTGGAACCTTTTGAAAATTAAAATTGTGCTTCTTTACCCGTTAAATGAGTGTGAGTATTATCTCAGTGGGGTTTTGTGAGAATTCAGCGATACGATTCAGGTAAAGCACTTAGCACATTTTCTGAATTACATTAAGACCTCAATAAATGTAAGCTACACTTTAACATTTGAAACCATAAAGTGAGTTTTTTCTTAGGAAAGTCAAAACCTAAGAGTCAAAGCATGCCCTTTCCTAAAGTTACTGGATCAGGAAAATAATGTCACAGAAAAGACTAAAAATCACAAGGCTTCCAGAAAACTGATTCTAATCTTGCAACAAATCACAACAAGGAACACTTGCACTGGTGCAATCCCTTATGGTTTATCTCCAAAGCCCGAGAGTGTTGAAAGAGTCTTCCAACGGTATAATTTGATTATCAAGGGGTAGCTGCCATTTTTAATGAGAAAAAGGTAAAAAAGTAAACTTCAAAGCAAGGAGGCCATAAATGTGTGCATTAAATCTTAGAATGCTATGACAGTAAGTGATAAAAATATGTAGAAGTCCACAAGGTTTGAGAAACAGGATGAAGAAAAATTTGGATGTTTAAGGAACATATCTAAATTTGTTATTGACTTCACAGGGTGCAGCCATGGTTTCTTAGGTTACGTACAATATTGCTTTAGGGAACAGAATGAGCTGACATGGGAAGACCCAGCGTGATGTGTCTTGCTTTCGTTAAGTGGAAACTTTTCCAATGTCAATTCCAAAGCCATTTGCTGAGTCCAGGTGTCAGCTCATCACACACCCTCCCTGTACAGCACCTACCTCTGCAAAATGGGGCTGGGAAGTCCCACGATGCTCCATTCCCAGGGCTGACGATGCAAGTCAGAATGGCGTGACCTTCCAAGATGTAGCCGGAGAGACAGCTATACCGGATCTTGTCTCCTATGTTGAATCTTGTTCCGTGGAGAACTCCTTTCAGTATTTCTCCAGGATTTCCACATGTGTGGCTGGGTAAAACTATTGGGAGAAAAAAAGAGGAGAAAGAAATACAAGTTAAAGGAAGATTTTCTACTGAGATCAATTTATATCACAAGACATGGACCACTTTTGAACTACTGAAGTTAGCAAATCTAGGACAAAAATTATCTTAATTTTGTCAAAAAATTAAACAGAGAAATGGATTTATATTTTGTAAAATCTGTAATTTAGTACTTCTGTAAAGAAATATTTAAAAAGTTTAAATAAGTGGATTTTGTTGAGGGGAAGATACAGTTCTGCTTAGATTCAGTGTTCTAAATGACATCTAGATTATTTTTTTAATTATGAAATTCTACAGTCCCACATAGTTAGAAATCAGATAATACAGCTGAATATAGATATCTGAAAAAAATAACAGAAATACAGCTTGAATGAATATCCATGCCATATTTTTCCTTATTCCTCCAGGACCAGTACTGCCTGATACACACCAGTAATAAGTGTTCAATCAATGTTTGATGGATACAACTGAATTAAATAATAAATTAAAACTGTCATTTGCTAATCTATCGGACTTTTACAAAAATTGTACCACTATTCTATTCCAAGCCATCTGTAAGGCTCTATGCGTTTGGAGTGTCTGATTCGCAACAAAGTTTTTTTATTTTTTATTTATTTTTTTGTGGTACGTGGGCCTCCCACTGTTGTGGCCTCTCCCGTTGCGGAGCACAGGCTCCGGACGCGCAGGCTCAGTGGCCATGGCTCACGGGCCCAGCCGCAGCCGCTCCGCGGCATGTGGGATCTTCCCGGACCGGGGCACGAACCCGCGTCCCCTGCATCGGCAGGCGGACTCCCAACCACTGGGCCACCAGGGAAGCCCCACAACAAAGTTTTAACTATCAGTTTTGACAAGGCAAGTACTGTCTCACTTGCATTTCAGTGAGATAGCCTTGATTATGGTCTTTCTTGGCCTCCTCACTTTTCATATTGATAGGCTTCTCTGTCTAATTCAACTGCCTTGAAACCTAATGGACACGATGCCGTTTCACACTCATAGAACGTACTTTTGAACTTAACTGAGGCACCATTAAGTTGAATAGACGAAGTTGATGATTGTCAGCTACTGTCTCCATATTTCTGGTTTAAATTTAATATATCATCAGTAAGTTAGCTGCTATTATGTAGAATTCAAATATACCAAGGATCCTACCATTTAAAAAAGAAATGATTTTCCAAAAAAAAGTATTTCCAAATGAACAAAATTATTCTATTTCTGTATCCAATTTTTTGAATTGGTATAGGGGTACATTTTGTTATATATGTATAATACCGAGCACTTTTTCTTTGTTTGTAAACAGAGAGATAAATAGACATTTCCCAGTGAACAGGGAGGGAATTTCAGTGATTTCCAAGATTAATTTTATTTTCGTATTAAATACATACAAACTAAACTATATAGAAACACTGAGAAAACAAATACTACAATTTAGATGTTTAATATTACTGACATGTTTATGAAATCACTATATAGTCACAGTTTGCTCAGTTCTAGTTTTTAGAAAATAATTTCTGAAAACAGTCTACAAAAACCTGTTTGATAACATAATAGAAAATAATTCAGTATAATCTATAATCATCTATGGGTCTTTTATAAAAAAGAAATTCTGTTTTTAATTCCACATTCACCATCCCTAAGGCAATAAATCTGTTTTTTAAATGCTGTTTAAAAACATTTTTAACTGTCTGGAATTTAACTGTCTATGATTTCCTAAGGTAGAAAACTTTCAATTCTATCTTGGAGAATCACTTTATTTTATGACCCGGGATGCCCAACAGCCAGCCTGAGCTAGGGACCTTATAATCAGAGACAGACGTGAGACATGCGCTGAATTTCTATCATCAACAGAGAGAGAAAAACAGATGGGGTTGGGGGGGAATATGTGAATATGAATGCTTTTGGTGTTTTTCTTCCTTGTCCAGAATGAAAATTTTGATTTCAACCAACCTTATAATTTAGGAAAATAATGTTAATGTGAACAATGTCAGCAAGAGAATAGAAGTAACTGAGGATGATTTAAAACATTTACTTCTAGTTGCAAACACGAAAATGCAAACACGCACATAATACTACAAAGGCATCAGCCATTTCATTAAGACATTATCAAAATATCTTTTTTTCTTTTTTTTTTTTTTCCGGTATGTGGGCCTCTCACTGTTGTGGCCTCTCCCGTTGCAGAGAACAGGCTCCGGATGTGCAGGCTCAGCGGCCATGGCTCATGGGCCCAGCCGCTCCGCGGCATGTGGGATCTTCCCAGACCGGGGCACGAACCCGTGTCCCCTGCATCGGCAGGCGGACTCTCAACCACTGCGCCACCAGGGAAGCCCTCAAAATATCTTAAATTGTGAAAAATGGACAAAAATGATTATAGGTCTACACAAAGATTTATGACTCAGACACACACAAAAAAATGCCAAGACATGAAAATCCAGTGGCTGGACAAGACTAATTTAAAATAAACTCAACCCCACTGTCACTTCTGCCATTTTTATTTGAACCAACTTTTCAACCAGTTTCCCCGAAGATGGTGACGGTCTCTTGGTGTCTCCCAGAGCAATGAGGACACATTATTTAGTAAATACTTATTGAATTGACTTGGACTCTACCGTTAGTTTGCTTTAATCATTCCTTGAAGTAATGTGCACTCTTTCTCATCGATGCTTCAAGAAATTCCTATTAGGGTGATGGCAATCAGGCACCCAGTGCAGACACTTGTGGATGTGAAAGAATGTTGAAAGGAGCTCTGGGCACACTGCTTTCCTCTCACAGCCGGTTTCTACCCATCAGACCCCAGGAAGCCAAGTTTGTACACCCAGGGCTTGAAACCTAGGCTGTCATTCCAATTAGGCTCACTGAAAATCCCTCTATAACACTTCTGCTCCGGCAAGTGCAAATGGTCACAACTCAATGACTTAATTAGGCTATCACATCAAACCTTTGACCCAACTGTTTCAGTCATTAAATGGATGCCATGTCAAATCCCTTTCCAGAAGAAAAGTGGAAACATGATACTAAAATAAAATATGTCACTAATATTCATCATGAAATGGGACAAAAGGCTGGCGGACAGAAGTCTGAAATTCATCAGAGGAAGGGCAGCATTTTTAACAGGATGTACACAATTAATGAAATTTCATTAGGCAAGTGCATTTGGAAGCTGGCTCCCAGGAGGGTGAATGTCAGACTATTTGTTTACACTTGGCCTTTCCAGGAGTTTCACTGCAGCTTAAGGAAATAAAACCTCAAACACCCACCTGACATACACCCCTGGAAATAAAACCAACGATGCGTGATGTATTTGTCCACAGACTGCCCTCGCTCCCTCCTGAAACCTTTGGGAAGGATTAGAACAATCCACCGTACTCATCTTCCGGAATGCTTTGAAAGCTAGATTTTCAAATCTTGAAACCTGACATTTATTCTCTGTCCTGACTCTCTGAATCGTGGCCGTTTGGTGGGACAAGAAGATGCAGAGACAGCAGTTACGTGACAAGAGCAAGGAGGATTTCTTAGGGGCGGGGGAGAAATTTAATGCCATCCACTTCCAAAGTCTCTTTCTCCACGTGAAGAACAACATTTCGGGAGATATGCTGTGTAGATGCCAGAAAAGTTACAGGATCTGGATGAGAAGAACTCAAAGAGGAAGTGTTTTAAGTATAAGGAGTTTTAAGTATACTTCAAGGTGGGAAGTGGTAAGGTTTGGCCAAATTAAAACAGAAAGATTGGGCTTCCCTGGTGGCGCAGTGGTTGAGAGTCCGCCTGCCGATGCAGGGGACACGGGTTTGTGCCCCGGTCCGGGAAGATCCCACATGCCGTGGAGCGGCTGGGCCCGTGAGCCATGGCCGCTGAGCCTGCGCTCCACAACGGGAGACGCCGCAACAGTGAGAGGCTGGCGTACCGCAAAAACAAGAAAAACAAAAAAAAAAAAGAGAAAGATCATTTTTAAATGAAGGATGTAGGAGTGACAAGTGGCTACAGAAAAGTACCCGGTACAGTGGGTTATGTGGATCAGTATCAGACAGACTTGTGTTTCTCCTCCAGAAACAGACGGTATAATGTTGGACAAATTACTTAAATTTCAGTCTCTATGTCTTGACAAGGGGAATTAAAGATAAAACCTAGCAACAGGGTGTGCTGTGACACATGTATGAGGTAACGCAGATTCAACAGTTAGCAGGGAACATGGAAGAGAATAAGTGCTCAATATATATTAGCAATTTCAAATTTATTTTCCCAGTTCTAAAGCACCATGTGGACTTTACGGAAATCACACAAATGTAAAAGTATGCAGCGGTTCTGATATATACCAATTTTAGAAGCAATAAAACTAGAAAGAGTCTGCTAGAGTCTATATTGTCATTAAAATAAGAACATAGTCATTAAAATAAGACCATTGTCATTAAAAAGGGAAGCAAAGGAGAAAGACATTCCGGTTTTTAGCCATATTAATTCAACTTCATTATTCCTGCTCTAATATAATAATAATTAGTAACACTTATATAGCAGGTGCTATTAGCTAGACACTGTTTCAAGTGGTTTATATATGTTAACAGTATATATGAAGTCAGTGCCATTATTATCCCCCTTTTAGAGAGGAAGAAACTGTGGCACAGAGAGGTTAAGAAACTTTCTCATGGCCACACAGCTGGCAAGTATTGGTGATAGGATTTGCACATGGTGGATCCAGCATTTCTGCCCTTCAGCACTATAATAAACTTTCTTATGAAACTGTTGTCAACATCAAAAGAAATAAAGATAATAAAATGCCATTAAATCTGTCATGTTCTCAATAGAGCTTTGTTTGATATAGTAAAAGGAATATAAGGATTTGGGAGAGTTACGATGTTTCCTCAGGGAAAACTGAAGGCAAAATTATTACATGGCTTCTTAAAAATAAGTTTCAAGCTCTCAGGTAAATTTTCAGAATGGGAGAAAGGAGTCAGGAGGGACTGCGTAACAAAGTTAACACAAGAAAATGACAAGTTGGCAGAGGGACTTGAAATCTTAGAGGCTGGATTTTCAAAAGATTTTGAATGGCAGTTGTAAGACATTATAATCTTATAAGAAGTGAGAACACAAAAATGCCCGTTGGAAAATGATTTTGACTGTGTGAACTGAGTTTTGGGGAGCGTAAAGCATGTATGGCCAGGTGACCCCTGGGATGAGCTTACTGGTCTTACGCTTTAATTTTTCTGGTTGACCTTTCATTGGTTTATATCTTGAAGTGTAAGGGAGACACCGTTTTCACATCACTAACCTGGATCTGTGAGCAGCTGAACCTTTACCACCCCAAACAACGCAGGCATCAATTCAGATATAAATGACGGTAAATCTATGATCAAGGAACTAAATGGCAAATCAAGAGTTAACTACTGAGGAAGAAACAGCAACAAGAGGAAGAGTTTATGATTGTGACCCAGGAAAATAGGATGTGTGAATACGGCCATGATGGCCACAGATGCAGACTAGCAGGTTCAGTTGTGAACGTGAGTATGCTCTTTGTTTTTAAGCCTGTTCGCCGTCTAGGGTGTACCCTAGAGTTACAAGAAAATAGGTGACCACCAGAAAAGTTCCTAAGTTTCCTGATTTACAGAGTAACAATGGAGGGAAGAAAAAAAGAAAAATAATTGGGACCCCAGATGTAAATCGTCTGGAATACCCAAAGTTAATGGGGGAGGAGGGAATAATGATTAAACAAAATAGAAAAATGGCCAAAAAGTTAAGATCAAGACCAAACAGAGCCTAGGGGTCCAGCTGAGAAGCAATCGTGGAAGAATGGATGCCTGGTAAAATCAACGGCTGAAAATTAAGCGTACGTGATTGACATACATAAAGGAGCACAGCAACAAGAAATAACAGCAGGTGAACTTTTCAATTATCACTGAATTGCTGAAGAGAAAATTGTGTGTACGTTAATTTTCTCAGGTAAATTTACCTATACTTCCGCCACAAGGTAGATCCCCAATGCTTTCATTAATGACTTATAAGCAGATATACAATTTTTTTTTTTTTTGCGGTACGCGGGCCTCTCACTGTTGTGGCCTCTCCCATCGCGGAGCACAGGCTCCGGACGCGCAGGCTCAGCAGCCATGGCTCACGGGCCCAGCCGCTCCGCAGCATGTGGGATCTTCCCGGACCGGGGCACGAACCCGTGTCCCCTGCATCGGCAGGCGGACTCTCAACCACTGCGCCAGGGAAGCCCAGATATACAATTTTTTATGACCATCTTTCTTCTCAAAAGTGAACTTTACACTCAATAAATGGATGTTCAGTTGATTACAAGTTGCTCAATATTTATATAATGATGAGGTAAGAGTATTTCTAAAAATTGCAAAGGACATTGAAACAAACATGACCACAAGCCCTGGTAGATATCAAATTAATGAGAGCAAAGAAGCCAGCAACCACTCAGAAACTGATCAAAATGACCTGTGCCCCATGCTAAATAATGCTTCTGTTTACTCTCTAATTCATGATATCCATATAACAAGGACGGTAAGACCCATTCCAAAGGTTAAATGTTACATTAAATACCACTAGGGATGGTTAACAAAATTGAATTAAATTGATTCTAGAAAACAATTCTAAACTCTTTCTGAGTCACAGTTCATTTATTAATTCAAATTTTTAAAAATCTCACTATAACACTTCTGCTATGGGCTAAGTTACAGTATCAGGTATTAGATTTACCTTCCTGCTTTAATGAAGTTTAAAAAAAATCAAAATTTATTTTTTTAAATGGCTCTCAAAGCACTGGACATCAGTCAGTGTTGGAACAGGACCCTTGAGAGATGGGAATTAAATGAGAATCCCTAAAATTTCTCCAGCTTATTTCTTGGAGAGAGTTAGGGACCAAAGGCACAGGGAGTAGAAACCCAGGTTGAGTCTGACAGTCTCCCTGAGTTGAGACAGAGATGAGAGCCCCGGCGTGTCAGAGAAGCTCAATTTCACAGGAGGAAGAGAGTTCCAGAGACCTACAGAGGGCCCCTCTTGAATATTGGGTGAATTCTTACTAAGGCACGTACGGAAAGAAACGACCCAAGGCTAGTGAAAGAATTACCGGGGGATTAGAAGCAAAAGTGCCCAGGATGCTTGCAGGGCTGAGAAGAATACCTTTCCCAACAGGGAGAACAAAAACCTCCATCATTTCACTGGACACAAGTTAGTGTACTGAGAAGGCTCTAAGCTCAGCAGTGGGGAAAACACACTCTAGAGTGAATGCTGCCTGCGTCACGTATCAGAAACCTCACAAGCAACAGGATCAGAGTAGGGTGAGGCTAGTGAGGGGCCTTGCATGGAGAATCTGCGGGGCTCTCACTACCTGGGTTATTCAACTGTAGGATCATCCCTGGCACAACCCGAGAGTGAACGCCCACTTAAACTTTCACCCGAGGTTCCTAACTTGACTCACTCCTCATGCAGCCTGAAGAAGCAGTACCTGTAAGGATCAAACTGTTCCAAGAACTTGAACTACATCCAAAAATCTTTTGGGGAATACAAAAATATCCAACACCCTCCCAATTAAGAGTCACGATATCTGGTATCCAATCAAGCATGCCAACAGGCAAGACGATAAAATCCATAATGGGGAAAAAGAAGAAAAAACTAGCCAGAAATGACACCGATGGCTGAATTAGTAGACAACAGCATTAAAATGGTTATAATAATTGTATTCTATGTCTTGAAGAAGGTAAAGATCAAACAGGTTAACTAGACACGTGGGGGGGAAAAGACAGAGATTATTAGATTGGATTTTAAAAAGGCAGTGATACACTGATGCCAAGAAACATACTTTAAAGACACAAAGCAACAAAAGTAAAATGAGAAATATTAATCAAAAGAACACTTAAGTTGCTATGTTAACATCACACAGTTTTGTTTTTTTTTTTTCGGTACGTGGGCCTCTCACTGCTGTGGCCTCTCCCGTTGCGGAGCACAGGCTCCGGACGTGCAGGCTCAGGGGCCATGGCACACGGGCCCAGCCGCTCTGCGGCATGTGGGATCCTCCCGGACCAGGGCACGAACCCGTGTCCCCTGCATCGGCAGGCGGACTCTCAACCACTGCGCCACCAGGGAAGCCCCATTACACAGTTTTAATGCAAAATAATATAACCAAGGATAAAGAGGGTTATCTCACAATGTTAAAAGGGTGGACATAGCAATCCTATGTTGATTGTTAACCCTAAAAGGGGCTCAGCTTGATTTACCTGCAGTCATGTCTCTGAGGGCGGCGACCCCTCCAGAGGGAGGGATCAGGAAACTTCATTCTCCAGGTGATGCTACAGGCTTGAGCAACAGGAAGCCTCCCTTCATCTAGGCCTCAATCGCAGAGCTACAGCCTAGTTCCCTGGGACACCGACCCTTGACACGGGGGTTGGGTGCACGCACTTTACCTGGTGGGGCTGGGGGAGGAGAGGCAGCAGGGCTGGGCAGAGAAAGGTACTGAGCTGTAGGGCAGTCATGACAAAGCCTCAGACCATCCTCCAGGGAGCTCTGGATTTGGGTTGGTTTCCGGATTGTCTCAACTTGGGGTGAGGCCATAGCCCTTCCAGCAGACTACCCAGTTATGAGCTGAGGCTCCCCCCACAAACACACACACTGACAGGTGTAACGTTAGACGCAGCAGCTCCCTCTGGCCAGGATCAATTCCGGAGATGGTCTTAAGCAAGTGTTTCCAGCTGCCAAACTCCGGCACCCCACACCTTCTGGCCCTGACCCACCTCTCCAGGGGCCCACTGGCATCGCTAGAAAGGCCACACCCTTTCTTGTCCACTACCTTCTCACCTTCTCTGTTATTGCCACATGGTACCCTGAATGCAAAGCTTTCTGGTAACAGCTTTTCTTGTAAACCTGAAGGTTTAGGTATATTCCAGGAAATTAAAAAAAAAAAAAAAAACACCTCCGTGAACTACATATTAAATAGGACTAGTTTCAGATCCCACAGGGAAGTAAAAAATACAAACAAACAAACAGAGCTAAACCTTTCATTGCAATGAGGAGCCCTGGGGACAATCAAACTCACCTGGAGGCTGCTGGGGAGAGGTTCTGCCCCTCCCCCAGGGTATGAGGACACTGAAATCAGCACGAAGCAGTTACAGAAGAGGGGTCTGCACCCTCAGCGCCCCAAGAATGAGGAACGGGACAAAAGGCAGAGGAGGGGTTTGTCACCGGCAAAGCCCGTTAATAACTGCCGCCAGTGGGCCCCTGGAGAGGTGGGTCAGGGCCAGAAGGTGTGGGGTGCCGGGTTTGGGAGGCGGGGGGACCGTGGGCGAGCAGCTTGGCACTAAGGATCTCACGAGCAAGAAGGAAGATGAAGACTCTTATTTTTTCCAACTATTCTAAAGGAAGAGCATCGTTGCAGGGGTAGGCAGACAAAAAGCTTATCAGCTGTGCATGATATGAGCAGATCGAAGGTTTCGAGGACACTATAATTTAAAATAGCGCCCCCTTAGTGCCAATCAATGGAAAGCGCTAGCAGCAGGTGGAGATCACTAGCTTGGAGCCATCCGACAGGCTCCTGATGCTGGAGTCCAAATGCCGAGCTGAACACGATGGGAGGAGAGCCGGGCCCAAGCAGAGCCAGGGCCCCCAGGACACGGGTGCAGTCATGGCTCCAACAGGGGGCAGATTTTTTAGAATGAAACAAACTCAAGAATATTCATGCTATTAGTGGTGACTTAGGAAAAGAGCAAATTACTTTTAGGAAGAGAGTTATAGCAGAAATAATTTTAAAGAGACAACACAGTACTCAAAGCAATAACTATAAGATTCAAAGACTAAAATAAAACATGAGAACACAAGTGACCTATAAAATACAAAGATCAAATTACCCGCAGAGGTAATTTTCAGTCATTACAAGAGATGGCGTTTCCACACCCTGACCACGCACTGTTTCTTTCAGGCTCTTGGCACTGCTTGATTGGTTTTTTATTTTTGTTTTTGTTTTTTTGCTGTTCGCGGGCCTCTCACTGTTGTGGCCGTTCCCGTTGCAGAGCACAGGCTTCGGACGCGCAGGCTCAGCGGCCATGGCTCACGGGTCCAGCCGCTCCGCAGCATGTGGGATCTTCCCGGACCGGGGCACGAACCCGTGTCCCCTGCATCGGCAGGCGGACGCTCAACCACTGCGCCACCAGGGAAGCCCGTTTTTTTTTTAACATTAGGATATTTATGCCTATATTCATGTACATGTACACAACACATACACCCACACGTGTGTCTTACGAAGTGCACAGAAAAATATACGTCTGAGTAATTCAAATCAAGTCCATACATTAGATCCCTGTACACGGAAGTAGATATAATTTAAAATAATGGTTTTATAATTTCATTTAGATACATAGCATAGGTTTCATAGCGATTAAAAGCACTTCTTTTAATTTTAACATACATTTGTACAGAAAAAATTGAAAGTTTAACGATTTCTAAAAGTCATATGGCTTTATCTATTATTTCCAATTAATAAATTCTTGGCTGTCACTCAGTCTAACCTGATTGACTTTTTCTTCTGTGGGAGCCTGCACCTAGCTTCTAAAAATAGTCTTAAATTAAAGCTATGGACATAAGCAGTTTCAGTTTACCAGGCATTGGTATATTACTAATTTATGATTTTCATATTCATTTGAACTTAAAAGCTTTTTCCATGATTGAATTCATATAAAGAGCTCAAGCTTTATTAAAAAGAAAGTCTTTTGGAAAAGGTTAAAGCATGCTTCTTTGTCACGTTCTCTCTCTCTCTCTCTCTCTCTCTCTCTCTCTCTCGCTCTCTCGCTCTCTCGCTCTCTCGCTCTCACTCACACACACACACACCCCTCTTCAATATCCCTCCGGCTATCCCTTCTCCTGTGCATTTTTCCATCCATTTCCGGCACCACGGAAAGGGACCTTTCTACAACACAGTCAGGTCAGGCCCGCCCCTACTGAGAGCCTTCCTACTGAAGTCAGAATAGAACCCAGACCCCTTAGTAGGTGCTGCAACACCCACGTGGCCCAGCCCCTCGCTACTTCTCTGACCGTAACTCCTAACCCTCCCGCTGTGCTTCCGCCTCACAGGTCTTCCCCAAGGTTCTTGAAGAGGATGCACAGCACACCCCCTCCTCTGAGCCCGCACAAGCTTTATGACCTCTGCTCAGATTACTGCCCCCTCCACCCCTCCCCAGACCTTTACGTGATTTTTCTTATCCTTCGTGTCTCAGCTTGATCACCATCATTTTTCAAAGCTCTCTCGTTCAGCTGACCTAAAAGAACTCTGTTCTTGCCTCTTAGTATTTTCTCGCGCGTCATGTTTTAGTTTCTTCCCATCACTACTACAATTTTAAATGGTTTCATTTGCTTGCTTACTGGTCTCTATTCCACCCCAGAATTGAGTTGAAGGAGAGAAGGCTTACCAGTTCTCCGATTCACGTTTGTAGCCACAACACCTGCAATAGCACTTAATATACAGCGGAGACTTCAAACACGCTGTATGGAGTGAATGAATGAATCACTGAATGAGTGAATGAATGCACACACTGGTTGGGTGGGAAATTCTGAATTCCCAAGAAGTGGAATCTATCTTAATCA
Source organism: Neophocaena asiaeorientalis asiaeorientalis (assembly GCF_003031525.2). NCBI lineage: Eukaryota > Metazoa > Chordata > Mammalia > Artiodactyla > Phocoenidae > Neophocaena > Neophocaena asiaeorientalis. The sequence goes on from NW_020175446.1 coordinate 1,851,001, forward strand.
GAATCTTTATCTGAAGATGACAATTCGTAACATCTTAGGAAAGATCCTGCATCTCAAAGAGAATTTCAAACACTCCAGGAATAAATACTGGGTTGGCCAAAAAGTTCGTTTGGTTTTAAGTAAAAATAAAAGACATTTTTCATTTTCACGAACTTCACTGAACAACATATTCGTTAACCGAATGAACTTTTTGGCCAACCCAATACAAGCCTGCCTTTACACGAAGCCTGAATGAATCTCCATTCACATCAATGAGGACTCACGTGCTCTGGACAGGAAGGGAAGGCCCTGGACATTGCAGGAGTCATGTGACCTAAGCTAACATACAGAGACCTACAACACTCACTCCTGTAAGATGCTAGAAGCCTGCTCTTTATTTGTTTTGAAGTGTAGTGCCCTGAGTTACAGCAGCCTTTTTAAAAGAGAGAACCAGGGAAAAAAAGACAGGAAAAGGGGCAAAAGGATCTCACTGGGACTCTGTGCTGTGAGCAGACCTCCTGTGGACAACGTCTTGTGGGAACAACGCCAAACTTGGTGGATTTGTGTACATAAATTCATCTAGGTTTTGAAGAGTCAAGAAAATATACGACAAAGTCAAGTCAGACTAGGCAGTTTCTTTAAATTTTGGCCTGACACCAGAGGGCTGAGCAAGCCCCATAGCGTAAGTTAGCTAAACGAAGCTGCAAGGTTGAAAATGCTGGAGCAGAATTAAAGGCACTCTCTGAATATAAAGAGAATGGCACGTAGGAAATCAATTCTGACAGGCAGCATCCCATAATCAGGTCGATCTCTAATATCGATATGATCCATATTTTGCTCACCACATTATATAAGAACAAACTACATTCAGATAACTTGTCATGTATAGCATAAGGGATGTGCAAGGGCTTCTAGATTTTCACTTGGACATGATTAATATTCGGGACCTTATGTTACATGGGGAACCAGAAGGCTGTAAGTCTCTAATTTTTATTAGAATGATCAATAACTTTTACTAAAAGTTGGGTGAATTATTGATGAGGCTTGAAATTAGTTACTATAATTATGATAGAGGATAATTTATAGATCAGAAGACTTATTTATTCAACATATACTTGCTAACTTTCTGTTATTTACATTACAAATACGTTAAGAATCTTACAAAGAGGCTTGAGAGATGGTTTTTTTCACCAGAGTGGCTGCAACTCTCCATTTGGGGTTGGAGGCTCCCCTTACCCCACGTGGAATTTCCCGTGAAGATCACTGTAGAGCCGAATTTCAGTCCTATATCTGCGTATGGACATGTCACTGTGGCAGACTGGTAGTGGTCTCTCCAAAGCTAAGCTCCCCTCTTTTCTTAGAACGGACCTCCCCCTACCACCGCCAAGTTTTAACTAATGTTATGAACTGAATGTTTGTGTCCCCCTACAACTCAGAGGTTGGGATACAAACTCCTAAGGTTATGACAATTGGAGGTGGAGCCTTTGTGAGGTGATTAGATCACGAGGGTGAAGCCCTCATGAATGGGATTGGTGTCCTGATAAAAGGGACCCCAGAGAGCCTCACCCTCTTCCCCCATGTGAAGACAGAGTTAGAAGTCAGCAGGCTGCAGTCTGGAAGACAGCCTTCACCAGAGCTGGACCCCGCTGGCCCCTGGTCTCAAACTTCCAGCCTCCAGAACTCAGAGAAATAAATTCCTGTTGTGGACAAGCCACCCAGTCTATACTACTTTGTTATACCAGCCTGAACTGACAAAGACAGCTGAACATATGGCCACACAGAGAGGATCGTGTGTCCTCATCTCTCCTGAAAATAGGCAGGGACAGATGATGAAATCCAGAGCAGGAAGATGTGATGGGGAGTGAAGGGTGCCACGTGCAGATTCCTCGCAAGGGAGCTGCCTACCCTTTGCTCTCTCTTCTCTCCACTGGAAAACTGGAGAGGGGTTGGTGGGCTGCTCTGCCTACGACCGCATAGGTAAGGACAGGACTTTAAGGAATGGCTGCCTGAGTAAATAACATACGGAATGGAGTCATCTTCAAGCTGGTCTTCCTTCCCACCCCTACACTGTTGCATTAGAGAGAGAAGTAAACTTCTTCCCAGACTCAGCTGCTGTATTTTGGAGTCTTTTTGCTATAAGAGTTCGGTCTATGCCCTGGTGAGTGCAATCATCTAAAATGCGGACAATTATAACGCCTATAAAATTCATCACTCTTCCTAGTATGCTGTGATTTTGCATGTATGTAACTGATTTTCCTTCCAGACCATAAAACACAGATTAGGCAACTTCTCTGATTAATTATGTAATGAACGGACCCGACAATAGTGCCTTACACGACTAAGTTTAGTAAATGTTAATTCTCGTGTTTGCATAGTAAATGTTTGGGAGTTTTGTAAGGTGTCGTTTCCTGAAGATTTAAGATGACAACTCTCTTTATCTGGACATATAATAATGAAAATAGAAGCTCCATCAACATCCGTTTATCTGCAGGAACAACTATTTAGAAAGGATGTGTTTAAATACATTGTAATGTATAGAATGTATGTGCATTTGTACCCTGAGCTCCGTGATTTCTCCTTTAAATCCATAGACTTATTAAGAGAAATGAAAAGTTTTCATTCAGAACTGCTTTTTTGTTCGTATATTATTAGATGATAACAAAAACATGGCCCACCTACTTAAAAGCAGTTCGAGAAAAGAATATCTCCTATATATTCAACTAGTTAAAACTCTGCAGTTTTCTTATTCGAGAGCTGAATAAAATTAGCTTGGAAAACAAGATTATTTCACTCAAATGAATACGTTAAACAATTTCCATAATACCATTGCTGTTATCTTGAGAGATTTCAATAGTCTTCTCCAATAACTTTTCCTAAGCTAAAAAAAAATCCCGGGGCTTCCCTGGTGGTGCAGTGGTTGAGGGTCCGCCTGCCGATGCAGGGGACGCGGGTTCGTGCCCCGGTCCGGGAAGATCCCACATGCCGCGGAGCGGCTGGGCCCGTGAGCCTTGGCCGCTGAGCCTGTGCGTCTGGAGCCTGTGCTCCGCAACGGGAGAGGCCACAGCAGTGAGAGGCCCGCGTACCGAAACAAAAAAAAAGAAAAAAATCCCTCTTTATAACTACAAGTTTTATAGTACTACCTATTAATTGATCTAATACATATTTTAAGCTCATTAAACATTCCAAAATCACATCATATCAGCTTTGTGAAGAGAAAACGTTGTTAATATATTATATAAAATGTTTATATAAATTATTTCCTAAAACTAAAGGTCAAAATCAGTTCATGTTTAATAATCTCAAGAATTGTAATGGATATAAACTGTTAGTAGAAAAACATTAAAACGAAAAGGCTTCAATGTAATTTCAGATGCCACCAAAATAATGTACTGGAATTTTAAAAAATCACCATGTATTAGTTGGAGATAAAATGTGCTGTCATATACAACTAATTGGCTTGGTTATTTAATGTCTAAATAAATAAAATCTTTAGAAAAAAAATGATCAATAAATGTTATTTGTACTTCAAATGACTAACATTGAAAAAAATAGTAGGATTGATTTACAAGGGGTAATTTTTTTTTTTACTATGCTAGGTTTATAAACTTAGTAAAATAGTAAGTAGTAAAAATATAAATATAGCAAAATAGTAAAATATTGGTTCTATAAATATAGTAATAGTAAACACTCGAGGAATAAAGTAATTGATATTTAAGCTTTTAAATAAAAATATGCAAATGTGTTTACTCATCCTGCCTGGATTGTCCCCTCCTGAAAGGCTCACTTTCCAGAGACTATACAGATTTTCTTTTGTGAAATGTAACTCAACCATGGGAATCTCTGTTTTGATATTGGAGAATTGCTAATTATTTCTGTTATTATTTGAAAAAGAAGCAGCTGAGGCTTTAGAAGAGAAACAAAGAGGGGGATGTGTCAGAAGGAGAGAGGGCTTTTGCCCTGATAGACAGAGAAAGAGAAAGTCAATCTGGGCATTGGAACTGCCCAGGATTAATTACGGGTGGGGTTGTAGGCAGGGGGCAGGGGTGTGCATCAGTAATGCCGAAGAAGAATTGGTGTTACAAGTGAGGGAACTGGGGAAATACGTATCCCTCCATACGGGAATTCAAATAAAGTGCACTCATCCTCACAGCCATTCCCATTATTCTCTTTACTTGGGACCACCCAAAGCTCCAAGATAAAGAACATCGTGCATTGCGTGATCCATGCAAACATCAGAAAGGCAGGGATCACTCATCATTTACTTAGGTGACTGGACAGAAAGGGAAAAACGAAACAACTCTCTCTTAGTATGTTTAACATTTGCAATAACAAAATAATACGTAAGCTTCTCACTGAAGTGTGGAGGAAAGAGATAAGACCAGCCTCTACTAAGTAAGAAAAGCAAAAACGAAAATTAATCCCACAATGCCCGTTGTGATTAATTTATGATGTGCAAAATGCCAGCCACCTATTATTTGTTTATTGTGTTATCTTTGTTGCTTAATTATTGTGAATATAAATGCACAAGATGGGCTTTAGCAGGCCTATCTGCTCACTCCCAGGGTTTCCCCATATGTGGAAAATCCCTCAACCTCAATTCTCCCACAGGAGGACTTATAGGAACCCAGCACTGCAGATGAGACTGGAGTCATTTGTTTTTTTGTTTGTTTGTTTTTTTGCGGTACGCGGGCCTCTCACTGCTGTGGCCTCTCCCGCTGCGGAGCACAGGCTCCAGACGCACAGGCCCAGCGGCCATGGCTCACGGGCCCAGCGGCTCCGCAGCATGTGCGATCTTCCCGGACCGGGGCACGAACCCGTGTCCCCTGCATCAGCAGGCGGACTCTCAACCACGGCGCCACCAGGGAAGCCCTGGAGTCATTTTAAGTGATAAACACAACTGTGGAATTCTGACTTCACAGACAGGCTACCTTTATAATGTGAGGAATTCTTCAACTTGGAAGTACTGAAAATTAAAAGGGATAAAAAGTAAAAGAAGTATAAGTAACAGTAATAAATCACAGAAATGACTGTCAGTCTTACCCTTCCCATCCGTAAAGCTTACATAGCTCCCTCCAAAAATGTATAAGATAGTCAATGACCTTAGATTTACATTTTCGATTTTCAATGATCTTAGCCTTCGCTTCTTACCAAATAAACTGTTCTCATGACCAGCTTAGCTCTTGAGTTGCTTAGTATCTGAAAAGGAGTAATCTGCTTTGCAGCTAGTTACCTTCACTAATCAAATTTATTTTCGATGGCACTTCAGCTTAGAAGAAATTGTATCCTGTATATTGGGAGGTCAGTTTTTCTGTAACTCAGCAACTTCTGAGTGAACTGGCCAAGTTAATGAATTATCCATTAATTACTAATAGAGATTCTTAATTATCTCTAATTTTAGTCAGGGGATGTAAAAAACCTCTGCTGTCTGGCCGGGGAGCTCCCCGTCTAGTCGGGAGGACAGCATGAGGATAACGAGGATAGAGGAGGACGACTGATGTGATAAAGACAAAGCCAGGAGGACCAAACAGGAGAGGAGAAGAAGTGGACACTGTTCGAGGCCAGGCGAAGACTCAGGGCGTGTGCTGAGACCAGAAGGATGCCAGACTAACCAAGGCTGGGGTGAGGAAAGGCAGCTGGGCTACAGGAGAGGTCTGCGCAAGTCTCACTTCCTCAGAGTAACTGCATGATAAACACAGTGACCAAACAGATGTTGGCAAGATGAAGGCATCTCACGTGGGCACCTCTAAATAGAATGCCCCAGGGTGGAGAGCCGCAGAAACATTTTCATTTGACCATTTTTTTTTTCTTAAGCACTAAGTGGGCGGTAAGGCCACCGAGATGTAAATAAACATTCTACAAGATTTCTAAGGGAGCCAGAGATGGATGAAGACACACACACTACAAATAAATGTGCAGCAACCAGCCATTAGAAATAGGGCGACCATTTCAGTCACCTGTTGAATTGATATAAATGTTATTGACAACGGCCATCTCCAGCAACCTGTTCTTTTTGTGGTTTATGACATACATCCAGGACCTGACATTAAAGCTCTAGAAGGAGCGCTTTTTAGATTTAGATTTCGTAGTCGTGCACAGAAGTGTAGCTTTTTTCTGCCAGATCAATGCCATCATCATCATATAGGTGGCCATCACGTCTGACCAATGGGATCCAGTCCAATACAAACAAGGCTCCCTTTGGATGTTCTGTAACATCTGAATATTCACTGCCAGTATTATAGATGCGTTTCTCCTCATGTGCTTTGTGTGTTGAAATTCTATCATACGAGATGAAAATGTACATATACATTTATAATATGTAATGCTAAAGGGAAAACTGCTATAATATTGATCATTACTAAAACTGATTATCTTATGTAAAAGCTATTAACGATATTCAAGTAGATAAAGAAATAAAGTGATAGATAATCCATACATGTATTAAGAGATATTGTATTAGCTAATTTAAAAATTATATATGAGCCCATACACGTGACTAAAAATTCAAATAATATCAAACTAACGAACCATATAGATTATAGTGTATCTATAACATATGCCCAGCACATAGTACATGCTCTGTAAGTATCCAGTAAATAAAACCAAAGTAAGACACTTGTATGTGCCGCATTCTTAATCTCAAACAAAATGCTTTTTAAGAACTAGCCATTCAACTGACAGATATTATTGGCACTTATGGTGTGCCGCATTTAAGGATCTTTTCTAGATCCTTGTGACAAACCCGTGAACACAACAGAGGCTCCCTTCCTGAATCTACCTTCTACCAGGGAGAGCCAGACCCAGAATAAAGCATCCTCAGTAAGTAAACTGTTCAATTTAGTATGTTAGAAACGTTCAGCAGCTGCTATTTTTAACCTGCATAATTTATTTAAATACATAATGTTTGTTTAATTCCAATTAAACATACAACTTTCAAGAGATGACTTCTCTGAGAGCACTCTGTATCTTCTAAGAATGAATCAGAAGAGAACTCTGCTGTGTCAGCATTTCACGAGTAGGGAACACCCCAAATCGTGTACCCCGATGTAGGTGACAAAGTCATCTTTGACTAGGACTTAATAAAAGCATGAAGCATTATGCAAAAGGAGAGAATGTGTCAGAGAAATGGAGGTCCCTAAAAAAGCATCCAGTATCTCAACCATCTGCTGACAGTAAATTCTACTGGGCTCCATGAACGTGAAGCAGGAAACTCAGAATCTCTCGGGCCACTCAGGGTGCTAGAAAATTAGTGTTTCCACATTGATTGTGCAGTTCCACGATCCACGATGCGACCACCAGAAATGAGAAGTAAACAAACAGGAAAGCAGTTTAATAACGGCTGGATCTATTCTGAGTCCCAGAGCTTCACTCTACTCCGTGCTTGTCCCCAAGCTCCACACCCTCCATCAGATCTCTGTGATCTTCCCTTGTTTCTATTCCTGGATCCCCGCAAGATGCTGGCCAACCAACAGGGCTTTTCACAAATTATATCGGAGCTTAGGGCTTTCCTGGGTGGTCTTCCACCTGAATATTAAGGAGGCAGAAAGCAAACACCTGTGTGTCGCTTACTACCTCGCCGAGTGGCCTGCGCACTCAGGGATGGGATGCAGGAGACCACACTCTGAGCTCACCTGTGGAAGGATGTTAAATGAGGCACTGGCTTCAGGAGTTTTACCCAAGTTTTAAAATTTGGTAGCTTAACATCACAGTTGGCTGGAGGTTAATGGGCCTGCAGATCTGCACCAAGGATGACATCAAAGCGAAGCTGCCCAAGAGGCAGGCCCTCTGCCCCGACTCTGGGGACCACCGGCACATGACCCACCTAAGGAAGGGCATCTCAAGGCCACAGGAAACGTCCCCAGCTTTCAAAGATGCAACCCCTTAAGGTCTTATATGAAGGCTGACATACTCAATTCTTCTCTAAATACTTGAGATATTTAGCTAAAGGGAACTTGTCTCTAATAACATTAAAAGACAGTGAAGGGAACAGGAATTGTGCCCTGGGGGCAGTGTTTTATTGATTCTCTTCATTTAAATTAAAAAGTCAAATAATTAAATTCTCTGAAATAGCTGCATGGTGTGACAGGAGGTCCAATTTCATAAGGCCTTTTCTAAGAAAAAATATGTATGATATAAAATACATATTTTAGAAATAATAAATGGATCCTAAATCTGTTATATAGTATACCAAATCATATATTCTCTCATTATATGTAAGCATGAGATCAGGTTTGGGTTATTTTAATTAGTTACAAATAGCAAAGATGAAATAAATCTCTTTGCTTCTGTGACCTGTATGTAGACAAACTTCAGCAAGAATGGTTTTTAATATAAATATTTTTGTCCAAAACATTTTTTAAACTACAGTGGGCAAACTCGGTGCCTGCAAAATAAAATATAAACTTACTTTTGTGGCAGCCAAGAAAATAAGAAAATATAAACTTTCTTATCTTGGCAGAAGAGAATCTTTACGACTGGGTTCTGGTCCTATCTGCCCAGACCATCTCTACATCCATTTCTTTTTTTTTTTTTTTTTTTTTTTGCGGTACGCGGGCCTCTCACTGCTGTGGCCTCTCCCGTTGCGGAGCACAGGCTCCGGACGCGCAGGCTCAGCGGCCATGGCTCACGGGCCCAGCCGCTCCGCGGCATGTGGGATCCTCCCGGACCGGGGCACGAGCCCGCGTCCCCTGCATCGGCAGGCGAACTCTCAACCCCTGCGCCACCAGGGAAACCCTCTCTTATTTTTATCTGATTTTTAAAAAGGGTTTATGGCTTCTTTAATCAATGGAAAAGGACAACTCAAGATTGTTTACAAAACCATGGGGTTCCTTTGACCAGAAACATTTTATCTCCTCAGGGAAGTTTACCTGCTCATTGCCTCCAATCCCGAATATTAAGGTTCTCAACAAGGCCTTTCTTCACATAAGTACCGGTAACAATAACTATTACAAACTGGGGATAATGGTGCTGAGGTGGCTTGGTCCGGCATACAGTTCAATGAGACGTAACCCTCAGAGCTGAAGTCAAAGAGATCATGATTATATTTACCAAAGTAAATGAAAGGTTGATGCAGTCGTCTTCTTCTGGATGTCATGAAAATAAAAATATTATCTCAGAAAACACAGAAAGACACCACTTGTGCCCAGTAGCTGAAGAAATGTACATATCTCCAGGTACTTATGCTCACTGAAAAAAAATGCCTTCCTTTCCATGTGTCTTTATGATGGAAACTCTAGAATGCATGGGTCGGACAAGCCTGAGGGGACCCATCCTGATGACGCAACCATCGGTTCTACTCCAATGAAAACACCGGATGAACTGTATTTCTAGAGCTGCACAGCGCCCACTTCCTACACTGAGACTCAAGAACAGAATAATCAAAGAGCTTGAGAGCTTTGTGAAAAAGTCATTACTGAAGTGTTCACACGACCAAATGCTTTTTTTTTTTCCCCATCTATTTCAATGAACCATTCCTACCTCTACTCGATTGTACCCTTGCTGTTTCTGAAGACAACCGGGCTCTCCCAGCTCCAGGTCTTTGTATAAACTGTTTCCTGGGCTGGTATCTCTCTATTTTTCCCTCCAACACTGCGGCCGCTTTAGCCCATTCATCACTTAATAAGCTCTTACACCACCTCCAAGATTCCAATCAAGAAAAAATTCCAGGCCTCCTCAGATCTGAGTTACTTTACTCCCAGTTACCTTAAAGTTCACATCCCTGCAATACTGTGATTGTGGGTTAGCCTGTGCATTCCCCCAAAGCTCGTAATCCCACTGAGAGTGGGACTTACATTCTTTTCTTCCTGTTTCTGGCTTCCGTATTTAAGGCACTGCACCCATATCCTTTTGCTCAGTTTGTATCCCATCCACATATGTGGCTCAGTTTAAAAAATTCTGAAATGATTATTAAAATATACTAGAAAAAATGATGATGAATGTAATACAGATGTGAATGAAAAATGTTGCCTGCCATATCTAAACAAAGGATGCTGTAGCCTTCAGCCACTACAGTACCCCTATGGAGAGCCCTGAGGGACCTCAGGATGGAAACAGAATGCCTGCCATCAAACCATCAGACACTGCAGGCACCCCCGATGGTGCACCCTGAGGAGACTCAGGTTGAGAAGCACAGGGTACTGGCCCCAGAGAGCTGAGGTGCATAGCAAAGGAATGATTTCATTGAGGCCGGACTCTTGCATCTTCCCATACATAGCAAAGTGCTGAATTCCTTAACTTGAGATATCTGGTTTTCTTTAATTAACAATAATCTTTTGATGTCCCAACTACCTGGTCTTTATTGCAAAAACTCCTATGTATCCTGGCACCACCCACCCCTCAGAGATGTCTGAGATACTGTGTCCCGGGCTTAAGTCCTCAGTTTTGTCCCCCAAGACACAGATGTAGAGAACAAACGTATGGACACCAAGGGGGAAAAGTAGGGGGTGGTGGGATGAATTGGGAGATTGGGATTGACATGTACACACTGACATGAATAAAATGGATAACTGATAAGAACCTGTTGTATAAAAAAAATTTTTTTAATTTAAAAAAATTTAAAAAAGATTTCTCCATTAAAAATATAAATAAAAAATAAAACATAACTCTCACCTTTTAGCTTGTACATCTTTTTCAGTTGACAGTTATTCCAAAATAGAAACATACTGAAGATTTTAAAATGCTCTTCCCTAGTTTGTCTCTTTAAATTTAAAAAGTTTAAGGTTTTTTCTTTTTAAGTTACATTCTACTGACACTATTTACATAAAACACTCCAATGATACTAATCATTCGAAACATCATACGAAAGGCAACAGCCCAAAACACATAAACAACTAGAGGGCAGTTAACATTTCAAGAACTGTTGATTCTGTTTGGAAATATGTCTCCATGGTCCTTAATAGAGGACTGAACTTTTACATCGAACCAGAATATAGCTCGTGTTCATCAAAGTCATGGGTAGTTAGCAAGAGTTTATGGCCCTAAACTGTTGAAATTTTTTTGTCTGGCAAACGGCTAGAGAATAATTGAATCTATATAATCAAGAGTTTTGCTTTGGTTTTATTGCGTGTGCATTATCTATACAAAGGTCATAACACTGCTTCAAGATGCAGTTTTAGTAACTTTATGTTACTTGACAGTAGCTCCTCTGTTTTCCATCACCAGAAGATGTACTCGCGCTCAAATGCTGTCTGACATGGAACACATGAATGAAGCCCATGAAAAACAATACCAGGCCACTCCTTTCTGCTATGACTCTAGAAAGGGCAGCATTTCCAAATGAACAGGGGTAGGGGCGTTCCTTATGCCTGTGATAGAATATGTAAATTAAACAAGAGAGGTGGTCAACCATCTGTTTCAATATCTTCACAGAAGAAACCAAACTTGAGTTCATTGCCTTTGCACTCTGAGTTTCAGGACAGCTACCTCTGTTATTCTGTGTTTATGTTGAGATACAACCACACACCCAGAAGTGTTTAATGAGCTACAATAGGAAAAAAAACATCCCAGAAATGTAGCCCTAGAGTAATCCAATTTTTAGAATAATCCAAGGATAAGACCTCCGCTTACTCCTCTGAAATCAACAAGATTTCCAGTTAAGAAAAGATAGGCTCTGTCATCAAACACACACATGCTAAACATTTGAGGACATAAAGCAAAAAGGAATCCTACAAAGTAACTGGAAGACTGAGGATTTAGCTTCTCTGGAATATATTTTTAAATCTGAAAACCTTCTTCCTTCACTGCCTTCCTTAAGAAGAGGACACAGAGAAAAACGAAATGGTACATAACCGGGGAGGGAGAACCAGACGGTGCTAGAAATTCATCACTTCCCTGCAACTCGGGTTAAGAGGAAAAGAGGGGAAGGCACTCTCCCTTCTCCCTCGTGTTGGTGGCTCACCTGGGACACATACTCTTCCTCCGCTTGAGGAGCTCTCCCTGGGCATCCTTGGGTCAAGTCCGAAAGGGCTCTAACGAGAAAACAGTGGGACAAGTAGAGAAAATGCTGGCTCATTTTCAAAAACACTACTAAAGTTGCTCTGTGTTTGCATCCTCCAAGCGTACGCACAGGCAGTGTTCTCAGTCTGGGATGCTAGCCTTATAGTCTCTCTGTGTTCACATTTTACCTCTCCATAGAAAATGATTCAATCTCCAATCTCCTGAGCAAATCTTCTTTGCTCCTTTGTCCATGGCTCCCACCACACCTGAGAGGCATCCCCTTGTTATCCACACAACCTTAGCTTATCGGTGGCTCTTTCCTGGTGTTCTGCTTTCTACTCCTTGTTTTCATGGTATATGCATAATTCTAAATGTCACGGCAGAGGGGGTAGCTGGCATGTCCCTGTAACTTCACAGGACATGGCAGAGAACCTGGTACGTAGAACTACCCAATAATATTTGCCAAGTAAATGATGGGAACGTTAATTAATGCATTGACTTGACAGCCAAAATTTTGGATGTATTCCTAAATGTACCTGCCTGAAATTTGACCATTAAAGATTCATCACATGAGGTGGTGATTGTCTTTTTTAATGTAATTACGCCCAGAAGGGAAATGTACTATGTTAGTCACCATTAACAACTCTCTGTGAATTAGTCTTATTGCTCATCAGATCAAGGACATTTCTACTCTTTCCACTCTGTAAATAGATGATAGTATATTTTGACTGGGGGAAGGGAGAGGATGAAGACATATTCTGAATTCCAGCAAATGCAGAAAGGGGTGAAGAGGAAATTAAAGCTCCATCTATGCTCCAAGAGAAATCACAACAGAAACACGAAGAGGACAGCCCTTGATCACTATTAGTTTAATGCAGAACCCCATGAGATAGAAAGGATTATAAGAGCACTGTATTTTGAAACAAATGACAAACAATAATTCTATTTCATAAACACACTCAGGTACGAAATATAATTAATGCATCTTAATGTTATTCCACATTTGAGAAAGAAGTAAGACAGCAAGAGCTCTTAATTTTGCATTTGATGAAATTCAAGCATAATGAGGTTGGGTGTTTGAAGGTCCGACACGAAATAACAGATGAAGGGTACCCAAGGCCCTTTTGCCTGGCATGTGTTTCCATGGATTCACTTCATATGAGGCTGAAGAGAAAGCATGAATCCAGGGTTCTGGGTGAAGACACTACCCTTAAACTTTGTATGAACAGACTAATATTTTTCTACAGGACGTAAAATGTCCAGAAGAGGTAATTACAAAAAGTAGAATCCCAGCCAAGAAAGATTTTTCTCAACTCACTGCATACTAAATTTTAGTTAAGAATGATCTCAAGTTAGGTGTAACCCAGAGAATTTGAAAGTGATTACTGAATTGAAGTAGATTTTGGTAGAAAACATTGTGTTTCTTAAACTAATGAATATTTCTCAGAGAACTTAATATTGCTGTAAATTTTATATCAGTCTTTCTTCACATAAAATAATTTTCTTCAGTTTGAAATTATTAAATTTATTGAATGCATTTCATACTATTTTGTTGGGTAACTTTATATAAAACCATGAATAATTTTCAACAATATAATTATCATTTATTCATTTACCCATTTACTCATTCATTCAGAATGACCCTACTGCACGAATAAAACACAAACCCTCTATTTTGTCACATGGAATATTAAAATCTCTAGCTTAGATAACATGTAATTTTAAGTCTACGCATGTAGGAAGTACAATAAACACCCTTGATTTTCAGTCTTCTTGGAGTCAGTATTGTACCGCTTTAATTCAAATGTATAGAGAATGCAATTGTATATGTATTGTATTTACACCATCTCCTATTTGTTTGTTTTTGCTATGGTTATCTTATACATTTTAACTACATGCATTTCCAATCCTCAAAAAACAAATGCAGGAATTTTTGCTTTAAAATGTCTTGTGTACTTTAAAGAAATTAAGAGAAAAAAATGTTTTTCTTTTAACCAAGATATTTACCACTTATACTGATTTTTCTTCTCTATTAAAGACTTGAGTTTCTATCTCATATTATTTTTCTTAGGCCTAAACAACTTGCTTTAGCATTTTTTATACTGCAGGTCTGCTGGTGACAAATCCTCTTAGTTTTCTCTTATTTTCTCTATATTTTGCCCACATTCTTATGGGATATTTTCACAGATCTTGGTTGACAGTTTATTTATTTATTTTTTAATTTTTATTTTTTGTGGTACGTGGGCCTCTCACTGTTGTGGCCTCTCCCATTGCCGAGCACAGGCACCGGACACGCAGGCTCAGTGGCCATGGCTCACGGGCCTAGCCGCTATGCGGCATGTGGGATCTTCCCGGACCGGGGCACGAACCCGTGTCCCCTGCATCGGCAGGCGGACTCCCAACCACTACGCCACCAGGGAAGCCCGACAGTTTATTTTTTGTTTTGCTTTGCTTTCAGCACTTTAAAGATGTTGTTCCATATCAATGGTCTCCATGGTTTTTGGTGTAAAATCAGCAATAATTCAAATTGTTCTGCCCTGAATGTAATGTCGTATCTCAACGGAGGCTCTCAAGACTTTCTTGTCTTCAGCAGTTTGACGATGCCATGTCCAGGTATGGTTTCCTTGTAGTTAACCTTCTTCAGTTCACTGAGCATCTTGGATCTCCAATTTTGCCAAATTTGGAAAATTTCAACATTATTTCAAAGATAATTTCTCAAATTATCTAAAATTAGGTAATTGCTATTACCTAATATTTTTCAAATTAGGTAATTTCTATTGTCTACCTTCAGGTTAATGAACCCATATGCCATTTTCATCCTGAAAGCCCTTCAGTAAACTTATTTTATTTTAAATTTTGGATATTTATTTTCCAATGCTGAAATTTTCTCTTGGTTCTTATTTTATAGTCTCTATTTCTCTGCTGAGATTTTCAACATTTTTCATCAAGAACAGTGACTCCTTTACTCGTTTAAGTCTAGTTATAATAGTTGCTTTGAATCCTCATTGGCTAATTCCATTATCTGGGTTCTATTAAGCTTGGTCAGTAGTTTGTCTTACTTTTTTTTTTTTTTTTCTTAAAATTAACTTAAAGAGAAAAATTGGCTTTTGTTTTCTTAAAAGTTAGTATTTTGGGTAATTTTTCATTGTCTCGAATTATGAATGTTATTTTTTTGAAACTGTGGATTCTGTTATATTCTCCCAAAAAGTGTCGAAAAAAGCATTTTTTTGTTGTTTGTTTTCTTTTTGATTTTTTTTTTCATGGTGTGGGTTTTATACTTTTGATGTTTTTTTTTTTTTTTTAAGCCAGTAATTAAGTAATTAACTTGGACTCATACTGAAAACTCTGCCTCTTGGGGGGCAGGTTCCAATCCCAGGAGAGTTCTTATACCTTCAGCTGTTCTGTTTGAACCTGCAGCTCATACACCTGGTTCAAGATCCAGCTCGGCATTGGCAGAATTAGAACCACAGTCTGGGGCTCCCCTTTCTGGATCTCACCTCTCTGGGGCTCCTCCTTTACTTCCCAGTGACTGCCGTTGCCCTAAACTCTGTCCTCTGGGTCTTCAGTTCAGAAGGAATGTGGTCTCCTTGCCTTCCAGGTTAGTGCCTTCAGCGTATCCTGGAATAAAGCCCTAAAAGCTGGACAGCAACACAGGCTGCCCTCTGTCCACACTCTCCAGCCCCACTCCTCCAGAATCTGCCTGCTTTTCTTTCACCCTCAACTGCTATCCATTTTTTCCTCCTACTTTATTTATTTTTATATTCCATCCATAGTTGCAATTACAGAAAGATTGGGTCAGATAGAAGTTCATTCAAAATATCCTGAAATGCATTTTTAAGAAAAATATTTTTGCTTGGCCCTTCGGAAGTATTCGCTTATACCTGCCACAAATATTAGTTTTCAAGGATAGTCACTTTATTTTTTTACTCTGCGGGCCAATCATATTATATTATCATATCATTTTAATTCTTATTAGTTTGGGAAATAGAGTTTGTTATTTCAAATTTGTAGTGAAGAAAATTGAACTAGGATCCATACCATTTTGGAAAGCTGTAAAGAGAACTCCAGTTGTTTGATTCCAAGTCCCATGCTCATTTTCTTACATATAAGAAATGTGAGTATGTGTGCATTCACGTGCTTGTGTTTTATGAATTTGTTTTGATAAGTAAACATCCACATGATTGAGGAGAGCTTCTTTCTTATGGATTTCCTGGAATGATTCCAACACCTTAACTGGGGATACAGGGATGGACTAGGTGTTTGGAATGTTTCCCTTGTTCTCTACAATTCTTTGTGAGTTTTCCCTGGATACTGCAGTGATGTAAATAATCAGAGTATGAAGTACACAGGGTTACAGACAGCCTGAAAACCCTACTTTACACTACAACAATGTATAAGCTTCACAATAAACACAAATGCTTTGATAGAGGAATGAAGTCAAATTGACACCATCTTCACTAATCTGTCACTTAGTATATCCCTTGAAGAGTTCTGTTAACCTTATTTGTGACATCAGACAACACCTTGAATGACACAACATTCTCTATATGTAAATGCCAAACAAATTATTTTCTGTAAGTGTAGTGCAGACACAATGTCATTTTAACTCGTGTTCTGTCTTTACTCTCAACTAGGTCTTATTTCCCGTTATTATAATTATTCTGGGAACTGGTACCACAGGGACATTTTAGTCCTTGCATTTCTAGAGAAAGCTGAGATTGAACACTTCAAAGAAAGCTCATAACGATAAATTTATTTTACATAAAATAATAGTTACGTGAAATGATGAAAATGAAAAAAAAAAAAGGGCCAAAATTAGACTTGAAAGAGAGGCAGGAAATTTGGCTAAACTAATACAAAATGGAGTGTTGTGAAAACTGACAGCTCTTAGTCACCGAAGAGCAAGGTCATAGTTAATGAAGCTAAAAAAAGTAAATCTGGAAGGAGCTGAGGGAAATTTGGGGAACTATTTGTTATTCTGGGAGACTGTCTTCCTTAGGTTGTATTTTCTCCCCATTTTCTGGCTGTTCTCATCCAATATTCTTTAAAGAGACCCTGCTATGTGTCTTAGAGCCAGATGGCATAAAAATAACTATGCTGTTAACCCTACAGTGAGAGGGATACACACATTCACTGTTCAGAAGTCAAATAAATAAAGTGAAATGAATCGAATTTTAATGAATTTATTCTGGGAAATAATTCTCTGAAGTATTGTTATATTTAGATTATTTCTAAGTTGCTAATGTGAAAATATTGATTTGTATACACAGCTGCCATATTTTCCATTACAGCAGTTTATAAACTTGAAAATAATCCCAAATAAAAATTTTTGCTGAATTATTTATCTCAGCATTGTTTTAAAGTTGTAATATTAGTAGCTGGTATTTTAAAACTATTTAAATTCAGTAAAATAGTCAATGTGGAATCCAGATCTATACAAATATTTGAAGTAGTCTTAACCTATAAGAAATATTTTTGATGACTACTTCATTGATGATGCAGTAAAATGTTTGTTTTTGGCTTTGGAAATCTTCCAGGGCATCAGAGGAAGATGCATTTATAGTTTCTACTCTTGCATATTTAATTTTGTTATACTATGGTAGGTTTTAAAATAGTGCTATGGTAGAGTTTATTACATCAGTTTAAATGAATTTTAACCTAATCATGACTACCACCTGCACATATAATTATGATGTATACCTTATATGGTTCAATTAGTTTCTAATTATGCTAAATTATAAACAAATTCTACCACTTTTTGGCTCACTGAAAGCAAAACCAAATGATTTTATAAAGAAAGCCATCACACTGAGTCCTCCAAACTATCAAAGAAAATCCAGTATGCAGATTTAACAAAATTCAGTGTCTGAAAGAAAATAATTTAGCCAGTAAACCAGAGCAAGATTTTCCATGGCTATCCCATCAAGTTTAAACACATTTTGCACATAATCATTTACCTTTTAAAAAGGCATTTGTCCAAAACACTGTTTATGTCCCATTATATCAATCTAAAATTTGGTACTTTATAAAACGATATTTGAGGACATGATATAGCATAAATATTCCCTTGGGAAGCTGAGGCATCTGCTATAAACTCTCCAACTATACATCATTTCAAACTACTGTTCTACATATGAGAAGAACTCAATTTAATATAATATCAGCCTCTTCCAGGTTAAAATTCTGTAGAGAGTGAGACATTAAGATTCGACGTCATTTAATTCCATTGATTTAAAAAAGTGCATTGCTTGCAAAGTAGTGCTCTGTAGTGATCACTGCGGTAGAGGACCATCTGCTTGACACTTTTTCCTAAGTAAATTGTTCTTAGATTTCATCTCTCCCCACTAGGTTGCAAATCTTGGCAGTAGTCTCTTTATAGGACTAATCACACTTATTCTGTATAGTAACTACAAAAAAAGACCAATCACTAATATATATGAATATGTATGTATGAAATCTAGATATGGAGGTCCTTAATAAGTGAAGTGCTGAAATGTCTTTTTTTCTATTTTTTTTCTTTTTTGGCTAAAGAATAGATGAAAGCTAAAATATCTATTACTTCTAATACCAAAATAAATTTTATAGTTACTGACATTTAATAATGTAAATGATTTGTGCAAAACTGTTACAGGTAAAATAAAGTGACTCTGGAATTTCATAGGAATTACTAACTAAAAATGTCACATATCCCCTTGGAGGATATATGTAACCAGTAAAATATTAAACAGTGATTCATTTATTCCTCATTCCACATACTGAAGTCAATCTATTATTACAGCATAACTCACACTGTATTAGGGAAATTACCTCAATTTGTGAGACATGTTAAAGCACTGGGTTCATATTATAGACACAAAATTGTCAATGTAGAAATGATGTGCATGAGTCCCTTTTTTTTTTTTTTTTACTCCTTTCTGAATGTTTCTAGAATGGCTAGTTCTCTGAGGAAGTTGTGACAATTACAGGACCTGTCTTCCCAGGGTGAATTAGCAAGGAGGCTATTCTTAGAAAATCAAAAGTGAGTTATCCAGTTTGTTACCTGTTCTCATCCATACATTTAAACTTGCAAATACCATGTGATATCACTTATATGTGGAATCTAAAGTATGACACAGATGAACTTATCTCAGAAACAGAGTCACAGACGTAGAGGACAGACTTGTGCTTGTGGTGGGGGACAGGAGGAATGGAGTGGGAGTTTGGGGTCAGCAGATGTAAGCTATTATGCATGGAATGGATACGCAACAAGGTCCTGCTGTAGAGCACAGGGAACTATATCCAATCTCCTGTGATAAACCATACTGGAGAAGAATATGGAAAAGGGTGTGTGTGTGTGTGTGTGTGTATGTGTGTGTGTGTGTGTGTGTGTGTGTGTGTGTGTATAGATAGATAGATAGATATAACTGAATCACTTTGCTGTAAGCAGAAATTAACACAAGGTTGTAAATCAACTATACTTCAATTAAAAAAAGAAAAAAGAAATAATAAAAATAAACTTGCGTTCTTTATTTTACAATATATAATATTAAGAAAATAAGCAAGCATTCTTTCACTCTAAAATCTATAATTGTTTCTTCCTTGGCGGTGAAGGGGCTATGTCATGTCTAAAAATATTATGGAAAGATAGGCATAGACTTTCTCTGGTTTACTGAAGACTGTTTCGGACTGAACGTTTGTGTCCTTCCAAAATTCATATGTTGAAACTGTATGCCCCAATGAGATGGTATCAGAAGGTGGGACCTTTGGAAGGTCATTAGGATTCAAGTCATAAAGGCGAAGATCCCGTGGATGAAATTAGTGCCTAAAGAGTCCCGAGAGTATTTCTTTCCCACCCCTGCTCTCCATCACAGGAGGACACAAGGAGAAGTTGGCAGTCCGCAACCTGCAATAGGGTCCTCACCAGATCCTGACCCTGCTGGTGCCCTGATCTTGAACTTCCAGCCCCCAGAACTGTGAGAAATAAATGTCTGCTAGTTATAAGCCCCCCAGTCTGTGGTATTCTGTTACAGGAGCCTGAGCTAAGACACTGTGGTATTAACAGTGGCACAGCATAAGGTTTTTGAATTAATTCTTAGAAATATAAGTTCATATGAATGAAAAGAGTCAAACAGAAAGCCCTCAAACACAACAAGCTAAAAAAATATAAATGAAGAGAAGAATTATCCCCTCCCCAACTTATAAACCTTTGCTGGGTCCCTGTGCCTTATATTACAGAGACCCTATTTCCTAACAAGGCTCTATTCAGCCTGCTCCAAACAAAATATTTCGCTATATCTTATCTTGTGCCACTGCCCCCGCCTTGCTCTCTAAGCCCCACTCAACCCAGGGAAGGGGCTTACATCACCCACACTGAGCACGGGCCATATCAGAGTGAATGCAGCTGTACTACGAGTGTCACCTTGGCTTTAAATCCTAACCCAAGACGTGCTACTCGGTCTCAGCTCCTCTGCCACTCTCTCATTAGATCCTGAAAATCTACGGAAATGTCCTCTACCTCATTTTGAATCATTAGATGCATGAAAACCATCAAAGAGCTTCCTGCCTCTTTAGCTACATTCAGTGAAAAATCTCACATACGGACGACAGTTTCCCCCGAATTACAACATCATGCTAGGGAATGAATCTCGGCTAACCTGAGGACAATCACAGCTCAAGGAAAGTCTTTACATATATACAGTGGAATATTACTCAGCTATTAAAAAAGAATGAGATAATATCATTTGCAGCAACATGGATGGACCTAGAGATTATCATACTAAGTGAGTCAGACAAAGACAAACCTCATATGATATCACTTACATGTGGAATCTAAAAAAAGAAAACAGATACAAATGAACTTATTTACAAAACAGAAACAGACTTACAGACTTCAAAAACAAACTTATAATAACCAAAGGGGAAAAGTGAGAGAGGGATAAATTAGGAGGTTGGGAGTAACATATACACACTACTGTATATAAAATAGAAAGTCAGCAAGGACCTGCTGTATAGCAAGGGAACTCTACTTAATATTCTGTAATAACCTATACGGGAAAAGAATCTGAAAAAAAGTGGGTATATGCATATGTATAACTAAATCACTTTGCCGTACCCCCTGAAACTAACAACACTGTAAATCAAACATACTGCAATAAAAAATAAAGAGTAAATTAAAAAAAGAAAAGCCTTTACTATGCAGTAGATAGCCCATACGCTCAATACAATTTGGTAGAAAAAGATAATGCATATTTGAAGCCACTGCTTCATTTCAACAATGAATCCAGTGGCGTCCAGAAAGAGAAATAATATGTCCAATAGCCTACAGTCACAGAACTCGTCCCTAGAGAAAAGTCTGAATCCAGCCTTCAGCTCTAACAGTTTTTCAATAACTTACTTCGGGGATCTAGCTTTGTTTTGTGTAAAATCCCATTTAGCAGTTATTATATACAGCTACTCTCACTTCTAGTATTTTCATCAGAGGTGTCTTTTAATGGCTCCTGAGTCTTAAAAATGAACAGAAATAAAACTTAATTTACTCTTGGTATCTGATACTTATCATTACTCATCAATGTGGGTGTGGAGACTGGACCTCCCACCAGCCCTTTACTCCTACAGGCTCACTTTCCCACCATCACCTCGGCCAGCACCGTCAGAAGGAAACACAGGTCCCCGTAAGAGCAGTGCCATGCCTGTCAGATTCATTCTGTCTCAGCTGGAATGCCCTGCATGCCGGGTACCGGGATAACAGGACAGAGTGTATCTGATCTTTTCATTTCTTCATTTCCTAAGTCACAAAGTTAAATTCTTGCTTTTCATGTTCTCAAATGTGTTCTTTAGTCTCTGCTCCCAACGCTAAGCCCTTTTCAGCTTATTCCAAATTTCATCCCTACTTGGTCCCATGGGAGTTTCCAGAGACATAAACCAAATTGAGCTGAAACATGCCTTTTGCCCATTTCTGATTGTTAATTGACTCCTAATATAGCAATGTCCTTCCAGAAGACCTTGGCATCGTCATAAAATCTTTTCCATAGCCGTTGTTACCCTGCATATGTGTCCAAGGCTCTCGGATTCCTCTTTCATCTCTCAGTTGGAAAAAAATAGTGCTATTTCAAGAAATGCTATCCACCAGTAGGGAGTAGGAAAAAAATAAGTTTGCAAGAAATGCCTATATGCCAAAGAGAGAAATCTTCAATTAATTCACGTGGAAAATGCTATAACAATTTTAAAATCGGCTTACACATTTCCAATGGCAATTCACTTTAATATTTTCAATCCTCAGCTAGCTGCATTTTAATTTCATTTTTTCTTTTAATTTTCTTCCTACACATTTCAATTTTTTACATAATTGAACCATGAATTAATAATCCAAGTCTAACTATCGTAATGCGACATTTGATATTAACTCTAATGTAAAATCTTACATGCGAAATATGGTATTTTTAGTTTTCCTATAGTTCAGGTGTATTTCTAACTACACTTTTGAGAAATAAGATGCAATGCTTCTTGCTTAGAGACGATGCTTTAAAATTACTCTTATTTGCTGGACTGCTTTGAAGCAACACAAATGCTTACATTTCGGAAAGACGAAAATCTCACAAGCTTGACTTGAGTTCTTGCAGAATGCAACATCGACAGTATCATTATACCATTCATCTCCTTTTGGTCACACATCTCATTTCTACTAATTAAGTCATTCAAAAGCAGGCCTAACACACTCCATTTCCAGGGTTAGTTCAAACAATGTGGAGTTTGAGGCCATTTATATTCAGTACTGGATCTTAAAAAGAGAGAAAGGCGAAGTGTTAACTTAATATAAGCTGGTCTTTCAGGGCGGCTGTAGAACCTGTTCACTTATTGATGGGAAACAACTGAATGAATAGATGTAGCCTGTGGGAGTAAGTACAGGAGTTTATTAAGTACTATACCATGAGCAGAGAAACAAAATGTGAATAGGCAGTGCTTGCATCCCCTGGATTAAAATACATTTTCTATCATTTCTGTAATCAAGCATTCTATTCTGCTTTGCGATGACGATTTTAACTCTGACTCAAAACAGAACACAGAACACCGTGAGGCAGTTCCATCCTTCAGAGTCCTGTCATCACAATGACCATCACCTTATCACCATAGCTGTCTAAACAATGAAGCCATCTGCAAGTCTGATGCCAAAACACTGAAGGTGTTTTCTGATGCATTTTACTTGACATTAAATACACTTTTTTAGGGAAAACATTAAAGATTTCATTATTGGGAAATAGCTGGATTGATACACAGGGTCAATAGCTCCAGGTCTCTCTTTTGTGGGTTTTCATTAGTTCATTCCCACAATAATCTGACTTGCTTTCCCCAGTGCTAAGAGAACCATGGATTTATTTTAAATGATGAAAAGTAGGTACTGAAATCTTTTTATCAGTTCAGTTGCAGGAAGCAACATCACGGGGGGATATGGTGACCAGGACCAATGCAGGGTTTTAACCATCATCACCCAGACTGATGCCTATTAGGTCAGGGTTTCCCCCTGCTGTCCCTTTGCTAGGTGTCTCTTTATAGAGTTTTAGAGAATAATGTGTGTGTGTGTGTGTGTGTGTGTGTGTGTGTGTGTGTGTGTGTGTGTACATAGTAGATTAAGGAAATCTTTTGGAGATGTGTGCCTTTTCCAAATAACACAAAAGTCATCAGTGGTGGAACTAGAAGGATCTCCCACTAATTTAGTTGCACTTTTGTCTCCATGTTTACTCCCACCAGCCCTTCCAAGCACACCCTCTAGACACACCCTCTGATACAGCCACTATTCCTCAAATAAGTGGCTCTCTGCTTCAGCCGCTCCAGTCTCTCACCAGTAATGATTCTCCTTCTTCTCAACCCATCATCATGGTCCACTTTTAAACAATGGCTCTTATTTGATGGGCATTGTTCTCACGGAGACTAAGTCATGACCCTACCACGGAGCACTTCACAGACTTAGATCAAGAGAGATCTAAACAAACAAGTGTCGGAATTCCACATGGTGAATGTCCAAGACATGTCCGAAAGGAACTGTGCCATTATCTACGTTATCACCAATGTACAAAAACTGGTAAGATTTCATTATGATCCCTATTTAGTAAATAAAGCACCTTACAAAACATTCAGCTATGAACTGGATGTGTTTCCCCTAAATTGGTCTGTTGAAATGTAACTTCCAACGTGGTGCTATCAGGAGGGGGAGGTGATTAGGTCATGAGAGCGGAGACGTCACAAGTGGGATTAATGCCCTGATAAAACAACCATAAGAGAGCTCTCTCTCTTTCCATCACCTGAAGACACAACCAGAAAGTGGCCATCTACACCTGGAAGACAGCTTTCACCAAAACCTGACTGTG
The DNA here is from genome assembly GCF_003031525.2 of Neophocaena asiaeorientalis asiaeorientalis. Lineage (NCBI taxonomy): Eukaryota > Metazoa > Chordata > Mammalia > Artiodactyla > Phocoenidae > Neophocaena > Neophocaena asiaeorientalis. The sequence continues at coordinate 1,875,252 of NW_020175446.1, forward strand.
CTGGTGTCCTGACCTCAGACTTCCAGCCTCTAGAGCTGTGAGAAGTAAATTTCTGTCGTTTATAGACTATCCCGTCTGTGGCGCTTTGTTACCACAGCCCAAACAGTCTAAGACAACACCTGAAGTACAGAGCTGTTAGGAAGCATTCATTAAAGCCATGTGGAAAGGGGAGTAAAGGACCTCAAATTCAAATCAACATCTGCTTGGATGCAAAGGGACTGTCATTAATCTCATGTGCAGATGGGTAACGCATCCCAGAGGAGGAATCAGTCAACTTTTCATGGGGGTTTAAGGGAAGTTTCTAAGGAAAGGTGGTATTTCGATAGAATATTGAGGGCGAAATAGGGATTTACAAGGAAGAGGAGGGAAATAAGTGTATCTGAGGCAGAACTGGTGTTTGTTTAGAGTGGGGTTGAGCTTTGGGTCTTTGCAACGGAAAAGCAAGTAAATCCAACTTAAGTCACACGGCAAACCTGTAAGTGACTGAGCCAGGAAGATGGTAACACCTCGTGAAGTACTCTTCATAACATTTCTGAAAGTCTGCACCTTCTCCTATGGGATTTTCCATCACAGGTCTTTAATAGGGTAAATATTATCACATTTGTCTTTTATTATGTTCCATAAAGTCAAGCCTCTGCCACTCAGCCCACAGCCCTCATTTCTCTATATTTCCTCAGCATTTTACTTGGCCACATGCTAGGAGGCTTATTTCATTTTACTTATTCACCAAAATTAGCTATTTTGTTGTTTAGCTCCTCAATTATTTCATAAGGAACTTGAGGTCTAAGCCAGGACTGTATTATTTTCTGCAAAGGTTAAGTATACTGCAAAGGGCTGACCACTTTTGTGCTCTAAGGACAGATATTCTCTGATTTGATTCAGTCACAGAGGAGTCTGGTTTAAGAAATAGTTCTGACCCTGACCATGAGTGAAGTGGGTTTAGCTCAGTTCAGTAAGAAATTACCAAACACCCTCCGTCTATGAGAGATGAAATTCACCAATAGCTGCTTGGGTGTTTTTCAAAGGAGATAGCAAATACCCAAAGTTTTTCATTCCAAACTTTAAATGACATCCTAGATGGTTAATACTTTAGTGACTATGGATGTTGGTTGCTTTCCTATGGTAGAAACAATGCTTCCTTCGAAGCCAAAACTCTACACTGAGCCCCCAGAATTAACATTTGCTTGTTGAACACCCTTGGAAGAATCACACTGTGGGCGTTTCAGGTTCACCACTGGGAGAAAGGGGATAAGAAAACTTACAGATCATAGAGGTGAAAATGTTTCTTTCATCAACCATGAAAATGTAATTCTTAACTGGTGACCTCTCTTTTTTTCAGGTAAATGACTTTCTGTTGTCTCCCCCTCTACCACTGATGGGGACTACAAAACCAGACACCCATGCCTACTGTACAAAATGGCAAGATATCTTTCAAATGTGTAATAATATTATAAATCACTGGCATTATTAAGATAAAACTTATAGCTTTTCTCAAGTATATTTCTTATAAGAATGGGGAAATTGTTTTGCCCAACAGTCTGTCCACACAAAGGGAAGCAAAAAGAAAATTATGGTGGTCACCTTCTTTTTCCTTGAATTGGACTTCCTTAACCAGTGAATTATTGGCCAATGGTTACAAGACCAGGGCACAGCAGAATGTGAGTTCTCAACTGATGTCAGGAACCTTGTTTACTTTTCCTGCTAAATTCTAAGATCGTTATCACCCTGACTCCTACTGAAAGTGGTTGATTTTTTAGGGATTATTTTCACTTGATAAGGAGGGTTTGGAATCGCGTGGTCAGGGAGGTAACCGTAGTATGTTATGTACGACAAAGAGAATTTGATTATGAAATCTTAACAAAATATGTCTTGGCCACCAACATTTGTTTCCCCTAGAAAGAACAGTCATGTGAAAACTCAGAAATTCTCATGGATTCTCAAAGATTTCACAGAATTATATACACTTAGTCCCTTGACCATTTTTGCATTTGACAACAGTCCGTCCACACATAATTTACAAAGATGAATGCAAGGTGCCTTCATGAGCTAATAGAACAAAAGTACAAAAAAAATAGAACCATAAAGACAATACTGTTCAAAGGACCAGGAGTTGGCAAAGGGCAGTGAGGAAAGCCCCGTGGAAGAAAGAATAATAGCGATAAATAAAACCATGGTGGTGTGCACAGTGTGGAAACTCACAAAATCTCTGGGAATACATCCAGGCCCCATTATGGGCCATGGAAGTGGCATTTGCAAATTGCCTAACTATTCTGCGCATTATTGTATGTTTTATTCAAAATAGCGCTCGAAGTAATGGTTACTAAGTGAAGGTTTGGAAGAGTCAGGGGTCTTGCTCACGCAGGTACAGCTAGCTGTCAGGACAAGGCTGTGATTTCCCAGTTCTGGACCCTCTAAGACACGGTCTGGCTGATTCAGAAGCACAGGTTCATTGTCACCACACTGGACTGCTTCCCGCTCACGTCACTGCATCCAATATTTTCAGTGACTCAGTATTTGATGGATCCTGAAGCTTTTGGACAAAAGAGCCCCAAATCTGCTTTGTGTATTTAACAGGTGAGCTAGTTGTGTGGCATAATAAGCAAAGTACCAGATAAACCAAATGCAAGAAAGAGACTCTGATATCATGACCTCAACACACAACACATCCTACACATATGACCGTTTCTCCGGCTCATTCTGAACCTTTCCGATGATGCTTTCATACAGTAAGCTTGGCCTCTCCTTCCGGAAACACAGTTTCCCTTCTAGGTCACAGACAACCTGAGTTGTTGAACAAACTCTCTCTCTAAAGAACTTTTTGTCATGGCTGTCTGAAAAAGCTAACCTGGTAAAAAAATAATAATAATAAAAATAAGATAAAATAAATCAGACAGGGGCAATCCTCAATCTGCCCAGAGTTGTATGACAGACAGCAAGAAGGTTTTAAGTCCTTGGGAATCAGAGCAGCTGTTGACTGCAATACAGGCTTTTTTATTGACAAAAGAGCTCATCTAGATGAAGAGGAACATCTCTGGAGAGAGGCAAGCTCTGTGAATTCATTATCCACCCGATTATTCAAAACGGCTTCAAAGCCAGGTGGGTAATGGAAGAGAATGCTGGAGTATGTCTCAAGCAGTAACACATTTCAAACCTGAACGTTTGCTGCTTCTCCAGGAGAAGGTTTCTGTATCCTTTTCCGGGATGAAGTCCGACAGGTGGAAAATGAGTCTTAGTGCGGTGGGTCTACAGTTCCCAAATGAAACACATGGCCATCCCTTAAATCATTCGTTCTTTCCATCCTGAATTGATAATTTTGGAACCCTGCTGGCCTTTAGTTTATTCGTTCAAAAACATAAAAAAGTCTAACCCCCAACACAGTCCAGAAGGAGATCATTCACAATGTAAGTGTGTTCTCTGCAAAAACTTCAAATTTCTGAACGCAGAAACCTGGGGAAAGGCCAGAGATATTTCATCCGACAATTAAATATAATTTACAACTTTCACAGATAGCTGCTTTGTTTATTCTGTCCCAGGTGCCCCATTATGTTCATTTCTATCTAAAAAGATGTCAGCAAAGGGAAAAGATTAAAATGGTAGCTGTTTTATGGAGATGATGCATCAGGATCTCCCAACTGGCAAATATCCCCAATAGTTTGGGAAAACGTTCAAATATCCTGCCTTACACTGACTCTCCATTTCCAATCCCTCTGGCTGTTTATCTGGCTGTGCAGCGTAAGTCATGCTCGGATGACTGAGACTCCAGCCTCACATCCTCATACTGCTACTTATTCATTATAGGACTCAGGTGCATGAAGCTCTCTGGCCTCTAAATATCTGACTTGTAAAAGATGATGATGATATAAACTGGTCTAACACATAGGTTTCTCAGGATGAAAAAATTTCATTTGAAAGCCATGCACCAGTATGCTCATGTACCGTGCCATAATTAATTGTATTCCTTCCTGGAGTTCATAAGCTACCGTTAATCAGTTGTATTGGGTCTCTTTTTTGAGAGCCTACATGAGGTAAAAGAATCTGGGAACACAGACCTTTTCCTTGTGAAGAACTATTGCTGCATTTCTGCCATAGGAGATAAAAAGTGATTCACTTTAATATAAAATGTGTGACACTGAGCAATGATGTGACACACTTTTAAAAAGTTACCTAGTATATTATTAGATGCAAACTATTGTATATAGAATGGATAAACAACAAGGTCCTACTGTATAGCACAGGAAACTATACTCAACATCCTGTGATAAACCACAATGGAAAAGAATATTAAAAAGACTATGTATATATATATATGTGTGTGTGTAAAACGGAGTCACTTTGCTGTACCGCAGAAATTAACACAACATTGTAAATCAACTATACTTGAATAAAATTAATTAAAGATAAAGTTACACAGTCTTTTTTTTTTTTTTTTTGCGGTACGGGGGCCTCTCACACTGGACCGGGGCACGAACCCGCGTCCCCTGCATCGGCAGGCGGACTCTCAACCACTGCGCCACCAGGGAAGCCCACACAGTCTTTAAGATACCTCCAATGAGTCTTGTTTCCTAACAAGACCTATGTGGCCCCCTCCCACAGGGAGGAGGTCTGATCTTGTTAAACCATGAGGTACTGTATGAATGGCAGTGTGATTTGTGAATACAGACCACACCCCTCACTCCTCACCCCTTGCACTTGGACACTCCCTGTGGGGAAGGCAGTCACCACGTGAAAAGGACTCTCAAACCACCCTACAGGGAGGTCCACGTGGCACAAAGGAACTGAGGCCTCCTGATAACAGCCAGCAAGGATGCTTCTTGTGAACGCCATGTGGGAGAGCCATCTGGGAACTGATCCTTTAGCCCCAAGTCAAGGTGACTGAAGCTCTACTCAATGACTGCTCTGCAACCTCCTAAGAGACTCTGAACTACAACCACCAAAGGGAGCCCATCCTGAGCTCAGAACTCACAGAAACTGTGCAAGACGACTGATATTTACTCTTGTTCTCAGCTGCTGTGCTGTCATCTGGCAATCAACAGCTAAGAATAACATTACGGTTCTGAACGATGCTGCAGTAGTACTGACCTAATTGACATTTACGGAATACTACATCCAACAGTAGCCAGATACATATTTTCTTTTCGAGGACAGATGGAGATGTTCACTAAAACAGACAGCATGCTAGGTACAGTGCCTACAGCTGACGACTCCATATTGTGCACTGGAAAATTTTTGTTAGGAGAGTAAACTTATGTCAATTGTTCTTCCACAAAAGAAAAACACAGGGGCACAGGGAAACTTTTGGAGGTGATAGATTTTGGTGATCGCCTCGACTATGGTGATGGTTTTGCAGTATATCCGTATGCCCAAACTCATCAAGCTGTATGTTAAATAGGTCCAGTTTTTTTTGTAAAAATAAATAAATTTAAAAAGTAAGTTCTCTGACCACAATTAGGGATCAATAACAGTAGTGTAATTACAGAGACCTCAAATACTTGGAAATTAAAGAGACCACTGCTAAATATACTAAGGACAAAAAAATAATTACAAGGAAACAAAAAAATCAGATTAAATTATAAAATTAAAATATATCAACATTTCTGGAATTCAATTACACACAGCAGTATTTAGAGAGAAATATGTAGCCTTAAATGCTTTACTACAAAAGAAAAAAACATATAAAATCAATTACCTAAGATTATGCCTCAGGACATTAAAGGAAAAAGAGAAAATTAAATCCAAAATAAGAAGGAAAAAAATAATAAATATAAGTTCAGAATTAGAATATATTTAAAAGGCAAATGACAGAGAAAATTAACAAAGCTAAAAGGTGCTTCTTTGGGAAGATCAATAAAATTGGTAGTAGTTTAGCCAGATTGATCAAGAAAAAAGAAAAAGATATTATTTGACAACATTAGGAACAAAAGAGGGATACCTCTACTGAATCCAAGGGCATTAAAAACAGTATAGGAAATATTGTGAACTTTTTGACAAAAATTATGAAAAGTAACATGAAATGAACAAAATTCTAGAAAAGTACAAACTACAGAAACTGACAAAAGATGAAACAGAATGTCACATCTGAGTAGATGTGTCTCTCTAGGAGAAATTTAATTTTTGTTATTAAAAATCTTTCTACAAAGAAAACGACAGGCCCAGAGGGTTTCACTGACAAATTCTGTCAAACAGTTAAAAATAAAATAACACCCATCTTATCCAAAATATTTATGAAAACAGAGCAGGGGCAAAGATTTCCAATTAGTATTATGAGACTAACATTATCGTGATAATAAAACCTGCCAAAGGCACTACCAACAACATTCAAGGAAACATACAAAAAAGAAACAAAATTATAGACCTTTATGCCTCATGAACATACAAGGAAAAAAAAACCCTCTAAAATTAGCAAATCAAATGCATTAATATATAAAAAATGGTTAGGGGTATTTGTCTTTGAAAGGACAGAACTGTAAGTGTGCTTTATGTTTTTGTTTTTACTTATGTCTGCACTATTTTTCATAAGAGCAAAAGAAAAGAGTAATTAAAAGAGAAAGAATTTGCAATTTTTGTTGGAGCTTTTTTTCCTCCCAACTGTTCAGTTTTACACTGGAGAGCAGCAATCCCTGACCACAAGAGAAAATGAAGGTAAAAAAAAACCAGAAGTTAGAAAATCTTCAACTTGTAAGGGAAAAACGGGCAAAAATGACTAAAGTAGTAAAAAGCAAAAGCACTCCACGGTAGATCAAAATTGCCATAGATAAAATCAGTACTTGATTTAAAATCTGTAAATCCCTACTTTTAACCAAATTTTCATGTAAACCCTTTAAATGATTTTATTTTTCAATATATCATCTTGGAATAGCTTTCATCAAACAATTTTACCCCGTCTTTTTTATAACGCCTTTGGGGGGAGGGGAGACTGCTAACATTGAGGAACCCAGCTCTTCGATGAATCTTGGTGGGAGAGGTAAAGTAACAATGAACCTACAACCGTTTTTTAATCCCCATTTAACTGACAGTCCTACCTAGCATTAGCTAGACCAGTAGTGATGACACTAGCAAAGCAACGCTAATCGACTCTGATGGCCCAGCAGCCAGTCTGCCATCTTACTTTCGCAGGCATCCTGAATGTAGCTTTCCTATTCCCTTTCCGCAGAGCAAGAACTCCAGTCCTCAGCAGGCTGTGACAACTCAAAGAGGAAGAAAGAAATAACGATCTAAGACAAATTCAGTAATAACAACAACACAAAGGCACGGCTTGGTACTCTAACAAAAGAAATTGTCTACAAAAGGGATGTGGACCACGTAATAACAGTAGATAGAGGACAGGGAACTTAGATTTATTTTTAAGGAAACTATCCAAATAATGTTCAATTTCATAAGCAATACACTTCACATTGAAAGTGTTTACAGATCAGGGAACAGGGGTCCAGCCACCTGAGTAGCCCTGAGACTCGGTTTTGCCTCTGCTGAGAAGCCCACCGTCACTGACACCGTTGAGAGGCAGCGCTGGATGGCTGTGGTACCCAACAACCTTATCCCCTCTTGTAATGGATCATCTTAACAGTTAACGGAACTTGGCAGAGCTTTTGCCCAAATAACCTGTGTGTAGAGGGATAATAATTGCTATCAGTGAGGGTGCTGCATAAGTAACTGCTGGTCTAGCTGGGAATTTTAGGGATGCTTCTGGGAATAAGGCAAACTGAATGGAATCTCAGAGAGAGAGAAAAAAAAAGGCCACTCTGAAGAAACTTCAAATGACTGTTCTTTTATATTCTGACAATTTAGAAAATGATCTGGAATTGCTGAAATCAGCTTTGCTGATATTTTCAAATCTCTTGGCCACTCTAACTCTTTTCTAATGTAACTTTTATCCAATGCATTCTTTGCAGCCTTAATCAGCTAAAAAAGCCTAGGGGTAAAAACTGAAAGAAACCAACTATTGATGCATGCAGTAATTTGGATGAATCACAAGGGAATTATATTGAATGAGAAGAAGGCAACCCGAAGTTACAGCATGTATAATTCCAGTATAACATTCCATTACAACTCCAAAATTTCAGTGTAACATTCTGGAAATGACAAAATTGCAGAAGTGGAGGGCAGATTTGTGGTTTCCTGGGGTTAAGGAGTGATAACAGGAAGAAAGTCTGCATGTCTATAAAAGTACAGGGACTTCCCTAATGGTCCAGTGGTTAAGACTCTGTGCTGAGGGGGCACGGGTTCAATCCCTGGTCAGGGAACTAAGATCCCGCATGCCGCAGCCAAAAAAAAAAATTTAAAGTACAAGAGGAGGCATCCTGGTAGTGACAGAATGTTCTGTATCTTTTCTGTATCAATTTCCACATACTGGTTGTATTACTGTACTCTAGTATTCCAAGATGTTCACATGGGATAAGAGTGCCTCGGAACTCTCTGCATTATTTCTTACAACTGCATGTGAACGTTTGATTATCTCAAAATAAAAACTTGAATTAAAAAAATGAAACATAGACTAAGAAAACTTTCGTCCAGTATCCCACAAAAACAGAAGTAAACATCTATTGCAAACATATGTCAGGAAACATTTAAAATGTTTTCCATACTTAATCTCTTTTCTTTATCCTAGGAGGCAGGTACTATGATTATCTTTCAGTTGCAAATGAAGAAATGACTATAGAAGGTTAAGTAATTAGTCAAACCTTAGAGCTGCAAAGTATTGCACTGATCCTCTGATACATCTTTATCATCTTTATAAACATGTTATAACAAAGACCCACTGGAGGGTGTTACTTGTGCAAGGTCACACACGTACTCATAAAACATGTGTCGGCATCCCTTTCAGCTGCACTTCTTTCTTTAAGGTGTATACCAAAAATCTGAAGGCAAAAGAAAATTTCAATGCAAGCACAAGTCCCAATGCCTGTGGAAATCTCATTTTCTCAGAACAACACCACTGCTACACTCTTCCTGACTGCACCTTGGCATTGAAAACAGTCTCATCACCAAGCTGACTGGTCATTTTCAAATCTGTCAAGCTCTTGAAATAGGGCCTTTAGTGTAAAATTCAATATTCTTATCAATGAAGTTTAGCCCTGAGTAAAGTATGCCATAGACACTAGGCTTTTCTAATGCACCAGAAGATTCTACTCTTTTTCACTTATGCGTTCATCAAATATTTACCAAACATCCAAAAGCCTATAGCAACCCGAAGCTTTATTATACTGTCAAGTTATATTGAGTTTGTGGTCAGTTAATTCCTACGATCTATTTCAACTGAAATACTAAATGTGTACTACAGATTTCTTAACCTAAAATCAAAATTTTGTACTCATCCTTGTCAAATTTCATCACATTTCTCACAGCATAAGAGAACAAAATGAAAGTGAATGTTGGCAGCATTGACTTGGGATTGAAGCTTTTTTAAACCACTTAACAGCTGTGTGGTTTGGGTAAATTACCAGATTGCTCTGAGTTTCTGTTTTCTCGTTTTTAAGATGAAATTGAGTCCTCCCTGGGAACTGAGCTTGGTTGGCTCTGGAGACCTGCATCACCCAAGGTTACCCCCTCTCTCTGGAGCAGCCTGCCTTCAATCTCTGGTTGATAAGGGGTGATGCAAAGTCCCCATCCTCTTGCCTAATTGAGGGCATCTCAGCACATACCTGGTGGGCCAGCACAGCTCCAAGCCCACCCCCTCCCCCGGCCATGGAATTGCTAAGGCTTCCGCCACAACTGCACCACCATTCAGCTTCTTCTGTCCCATCCCGCTTCCTTCTCTTTACTGGAGATTTTCCAAGAGGCATTCACACTCCCCCCACCTGCATGTGTAACCCTCCAAGTCTGGATCTGCTTCTTAAAGAACACAACCTAAGACATGGCTTCTCGCCACTTTGAGCAGATGACCTTGCCTTTTAATGACACAGAAAGCAGAAACTCCTATGTCTTTCCCTTTTCCTTCTAACCCACCTACCTCAAACCCATGATTTTCCCCTCTCCAAGGTGTGTCTTTCTCTGGCTGTCATTTCTGTACCTACACACTGGATCCCATTCTTTTGCTCACTTTCTCCATCTCTTTTTCGTTCTGACATTTGCATTATCTGGAACTCTCATATTCTCTCCTTTTCTCAAGTTCTGCCATCCTCGCCCTCCTGCTACCTTCCTGCATCAGTTCACGCTTCTTTCTCTCCTATTTGGCCTCTCAGCTGTATCCTCTCCTCTATCTCTGTCATTCTCTTCCTATATTCTCTCTATGATAGTCTCTAATATTTCTTTTAATATGTGTTTCCCCTTGTCTCACATTTGCTCTCCATTTCTTCTCTCTCTCTGGCCTTCATCATCTCCTCTCTTGATTATCCATCTTCTTCATTTCTATTTTCAATCCATGTCTATTAACTAAGAAGTGAAGCTAAATCTTTCAAACCTTCAAAAATATTATTCTCTGACATCACGTCTCCCACACCAACTCATCTAACTTCCTTCTGCTCTGCACAGACAAACATGCCGGAAGAAATGCCTACACTTGTTACGTCCATGTTCTCACCTTTGATGCCTTCATCAGTTCATTGCACTTGACTCACCGACCACTAACTCCACCGGGGCTGTTCTCAGCAAGGTGATGTCACACCACTATGCACGGGAGGGTTTCAGCTCTCATCCTCCTGGACACGCACACACGCACACCCACCAGCCCGCTCATCCCTCCCCACCTTGGGAATCACAATTCTCCTGGCTTCCGCATACCACGCACTGCTGCTCACAACCGGGCTGCCTCCTACTCATCCTTACAGTCACCTAATAGTTGTTTTCCCTGGAAGGTCTTTCTTCACTTCCAGGATAGGGTTACCTGCCCCTCCTGTGTGTCCCCTTGGCACATCTCAGTCCCCAGGCTGAGGTTATCAAATCTAAATGTAATAGGGATACCTAGGATGAAGACTCCCTGGTCTTGCCACCAAAGCCTCTGATTAAACAATACAGGTGGGATCCAGGAAGTTTAATCTTAAATCCAGTCTCCCAGGTGATGGCAATGCAGTGGGTCTTCAGAACTCTCCTCAAGAAATACTGCTTTGCATAACCTTCCTCACTCTTTATAACGACGATCTGCTTGGCCACCCGTCTCTTCTGTAAACTCCACAGGACATGGACCAAGTCTGCCTTGCTCAGAACATTTTCTCTAGGAGGGGTGCCTGTCAAATTGTAGATGCTTTTCAGAAGGTCACTGAATGGATCAAAAAAGGCAGAGAGCTCGGGTGGGGAAGAGCGTGGGGTTTTAGTGAGAAGCTTTTGCAGAGCTTCTTTGAGGTATCAGTGAGTAAGGAGCATGTAGTCGGCATTCAGTATTGTTCATTTTTTTTTTTTTTTTTTTGCCATTCCTTTCTACATCTGCTTCACTTCAATCAAAGCTTAAATAAAGATAACAAGCCAGAGAAACCTGTGATCCATTCTAGATGTCCAAGACTTACAGCATTTTGATTTAATACAATTTGAATTCTGACTTTCATTTATCAGTTTTTATACCAGCTCTATCAAAGGCCAAATGTGGATAATAAAATTTACTTTACATATTATTATTAGAAATTAATGAGGAAGTATTTACAAATTGTTTAGAAAGTGTCCAGGAAAGGAAGCTGGCTCAGTGATTGCTGTACTTATTATTGGCACTGCATCATTCATCAATTTGCAGGTATTTGTTATTAAGAGCGGTGATGCCCCTGACCTACTTTTGCACTTTTATGAGAAGCACATAACATGCATTACTCTTTAATACTTTGCTGCATTTAAAGTCAGACAAAGTCTGTAATATTAACCTGCTCTGTTAGCCTCATCTGAGGAGGAATGACACCGGACATGGATTTATCATATAAAATGGAGATATTTAACTGAGCAAAACCAAACTTAAATTTGCATATGTCTGTTGCTTTTCTGTGTGTTTAACTCCAGAAACTCAATATTAATTGGTCACATGCATAATAGGCTTGATACTGTTTTGAGTGGACCCTTCATTTTTTTTTTTTTCACAATGCTTTGAACATATTTATTTAGTTTTAACATTTTTATTGGAGTATAATTGCTTTACGATGGTGTGTTAGTTTCTGCTTTATAACAAAGTGAATCAGTTATACACATACATATATCCCCATATCTCTTCCCTCTTCCATCTCCCTCCCTCCCACCCTCCCTATCCCACCCTGCTAGCTGGTCACAGAGCACCGAGCTGATCTCCCTGTGCTATGTGACTGCTTCCCACTAGCTATCTATTTTACATTTGGTAGTGTATATATGTCCATGCCACTCTCTCACTTTGTCACAGTTTACCCTTCCCCCTCCCCGTGTCCTCAAGTCCATTCTCTAGTAGGTCTGAATCTTTATTCCCATCTAGGCCCTAGGTTCTTCATGAGCTTTTTTTTTTTTATTTTATTTTTTAGATTCCATATATATGTGTTAGCATACGGTAGTTGTTTTTCTCTTTCTGACTTCTCACTTCACTCTGTATGACAGACTCTAGGACCCTTCACTTTTGACTGAATTACAAAGTAATTTTTCAAAGTGACTTCATTGAAAAACATTTTTGGCTTGATGTGAAAAGTTATCATTTAAGCCCTGTTGTCAAGCAGTTCATATTTTAATTAGGGAAACTAAAAAACAAAAACTAGGTAATGTTGTTTACAAAGAAAAACATTAAACATGAGTCATTATCTATTATGCATTAAAAATAAATTCCTAAGTGTCAGCTTTCCCACCGTTTCTGCTCTTTAATTAACACCCAGTCTTGATCAGATGTGCTTAGTTTCTTCAAGGACAAAAATGGGAAGGCTTTGAAATAGAAAGCAAAACCAGAAAGTTAGAAATAACTCATATTGCATCATGGAAAACTTCAGAAACCTCTTCAGTTCTTGGATTATACTTCTTTAATAATACAAACTAAGATGTAGACCTGGACTCCAAGTCTGATACACACATTCCCAGAACCCCAAAGATCATCCCTAAAGTTGATGGTTATTATCAGAAATTGGAATAAGAATCGAGTACAATGCTTTCCTCAACTCATCTGATAGTTCCTAGTAGAATTTTAGGTACAATTGTCTTTATAAATTAAACCAACATACAGGAAAGAGCATGAAGCAGTAGATCATAATTCATGGCTCCGTGCTGGCTGAAGAAGGTATTCTTTAAGTAAGATGATGAAATAGAGACATTTGCGAAAAGAGATGCCAGGACGATGATGCTAACAGGTACTGTCTACATTATTAGCCAGCATGAGGGACAATCTTGAGAATAGACCGTGAGGATGGGCTTCCCTGGTGGTGCAGTGGTTGAGAGTCCGCCTGCCGATGCAGGGGACACGGGTTCATGCCCTGGTCCGGGAAGATTCCCACATGCTGCGGAGCGGCTGGGCCCGTGAGCCATGGCCGCTGAGCCTGTGCTCCGCAACGGGAGAGGCCACAACAAGTGAGAGGCCCACGTACCAACAACAACAACAAAAGAAGATAGTGAGGATGCAAATTGTAACAAAAGCAAAAATAGAAAAGGAATTAGAATTTAATAAAGTTTACGATCGATTTTGGATTTAATAAATGTTTAGTTATAGTTGGAATAATTCCATCACTGAATTCTGAAACGTGTTCATGGAGGAACGAGTTCATAAATAGAAAACAAATTAGTTTGTATGCACTTTTGAACTTTTCTTTTCACTGAAGTTATTATTAGCAACTTGGCTCCGTATTGCAGAACGAAAACGAACAAACAAATGGACATTTTCAAAAGCATCAGATCCCTGTCTCCCATGAGGCTTTGATATAGCAGTTCATATATAGCACAGGGAACTCTACTCAATATTCTGTAACAACCTATATGGGAAAAGAATCTGAAAAAGAACGGATAGATGTATATGCATAACTGAATCACTTAGCTGTACACCTGAAACCGACACAGCATTGTAAATCAATTATAATACAATATAAAATAAAAAATTTGGTCATTCTGTATTGCTAGAAGATGATTATAAAACTAGCACTGAGAATTCCAAATGTGGGCAACTGCTGTTCCTGTGGGTAACGTAATTACACAACATAATCACCACACACACAGTGGTAAAAAGGAAAAAATTACAATAACTGCCCCGTGACCAGCTCTTTCAAATCTGATACGTACTCACCGGTATCTGTAAATACTTATAAAAGCTGATAAAGATGTTGACTTCTGTGTGATGGTATGTGTAGAACTATTCTGTATTTAATTTTTTTATAATTTAAGTTGTACTTAGGTGGGTAAAAATACCAAAAAAGGGCTTATTCTCAAAATGGAGTATTTGGCAATAGAGAAATGGATAATAGAATTTTATCAAAATTAGACTCTGCACTATAAAACTGTATTGGTTTTAAATATACCAATGTCCCCAGCTCTCCATTTAAAGATGTCACCCAGGAAGAGGGATTTATGCAAATTCTACTAGACATTTCATGCATCTAAAAAAAGCTAAGCTACTTTTATATAATAATATTCAGCATACTTCTCCAGGCAGGGAACATTTTTTTTTTTCATTGCTTGTTGTACTTCGAAGCTTAAGATTGACATAATTCTGATTATCCTGAGAGAAAAACTTTTTCCTTAGGACAGGACTATGTAGATTCTACCAAAGAGGACAATTTCAAATTCCTTTACAAATTAATAGACATTTCTTGGTAACTGTTTAAACTCATTCCAGGGAAAGGGCTAGAAACATGCAAAAAGTCCACTCATTTGTTCCAGTGAACCGAGCATGCAAGTCCGGGGAACCCCTTCCTGGTCCCCTCCTGCCGCAATGCTGGAGCTCACTGAGAAGCCATGAGAGGAAGCCTCCCCCTACCACGGACCCCTGATTTCCAGGTTAACCTCACTGAAACTCCTATTTCTTCAACAGATTACTACACAGAAGAGAATTAAGTCCCATAATTTTCACTACCTCTAATCTTTGGTAAAATGCTAATCAGACATACAGTTCTTTAAGTTTTAGTGAGTATATTAAAAAAAAGAATAGGAGGATTTAGGAAAATCATTTAAAAAATGTGATTATATTTCTCAACACTGCTAATAATTAGCACAACATCTTAAGCGACGAGAAGAATGAGTTGGATACAGACCGTGTTAAATCGTTTCTTAAAATCCAAAAATAATTCATTAGGTGCTTTTCCTAGGAAATATTTTACCTTCATCCAATCTTTAAAAATAAGTTTGACTAGTTTTTGAGTTTCCATATTTTCCCTTCGGTCAACTTCCTTTTCATTTCATTGTATTAAAATATATTTTTTTAATACAGACCATTCTTTTAAATGTGTTTTAATCAAAGCAGTTGGAGGTTGGCTAATCATTCTAAGTGGTCTTTACATAATTACTTCAGACTTAACAAATCTCAGGTTTTCTCCTTACATATATATATATTTTTGATTCTTTTTTTTTTTTTTTGGGGGTACGGGGGCCTCTCACTGTTGTGGCCTCTCCCGTTGCAGACCACAGGCTCCGGATGCGACGGCTCAGCGGCCATGGCTCACGGGCCCAGCCACTCCACGGCATGTGGGATCTTCCCGGGCCGGGGCACGAACCCGTGTCCCCTGCATCGGCAGGCGGACTCTCAACCACTGCGCCACCAGGGAAGCCCTATTTTTGATTCTTTTCTCTCTTTCTCATACCTTTTTCTGTGTGGGGAGTCACTCATAGAGAGGATGGGATTTATTCACAGAAAAGACCCCTTAGAAATGCTGTGAACAATTTCACATTTATGTAACTTGCTAGATATGCCATAGTTTGAAAAAGTTCTGCTTTGAATATTTTAACCATGTAATTGACTCAAATGCTCTTGTGCCTAAAATCCCAAACCGTAAATTATACAAGCCGGATTAACTATTTCCAGGTTTATATTAACAAGTAAACAATAAAAAAATAAAATTCACATTATGCAAATATTTAAAGTATGATTTACATATATTTGCATAACGCTTTGCTAATTAAACTAAAATCATATTTACATGAAAAAAGTAATTATTTATTCTACACAATTTATATTAACCATCTTTTAACTCCCATGAGGTAAATGCAAATGTAACAGATAATGAACGTTAAGTTTTATATTCAACACAACGTCTAGAAAGACGAATTAGTTATTTAAAGCCAACAGATACCCACAGTTTTTATGCAATCCACTTAAACCTGAATTGAAAAATCAAATAGAAGTTACACAGATTTACATGTTGGCTCCTGACTCAAAGTATTGTATTGCAAAGGTTTTCACGTTGTTTGAGTTTTCTATTTCATATCAATTGAAAAAAATATACATATATAAGAGGATGCGTGTTCGTCTTTCCTATTCAAAAACTGAACTTTAGCGGGTTATGATTGAGAGGAGAAAGAGGTTTGTAAGAAAAGAAAAAATGAAAGGGAGCCCTCGTGGGAAGGCTGGCTGGAGAGGGTCCTGTGGAGACGGAGGGGGTGCCAGAGTGCACCTGGGGATTTAGAAGCGTGACACTCCATGCAGGGGTGATGCTAACATTTGGAGACAATCCTGGTTTGAGTCCGTGCTGTACACCTAGGATGAGGTCACTATTTGTGGGCCAGGGTGACACAGGGGAGGTGGCAGCGATGAAGGAAAGATAGGAGTCAAATGCTACCTGCAGGATCCAGGCCAGACCCGGCTGTGGCTTGGCCTTAGTGGGTAGCAGGGCATGGGAGGGTCAGGGTGGGTTAGAGACCTAGGCTGGAGGTACACATAGGCTGATGGATTTATGGTGGGGAGTGAGGCAAAGGGGTGAATCAGGACGATGTCTAGACTGTGGACGGAGCAGCAGTGCAGGGTGGGGGGGATCCACATTTCAGTTGTGGGTGCCTCATCTTGGATGTACTGTGAGACACTCACGGGGGAATGTCAATCAAGCAGTGTGATGGCAGATGAAGCTTAGAGGACAGGTCTTTGCTGAGACAGACTCAGCAGAAGTTGCTGTGATACAGATGCATTTCAGAGCCAGGAAGGATGCTAGCTCCCAGGAAGACAGTTTAGGGTTAAGATTCCAGCAAGAATAATGGTATAAGTGAGATGCTGCCTAAAAATGCGTGATGTGCACTGGATAAACAAGGCAGGGTACACCGAATATTTATGTAGGGAAGAATACTTGGAAGTGTGTTTAGGGGCCATTAGATGGTCAACGTTAAAAGACTGAAGGCAATACGGTACAGACAGTAGAGTTAGTAAAGTTTTCAAACTTTGGGGGGGAATGATGAATTATTGTATATTACAACAATATACAGACTGACTAGAAGAGGAGAAACAAAAGGAATGTAGATCTTTAGAAAGTCATGTAATAGTTCAGATATGAGTTAATGACTGCTTGGGTTAATATAATTGCAGAGGAAATGCAATGAAAGTGGTGGGCGTGAAAGGTATTAGGAGGAAGAAGGGGACGCTGAGATGCTAAACTGATTTGGAGAGAGGACGCACAGTTTACGCAAACTGGTTTGCACACAATTGATTTCCTATCCCTTGACACAAGCTGACCATTCATATTCCCAGAGAGTTTTCTCCAGGAGTTTTAAAATTTATAATTTTTCAGTATCAATTCTCTTCTAGTCTGATACAATATTTACCACATTTGCTGCCTCTGCATTGCCTGGTTGCTGTAGCTGATATGGAAAAGTCAAAAACAACAAACAAGCAAACAAAATCAAAACAGCAGAGCTAGTGATTACTATTTGCCATTTCAGCTTGAATATTTTATCTCCCTCTCTATCTCTCCTTCTACCTATCTATTCATCCACCTACTTATACATCTATCTATGTATCTATGTATCTACTGTCTGAAATTTGAAGATAAAGACACGCCCAGCTGGTATCAAAGAAAAGATACATCTTCTTAACTATTGAAAATAAAATAACTTGGAAGGGCCAGGCAAACCTGAGGAACAAATATAGTGTCCATGTGCAAAAGCGCATAAGTTAAGAAAGGGAAACCACAAACATTCAGCAATTGAAGGACCCTTTAAAAATTAAACTTCAATGTAAATTATAATGAGGTACATCTACACTTTAGTTTCTTTCAAGTCATGTACTTATAATTCTCTAAAGAGGAAGTCCTAACAGGGGAATCCAATTACATGTTTTTGTAAGTATGTATGTATGCATAATGGTTTATTTGTTTGTTTTTGCTTTGAAACGGTATTTAAAAGTAAAATGTTGCAAGCTAAATCATGGGCAAGAAAAACAGACACTCCCAATACACAGTCTGCTTCAAGACTTTACATTTGTGATTCGTTAAGAAAAAACATGTATTAAGGAAGAAGGGCAAAACATGTCTTAACTAAAAATTGGAGGGTGTCAGAGACAAGATGATAATGAAATAACTGGATGGTTCCTCAAGTATGTCCAGAGCCCTTCACTTACAATAAGTGAAGACTGGCTCAGAGACCAATTTTCTCTCTTCAAAATGGAACCACTGAGATGAAACTCAGTAAAAATCATCCCAGACTTTCCCTGATAGCTCTTTAGGTGGCAGGTAGGACAGAGAACGGGCCCTTAGGGATCACGTTCTATCTGAGTCACCACATTCGGGTCATCCCAAGAATAGGACAGGTCTGAATTTCCCCATGGAGCTTCTGGAGTGGTCCCAGTAGATGCCTGTCACTCAAGATCAAATACACAGTCAAACAGGGAGGGAAAGAAATTGTACCAGAGGAGCTCAACCTAAAAATGTTAAGAATCTTTGAGGCAAAAGAGATGGGCTCCAAATTTCAGAAAGCCGATTAACATTAAAAAATGAACAAATCTAGACTTTAAAATCTGATAGTAAGGGCTGATAATTTACACCACGAACAGGTACCTTTTCTTATGTCTGTACTGTAACAAAATAAAGTTACAGACATTTTAAAAACCTTTACTGGGCTTCCCTGGTAGCTCAGTGGTTGAGAATCTGCCTGCCAATGCAGGGGACACGGGTTCGAGCCCTGGTCTGGGAAGATTCCACATGCCGCGGAGCAACTAGGCCCGTGAGCCACAACTACTGAGCCTGCACGTCTGGAGCCTGTGCTCCGCAACAAGAGAGGCCGCGACAGTGAGAGGCCCGTGCACCACGATGAAGAGTGGCCCCCGCTCGCCAACTAGAGAAAGCCCTCGCACAGAAACGAAGACCCAACACAGCCAAAAATAAATAAATAAGTGTTCATTTAAAAAAAAAAAACAGAAAACCTTTACTAAGACATTGATTTAGGAAAGACATAACTCAGATCAACAAAGGACCTAAAAACCAGTCACTCATTCCTCCACATTTAATCTTCTGAGAAAACTATGAGAACATTGTATGGGGTTTTTATCTTTCACTCAGAAGGAAGAATAGGTTGCATTCCCACATCGCCATGTAACCGATCACCTTTGGTATATTTAATGATGGCATTTGTCTTAGGTAAATAATTCCTCCAAAGTTATCCTGCAGTTCTGAAAGTTTTCAGTTATTTCAGTTTTATGAATAATTGCAGGGGAAAAGCTTTAATACTGGAAATAATTTAGGCATACAAGCCAATGCATCAATCCAGAGGGATGCAGAGATGAAATACCTGGCAGTTCGTCTTCCATCCCCCATCTTTTTCTACATTAATTGAGCAAATTGATCATGAATTCTTCATTCATGAATTTGTGCTCCCTAATTACCACATAAAGAATCGTGGCTGTCAGGAATCCTACTCTTGGTGTTGACCCAAAGCATTTGAAAACTACGTCCACACAAAAACCTGCACATGGATCTTCACAGTAGCTGTATTCAGAGTAACTGCTAAAACTTGGAAGCAACCAAGATGTCCTTCAGTACGAGAATGGATAAACTCTGGTTCATCCAGACAATGAAGTATTATTCAGGGCTAAAAAGAAATGAGTTATCAAACTCTGAAGAGACATGGAAGAAACTTAAATGCATATGACTAAATGAAAGAAGTCATCCAGAAAGGGGGACATACTGTATGGTTCCAACTCTATGACATTCTGGAAAAGGCAAAACTATGGAGACAGTAAAAAAGAGCAGTGGTTGGCAGAGGTAATAGGGAAGGAGGGATGAACAGGCAGAGCACAGAGAATTTTTAGGGCAGTGAAAATACTCTGTATTATACTGTAATGATGGATACACATCATTACACATTTGTCCAAATCCACTGAATGCACAAAATGAAGAGGGAAACCCAAAGTAAAGTGTGGACTCTGGGTGGTGTTGACATGTCCACGGAGGTTCACCAGTTGTAGCACATGGACCATCTATCTGAGGGGGATGCTGATCATGGGGGAGGCTACGCATGTGTGGGGAGTGGGAATCGCTGTACCTCCCCTTCAATTTTGCTGTGAACCTCAAATGGCTCCAACAAATAAAATCGATTAAACGTATCTTAAAAAATAAGTAATTGAGGCTATATCTTCCCCTCACTGAGCCCTACACATTTTATGGGCAGTTCACTCATTTCCTCCTACTGCATTCATCATTGTGTCTCAGCACATAGTATATGGTCAATACATAAATGCTGACTGAATGAATCAATTATCATGGGGAATGGTTAGAACGTGAAATTGCTGTTTTCTTGTTTGTAGTGTATTATGAAACTGGGAATCAGACTATGGGATTACAGACCCAGATCTATGTTTTAAAATTGGGTAATGATGGACCACTTATTTATAACTGCCTCAGTTAAATCATTCATAAAATGAGACAAAGAATCATACTTCCTTCACTGTGTTGCTACGAGAAGTAAACATAGCACATGTGAAAAGATGTATATAATAAATGAATGCTAGATACAGTAGATCTTATTAAAAGTAGTTGTAGTAATGCATGCCAAATAAGAAAGATTTAAATTCCCTTTGTAATAATTATTGCTCCTGGTGGGGTCCAATTCAAACCCATAGAGTTCCCTGGTGGTCCAGTGATTAGGACTCAGTGCTTTCACTACCATGGGCCTGGGTTCAATCCCTGGTCAGGGAACTTAACTACGATCCCACAAGCTGTGTGGTGTGGCCAAAATAAAATAAAATAAACAAACCAAACCCATAGACACAGTAAATTAGAAGAATATCCACTGTAATATGGTCCTGGTAACACCTGGATTAATAAAATAACTGACCTTAAGGGGGAGTAAATCTGGAACACACAGACTCAGTACTGAAGAAATTTTAAAATAGTCTGCGTTTAATCCAGGGATTTTTGCCCTTAGAAGGAAGCAAGCACATTCAACACAAGATTAAAATCTGGAAAAAAAAAATTCAAAGTAGTTGTCAAATTCTAGGTAAATAAAAACACTAGTTTCAGCATGATGAAAAACCTCATGGCCAGAACCTATCTGCCATATCTGTACATTGCTTGATACAATGTGCTACTGCAGTGGTGTGTAGCTTTGTCCCTTTCCATGAGAGTTCATCAACTGAAAATTTGAAAGAAAGAGCGTAATTTGAAGGTAATAATTTAATTGCACTTCAAACATGGGAAGTAGGGTTTTTCTGGAAAACTTGCAAGTCAGATGGAACTGCAGTCCCTTAAACAGTGATTCCTATGTGGCCATCTACTTCTTGTCCAGGAACACAAAACGCCCAAGGAAAGTTCTTTAATAAAAGATCTCAATAACAAAGGCAGAATTAGGATTCTTTCTCCCTAATCAGATTTCATATAAAACCCTCACAAATTAGAATAATGTGTTTTACAGCTTCAGAACGAAACTAATTTCAACACAATTCCATACACATACTTTGAACAGAATCTAATTATATTAAAATGACTACAGTGTGTTTCAGATGTAATAGCATTTCAGAAGAAAACACAAGAGATCCTGAACTAACAAAGCTCTTCGTCAAGAATCATACCAGGAAACCAGGCATCTTACTCTTAACTCCTTTTCCCTACAAGATATAATTTTTCATAACCTGGGTTATCATTTACTCAAGGTCAACACCATAAAACATAGACCATCATGACATATTGTTATGCTTTGACTGTCATCCAGTTTCTGTGCTTGATTTTTAGGGCAGGTGCTCAGCTGTGAAGTTACCACCAAGACCTGAGAAAGTGGACCCAGGAATCGATTGCGGCTTAAAATCTGGGGACTTAACATCCTCTAAAAGGTACAATAAGTGGAGCCTGGTTCTCTACTGGTGGTTATCGATTTTCCACCCTGTAGTCATTCTCCTAAATTCTGTCCATTTGGTGACATTTATCCCCAATGGTCTCCATTTCCAGGCAGGATTACAATCGCAGTCCTTACAAATACAAAGAGAACGTCATGAAAACTGGTCTCCTCTCCTTTCTAAGGCCATATTAACAATCCCATTCATCCATCCATTTATTCACATGTAAAAATTCATTGAGAATCAAGTAAGAGACAGAACCTGTTTTAGGGACTAAGGACTCATAGAGAAAACAAGTTAAAAAACACTTTACCGATTTTAAGAGATGAGAATACAAGTGAATTCTATCAAACTCATAAACAGTTCACGAGTCCATGATCCATATCAAAAGCTGAGATAGAGCTAGGGATGTAAAGATAAACAAAATTGGACCTAGGCTTCAAGGAGAAGGGCCTCCACTGGAGGAGATGGGTCACTGATATTATGACTATAATAATATAAGTGCAAAAACAGAAGCATGTCCTGGGTACAATACCAGGGGGAATCATAACATTGATTTTGGAACCTCTGGAAGGTTTCTTAGGAGTGACCCCAAACCTGTTTATGAATGGTGAGTAAAGATTCCCACATAATTGAAGCAAAGAGGATGCACGTAACATCTCTTCCTGTTTCTCCTAGACATTATTCCATTCATGTTTGTGTTTCTTCCGCGTCTGAGACCACTGGCTCTTCCTTTCAGCCCTCAAATTGGCAGGAGTCTTATTTATCTAAACAAACACACCGTCTCAAAATGTTTCCCTTTCTGCTTCCCACTTTGTTCTGTTACTTTCACCCTTCTTTGTAGTCTCTACATTATTACCTGAGGGAGCTGAACAGGACTCCTCCTTTCCTCGACACTGATTCAGTCATTAAACTCGCAATCAAGCTTCAACTCAAGGGTCACCAGCGACCACCCATTTCCCCATCACCATCCTAATCATCTACCAGCCCCTCCCACTCTGGTCTCGGAGTCTCCAGCGCCATTCACTAGACTGTCTGGCATTGCGTCAGCATCTTCGTTACCAGATTTAAGTACGTTTTGGAAAACGGCACGGCATACCTTAACCAATCAATTTATTCTTTCTTCCAAAACATCCTCAAACTTTAAAAATACTCACTTCCTTAGCTTTTGTATGAAGCACTGCAATCTGTTTACTAAAAACACATGTAACAAAGACAACAATTTCTCTCTTACTCTCTTCCCGGACATTATTTGGTATCTTTTCTCCCTAAAAGAAGCCGCTCTCCCAGAGCTATTCCCTTGTCACAGCACTACTGGGAGGGTCATTCCAAGCCCCGCTTCTCCCCCCAGCTTGCCCCCTTTGGAACCTCCTCCTCCGCCGCCTATTCAAGTTCTACTTATGCTTCCAGAACCTTCGGGCATGATCCTACTCCTGAAGTCCTTTCTGACAAAACCAGTACATAAGGATATTTCCTCCTTCAAATTGTTTTTTTTTTTTTTTTGCGGCACGCGGGCCTCTCACTGCTGTGGCCTCTCCCGTTGCGGAGCACAGGCTCGGGACGCGCAGGCTCAGCGGCCATGGCTCACGGGCCCAGCCGCTCCGCGGCACGTGGGATCCTCCCGGACCGGGGCACGAACCCGTGTCCCCTGCATCGGCAGGCGGACTCTCAACCACTGCGTCACCAGGGAAGCCCTCCTCCTTCAAATTCTTAAAACATTTATCCAAACTGTGTCATTCCTTTCCTTCTTTCTCATTCTTGTTTTTTTATTTTATAAGCTACTACGTGAACACTTACCATGAGATGCAGTTTCTTCACACGCTTAAGTGCACAATACAGCAATGCTGATTAAGGTACAATCCTGTAGAGCAGTTCTCCAGAGCTGATCCATTTTGGTCAATACAAACTTCACGTCTCGTGGCTGGTAACTCCCCTCTTTCCTCCTCTCCCTGGCCCCCGGCAAGCACCATTCCACTCTCTGAGTCTATGAATTTGACTATTTTAGGTTCCTCATATATAAGTGAAATCGTGCAACATTTGCGCGTCTGTTCCTGGCTTATCTCACTTACCATAATGTTTTCAGTGTTCATCCAACACTGTACCTTAGTCAAAATACTGTATTACCCTCTACCTAAAAATCTGTAAGTCAGCAGATCTCATGTTAAGTGTTTGTACCAAAATGAAAAATTAAAATAAAGTAGAAGTAGCAATTGGACAATTTTAGAGAAACGTGATTCTGGCTTTTGACCAAAATTGCCAATAAAATTCCACTCTTTTTTTTTTTCTTCTTCACCTAAATAAAAAGGATAAAAAAAGATAGCATGCAACAGAGTATGTGCTTTAGAGCCAGAGAGATTGAGGTTAATCCAGACTCTTCCACCAACTGACGTTCTGATGCTGGAAACAATTACATACTCTTTCCAATCTCCGGTTTTCATATGTGTAAAAAGAGGCATCCTACCACCATCTTGGTTAATGGCTTGGACTAAATGAGATGACGTTTAGTGCCACACATACTGATGGAACTTGGCAGGCACACAACCAATTGTAGTCCCTGCATCTTCTCTGTATCTTCCTAGTATCTTTTACCAAAGGAAATGTTTACTAAAGGAAAACTGAAAACGTCTATATTTTAGGATCATTCTTCCACCCCCATCTCCTGCTACCTTCCCACCCTCCCACTCAGCCATCTGCTCTGTGGTGCTTACAGGGAAGCAGCAAATTCACTCGCCACTTGACCTTCAGAATGTTACTTAACCTGGCTAAGCCTCATCCTCATCAACCATGAAACGGGTTAAAAACGTTAAGCTCAGAGAACTGTTGAGTAATCAAATGAGAAAACAATTAGCATAGTCAAAGTAAAAGCAGACAGTAAAAGCTCAAATATAGTTTCAATGGTGATGATGATGATAAGAACGATCATGACTTTTATGATGGAAAAATGACGCCCGAAATTGTCATTCAGGCCGGAGGATTCCTTCTTACTCACAAATAAACTCCCGTATTGCTGCCCTGGGGACTACAGACATAAAAGCATCACATTTTGCATTGAGAGCACAGTGCCCAAAAAGGAAAAGTAAAAACGAATATAAATTGTAAGAGCAAGAGTCTCAGAGGTTTGAAAAAGAATCGAGAAAGCCTCCTTTTATACCAGAATGTATCTGAAGATGGAAATTCTGAGAGCTCAGATCATTCTCTACGATGACCCTCTCAGCACAACAGGGAAATCTGAACAGCTCAAAGTGCCTCGAAAGTCATCTGATCCCGAGGACAGTTTATAATTGCAGAACGATGCAGAGGTAGACATACGAAGACGGGGGCGAGGACTATTTCTGAATTATTTACCAGTCAATACAACTGACTCTTGAACAGCTCAGGGGTCAGAGGCTCCAGCGCCTCAAGTCAAAACTCCTATAAGCTTACACAAGTGGGACTTGCGTATCCATAGTTCCACAACCACAGATTCAATCAATCATGGGGTGTGTAGGACTGTAGTATTTATTGAAAAAAATATGCACATAAGTGTATTCCACGCAGTTCAAACCTGTCTTGTTCAAGGGTCAACTGGATTTTAAAGAAGTCGATGGTTAACACAAGAACCACTGCGTACTCTTCCTATAAAACAGTATTTACACGTCTATGAACCTACATATGTGTGTGTGCTCTTGTTTTTTTCCCCTTTATTTTAATTTTACTCATCTCTTTGGTGCTCCCCCGAAGTTCAATGTTAAAGGGCCCTCCTTGTAAAGTTAAGGAAGTACAGCCAAACCAGGTAGACTGAACCAATGCCGCAGCTGGTCTGGTGCCCTGGCACACAACTGTGCTAGGATCAGTTGGGTGGGTGAACACCTCCACCTGGGATACAGGTGTCTCTCCACTGCTTTGATGCTGTTAGGACGAAGGTCCCCAATCTGAAGTCTTCTCTTCTGCCTCACAAATTACACAGATTAGGAAGCAAACAACCAAATAAATGGATACATAGAGAGTTCCTTTCTTTTATAAAAGTCCATCTGAAAACATCCCAGCTCAGCAGTTAGGAAGACCTTCAGTAGTACACTGGGTAATTTTAAAAATCTTTCTTGGGGCTTCCCTGATGGCGCATTGGTTGAGAGTCCGCCTGCCAATGCAAGGGACACGGGTTTGTGACCCGGTCCGGGAAGATCCCACATGCTGCAGAGCGGCTGGGCCTATGAGCCATGGCCGCTGAGCCTGTGCGTCCGGAGCCTGTGCTCCGCAATGGGAGAGGCCACAGCAGTGAGAGGCCCGCGTACCGCAAAAAAAAAAACTTTCTTAATATGAATATTTGAAATTGATGGGAGCCTAATGGTGGTGTCATGAAACCACATCCCAGAGGAGAAAGGAGACCAAAGCTGGTGATGGACGAAAGCTTTGGTTTAGGGTGGCACCTGCTGGCTCAGTGGTCTGTAAGTTCACAGTGGACAAAGAACCGCTCACTCTGGGCATCCTTTGCATTGAAGCTGAACATTTCAATCGCTGTTACCCATCATCCCATCAAGGGCCACTATCTGCTCTAGTAACACACAGCGCTTTCCCAGGGACCCGGCTGTCAGCAGTTTTAATGCGGGTGGGAGGATCTTTGGGTCTCATCATTTTGGGAACTGCCAACAACCTTTGCCATAAGTCTCTCTGGCAGTGGCTTGGCGATTCCTGCTTTCAGATATGCGGACACTCCAAGTGAGCCTTCTGATATTAGAAAGTTTCACCCACGTGGTAATTTTTCCTAAATAAATATTCTTAAAATGAAACAAAATAAAAAACAAACAAAAAATAACTCAGATCTCATAAATCGCTTCTTGGGTTTCTTTTTCTACGCTGAATGACTTGTCCGTTTTTTTGAATTTAGGACAAATGCTCCTTGACTTTCTGTGACCTTTTATTTTTAGATACGTTATAATTTACACATTATAAGAAAGATTAGCAAAACCATGGCCTTAGCTTTTTCTATTTATATACATATATATGTGTATAATATATGTATACATATGTAT
This sequence comes from Neophocaena asiaeorientalis asiaeorientalis, assembly GCF_003031525.2. NCBI lineage: Eukaryota > Metazoa > Chordata > Mammalia > Artiodactyla > Phocoenidae > Neophocaena > Neophocaena asiaeorientalis. Next base: position 1,902,339 of record NW_020175446.1, read on the forward strand.
ATATTATATATATAATAAATACATTCATTTTTTTTTTCTTTTTTCCTACAGCAGAAACTTGACCTTGGTAATTTCAGGAGGTTGACCCCTCTGGAGAATGTCCTTCATGATTCTGTCATAACACATTTAAGAAAGTCCTTGGTCAATTTCAGGCATCAAGAAGGAATCTAGCTCAAGATTTAGGGTCCTTAATTCTATGCTAAAGGTTATAGCAAGTGCTGACTGCCAGGGTTACTAATGTACTTTAAAAATAAATGACAAATCCCCTGACAGGGCTTCATTGTCAGTTGACCCAACTGGTTATAGAAATGTAATGTCATGAGGTCATGAGGTCATGCCCTTGGGATTGGAGCTCCCTAAAGGCCTATTAAGTGTATTCTGTCTCTGAACATCAGATATTA
>NW_020175446.1:1902755-1989470 GCF_003031525.2 Neophocaena asiaeorientalis asiaeorientalis
CATCCTTTCAGACTTGGTTTTAAATTCCAGCTCTCTAATTACTATCATGGAATCATTACCCAAATTCTCTACTTCTTATAAAATTCATCTTCTCACTCTGTAAAAAGTGGTATCATAACACCTTTTGCTTCATGTGTGTATACTTATCCCAAAACCCCTTGAGTTGTATACATTAGATATTTACAGCTTTGTACATGACAGCCATATCTGACAAAGTGTTTTCAATCTTTTTAAGGTTAAATACTATAAATAGGAAATATTGCATCAATAAGAACTTGATATATTAAATATATTTACTCTGATCCATATATTAGATGCTTCATGTAATCTTAACAACCTTTAATTTTCATTAAACGTTACTTCAAATTCTTCCAACATGATCAGAAACTGAAGTGAACGTTCAATGAAAAATCATGAGAGTTTCCTAATCCCAGGAATTATGGTAAGAAAAGCCAATGTTTCCCATGTTACAAAAGTTATTTGCTTCCAGAGAGAATGACCGACAGGATCAGTTCCACGACTGTTCTCTTAAAATGACTTAAACCCTCGTAGGGCTGTCTGGTGACAGATCTGCAATTAATGCTGCTCTCTGCATGTTCCCAGCTTTGCCACCTCTGCGGCAAGTTCATCCTGAAATCCTCTGCTCCAGCCCACGTGGAACTCAGCAGAACCCCCATGCTCTGTGCATTTGCACTGGTGAGTCCATGAACCCAGGCTGCCCTTTTCCCCATCCTTCAACTACTACAACACACGTGTCCTTCAAAACACATGAATTAAAAAGCATCTCCTTGTAAAGGCTGACCTGACCATCACAGTCAGACTTTATTGATCTGGTCCCTCAGCAATCATCACCCACGATTTTATTTGATATTTAATTCATTCTCTAGTGTTACAGACTATTATTGTTGTTATTATTACTATTTTAACATGTGCATCTTCCTTTTTGGGTTCTAAGCACCCAAGTATGAAGGTTGATGTTTATCAATTTATGACTTTTTAGACTAGGCTCCTATTATACTAGAATGTATGTGGTTGTACAACACACACACACACACACACACACACACACACTCTCTCTCTCTCTCTGTCTCTGTGATGGAGCCTGAATCCATTTCTGATGTTTAACTGATAACAACTTTCAAGCCTCATCTGTCCCTCTTCACCCTCTGCCCTTCCTCTTGACAAACTCATAAGAAATGCTGGGTGTTTGCTCTTTTGGGATCGGCACAGGTTCAGTTCACAGAGCCCCTGCCTGCACAGGGGAACCTGCTCAGGACCCCATTCACTAATCACAATAGACCCCAGACGATTGCCTTTCCCAGCCCTCTCGAGCCATTTTTGGACCAGCTTGTGATGTCTTCCCTTCTCTCCTCAAGGGCCTCAAGTATGTGAATCATAAACCTTTTCCTGTCCTCTTGGGGGGCATCGTCAGTCTCCACATTCAAACCAAATTTGAGTGGGGGGTCCCTCCTGTATCTACAGGGTGGATACAACATGCACACACATCTATGACGATTGAATTCACTTGATTTTACTCAATTCTGCTTGTTCTCACAGGGTGAGTCCCCACCAGCCCATACTCTCAATTTGCAACTTTTCTAAGAAGTTAGTCTTCTGTTGAGTCATTCATATATGAATTAATCAAATAATTGCATGAGAACATTTTGAATAAGAGTGCATGAAACTGGGCTCGTTTGTCTTGTATAGCGAAGAGATGAGCAAAAGAATAGTAAACAAGCAATATTTCACACAAGAGCCAACCACCATCCAAACAATAACCAGGTAAAAGTCAGAGGAAATGCACAATCCAGCTCCAGGATCCTGAGAACTGTTGGCTGTTTGATGACCTTTACCAAGAATGTCTTTAAATGTTTCCTTTAGATCAAAGTCTCTGAGTGCTTAGCCTTACATTTCTAGTGATTTTTCTTTTGAATCCATTAAGATCAATCCCACAGCAAATGAGAATTACAGAAGAGTAGTTTAAACAAGTTTGCACAAGGCTGCTGCAATCCTGCCGATTCTACCATAATAGAACACTTCCGCATGGAAAAAAAAAAGCAATTCAGTTAAAAGCTACATTATAGAAATGCTAAAGGTCTAATTTCAACTCAGGATGGCAAGGAACTTTAAAGTTAAAACAGCAAGTGTGTGTTTTAATGTGCTCTCAGATCCCCAGAAGTAATACACAATCAACAATAATGTAAGATGGAAAATCAGATGTCCATCTCAGTGGTTGAAATATACATCCAAAGTTATATGCCAGGGGCAAAAAAAGCTCATATTAATGTCAAAGGAAACCCTCTGTATCCATGGAGGACTTCACTTAATTCTAAGGTTGGAATTTTATTTTTCACGTCACTTCATTGGTTTTGTGGCTCTAAGTTAATCATGTAATACTTTTTTTTGTTTTAAATTTAATTTTATTAATTTTTATACAGCAGGTTATCTATTTTATACATATCAGTGTATATAGGTCAATCCCAATCTCCCAATTCATCCCCCCCCCCCACTTTCCCTCTTCGGTGTCCATACATTTGTTCTCTACATCTGTGTCTATTTCTGCCTAGATCCATCCACGTTTCTACAAATGACCCAATTTCGTTCCTTTTTATGGTTGAGTAATATTCCACTGAATATATGTACCACATCTTCTTTATCCATTCATCTGTCGATGGGCATTTAGGTTGCTGCCATGACGTGGCTATTGTAAATAGTGCTGCAATGAACATTGGGGTGCATATGTCTTTTTGAATTATGGTTTTCTCAGGGTATATGCCCAGTAGTGGGATTCCTGGGTCATATGGTAATTCTATTTTTAGTTTTTTAAGGAACCTTCATACTGTTCTCCATAGTGGCTGTATCAATTTACATTCCCACCAACAGTGCAAGGGGGTTCCCTTTTCTCCACACCCTCTCCAGCATTTGTTGTTTGTAGATTTTCTGATAATGCCCATTCTAACTGGTGTGAGATGATACCTCATTGTAGTTTTGATTTGCATTTCTCTAATAATTAGTGATGTTGAGCAGCTTTTCATGTGCCTCTTGGCCATCTGTATTCTTCTTTGGAGAAATGTCTATTTAGGTCTTCTGCCCATTTTTTGATTGGGTTGTTTGCTTTTTTAATATTGAGCTGCATGAGCTGTTTATATATTTTGCAGATTAATTCTTTGTCTCTTGATTCATTTGCAAATATTTTCTCTCATTCTGAGGGTTGTCTTTTCACCTTGTTTATAGTTTCCTTTGCTGTGCAAAACCTTTTAAGTTTCATTAGGTCCCATTTCTTTATTTTTGTTTTTATTTCCATTACTCTAGGATGTGGGTCAAAAAAGATCTTGCTGTGATTTATATCAAAGAGTGTTCTTCCTATGTTTTCCTCTAAGAGTTTTATAGTGTCTGTCTTACATTTAGGCCTTTAATCCATTTTAAGTTTATTTTTGTATATGGTGTTAGGGAATGTTATAATTTCATCCTTTTACATGTAGCTGTCAGTTTTCCCAGCACCATTTATTAAAGAGACTATCTTTTCTCCATTGTATATCCTTGCCTCCTTTGTCATAGATTAGTTGATCATAGGTGTGTGGGTTGATCTCTGGGCTTTCTATCCTGTTCCATTGATCTATATTTCTGTTTTTGTGCCAGTATCATACTGCCGTGATTACTGTAGCTTTGTAGTATAGTCTGAAGTCAGGGAATCTGATTCCTCCGGCTCCGTTTTTTTCCCCTCGAGGTTGCTTTTGGCTATTTGGGGTCTTTTGTGTCTCCATACAAATTTTAAGATTTTTTGTTCTAGTTCTGTAAAAAATGCCATTGGTAATTTGATAGGGATTGCACTGAATCTGTAGATAGCGTTGGGCAGTAGAGTCATTTTCACAATATTGATATTTCCAATCCAAGAACATGGTATATCTCTCAATCTGTTTGTGTCATCTTTGATTTCTTTCAACAGTGCCTTATAGTCTTCTGAGTACAGGTCTTTTACCTCCTTAGGTAGGTTTATTCCTAGGTATTTTATTCTTTTCATTGCAATGGTGAATGGGATTGTTTCCTTAAATTCTCTTTCTGATCTTTTGTTGTTAGTGTACAGGAATGCAAGAGATTTCTGTGCATTAATTTTGTATCCAGCAACTTTACCAGATTCGTTGATTAGCTCTAGTAGTTTTCTGGTGGCCTCTTTAGGATTATCTATGTATACTATCATGTCATCTGCAAACAGTGAAAGTTTTACTTCTTCTTTTCCAATTTGGATTCCTTTTACATCTTTGTCTTCTCTGATGGCTGTGGCTAGGACTTCCAAAACTATATTGAATAAGAGTGGTGAGAGTGGACATCCTTGTCTTGTTCCTGATCTTAGAGGAAATGCTTTCAGTTTTTCACCATTGAGAATGATGTTGGCTGTGGGTTTGTCATATATCGCCTTTATTATGTTGAGGAAGGTTCCCTCTATGCCCACTTCTGGAGAGTTTTTATCACAAATGGGTGTTGAATTTTGTCATAAGCTTTTTCTGCATCTATTGAGATGATCATATGGTTTTTATTCTTCAATTTGTTAATATGGTGTATCACATTGATTGATTTGCATATATGGAAGAATCCTTGCATCTCTGGGATAAACCCTACTTGATCATGGTGTATGATCCTTTTAATGTGTTGTTGGATTCTGTTTGCTAGTATTTTGTTGAGGATTTTTGCATCTATATTCATCAGTGATATTGGTCTGTAATTTTCTTTTTTTGTAGTATCTTTGTCTGGTTTTGGTATAAGGGTGATGGTGGCCTCATAGAATGAGTTTGGGAGTGTTCCTTACTCTGCAATTTTTTGGAAGAGTTTGAGAAGGATGGGTGTCAGCTCTTCTCTAAATGTTTGATAGAATTCACCTGTGAAGCCATCTGGTCCTGGACTTTTTTTGTTGGAAGATTTTTAGTCACAGTTGCAATTTCATTACTTGTGATTGGTCTTTTCATATTTTCTGTTTCTTCCTGGTTCAGTCTTGGAAGGTTATACCTTTCTAAGAATTTGTCCATTTCTTCCAGGTTGTCCATTTCATTGGCATAGAGTTGCTTGTAGTAGTCTCTTAGGATGCTTTGTATTTCTGCGGTGTCTGTTGTAACTTCTCCTTTTTCATTTCTAATTTTATTGATTTGAGTCCTCTCCATCTTTTTCTTGATTAGTCTGGCTAAAGGTTTATCAATTTTGTCTGTCTTCTCAAAGAACCAGCCTTTAGCTTTATTGATCTTTGCTACTGCTTTCTTTGTTTCTATTTCATTCATTTCTGCTCTGATATTCATGAATTCATTCTTTTTCTACTAACTTTGGGTTCTGTTTGCTCTTCTTTCTCAGCTTCCTTTAGGTGTAAGGTTAGATTGTTTATTTGAGATTTTTCTTGTTTCTTGAGGTAGGCTTGTATTGCTATAAACTTCTCTCTTAGACCTACTTTTGCTGCATCCCATAGGTTTTGGATCATTGTGTTTTCGTTGTCATTTGTCTCTAGGTATTTTTTGATTTATTCAGTGATCTCTTTGATTTATTCAGTGATCTCTTGGTTATTTAGTAATGTATTGTTTAGCCTCCATGTGTTCGTGTTTTTTACATTTTTTCCCTATAATTTATTTCTAATCTCATAGACTTGTGGTCAGAAAAGATGCTTGATATGATTTCAATTCTCTTAAATTTACTGAGGCTTGATTTGTGACTCAACATGTGATCTATCCTGGAGAATGTTCCGTGTGCACTTGAGAAGAAAGCGTAATCTGCTGTTTTCGGATGGAATGTCCTATAAATATCAATTAAATATATCTGGTCTATTGTGTCTTTTAAAGCTTGTGTTTCCTTATTAATTTTCTGTCTGGAAGATCTGTCCATTGGTGTGAGGTGATAAAGTCCCCCACTATTATTGTGTTACTGTCGATTTCCTTTTATACCTGTTAGTATTTGCCTTATGTATTGAGGTACTCCTATGTTGGGTGCATATATATTTATAATTGTTATATCTTCTTGGATTGATCCCTTGATCATTATGTAGTGTCCTTCCTTGTCTCTTGTAACATTCTTTATTTTAAAGTCTATTTTATCTGATATGAGTATTGCTACTCCAGCTTTCTTTTCATTTCCATTGGCATGGAACATCTTTTTACATCCCCTCGCTTTATGTCTGTATGTGTCCTTAGGTCTGAAGTGGGTCCCCTGTAGATAGCATATATTACGGGTCTTGTTTTTTTGTGTTTTTTTTTGTGGTACATGGGCCTCTCACTGTTGTGGCCTTTCCTGTTGCGGAGCACAGGCTCCGGAGGCGCAGGATCAGCGGCCATGGCTCACAGGCCCAGCCACTCCATGGCATGTGGGATCTTCCCGGACCGGGACACGAACCCGTGTCCCCTGCATCGGCAGGCGGACTCTCAACCACTGCGCCACCAGGGAAGCCCCGGGTCTTGTTTTTGTATCCATTCAGTGAGCCTGTGTCTTTTGGTTGGACCATTTAATACATTCACATTTAAGGTAATTATTGATATGTATGTTCCTATTACCATTTTCATAATTGTTTTGGGTTTGTTTTTGTAGGTCCTCTTCTTCTCTTGTGTTTCCCACTTAGAGAAGTTCCTTTAGCATTTGTTGTAGAGCTGGTTTGGTGGTGCTGAATTCTCTTAGCTTTTGCTTGTCTGTAAAGCTGTTGATTTCTCCATCGAATCTGAATGAGATCCTTGCCGGGTAGAGTAGTCTTGGTTGTAGGTTCTTCCCTTTCATCACTTTAAATATGTCATGCCACTCCCATCTGGCTTGTAGAGTTTCTGCTGAGAAATCAGCTGTTAAATGTATGGGAGTTCCCTTGTATGTTATTTATCATTTTTCCCTTGCTGCTTTTAATAAATTTTCTTTGTCTTTAATTTATGTCAATTTGATTACTATGTTTCTCCTTGGGTTTATCTTGCCTGAGACTCTCTGCATTTCCTGGACTTGGGTGGCTATTTCTTTTCCCATATTAGGGAATTTTTTTACTATAATTTCTTCAAATATCTTCTCAGGTCCTTTGTCTCTCTCTTCTCCTTCTGGGACCCCTATAATGTGAATGTTGGTGCATTTAATGTTGTCCCAGAGGTCTCTTAGGCTGTCTTCATTTCTTTTCTTTTCATTCTTTTTTCTTTATTCTGTTCTGCAGCAGTGAATGCCACCATTCTGTCTTCCAGCTCACTTATCCGTTCTTCTGCCTCAGTTATTCTGCTATTGAGTCCTTCTAGTGTATTTTTCATTTCACTTATTGTATTGTTCACCTCTGTTTGTTTGTACTTTAATCCTTCTAGGTGTTTGTTCTTTAATTCTTCTAGGCCTTTGTTAAACATTTCTTGCATCTTCTCGATCTTTACCTACATTCTTTTTCTGAGGTTCTGGATCATCTTCACTATCATTATTCTGAATTCTTTTTCTGGATGGTTGCCTATCTCCACTTCATTTAGTTGTTTTTCTGGGGTTTTATCTTGTTCCTTCATCTGGTACATAGTGCTCTGCCTTTTCATCTTGTCTATCTTTCTGTTAATGTGGTTTTCATTCCACAGGCTGCAGGACTGTAGTTCTTCTTGCTTCTGCTGTCTGCCCTCTGGTGGATGAGGCTATCTAAGAGGCTTGTGCAAGCTTCCTGATGGGAGGGACTGGTGGTGGGTAGATCTGGGAGTTGCTCTGATGGGCAGAACTCAGTAAAACTTTAATCTGCTTGTCTGCTGATGGGTGGGGCTGAGTTTGCTTCCTGTTGATTGTTTGGCCTGAGGTGACCCAGCACTGGAGCCCACAGGCCCTTTGGTTGGGCTAATGGTGGACTCTGGGAAGGCCACACCAAGAGTACTTCCCAGAACTTCTGCTGTCAGTGTCCTTGGCTCCGTGGTGAGCCACAGCTGCCCCCGACTCCACAGGAGACCCTCCAACACAGGTAGGTCTGGCTCAGTCTCCCCTGGGGTCACTGCTCCTTCCCCTGGGTCCCGATCCGCACACTACTTTGTGTGTGCCCTCCAAGAGTGGAGTCTCTGTTTCCCCCAGATGTGTCGAAGTCCTGTAATCCAATCCTGCTAGCCTTCGAAGTCTGATTCTCTAGGAATTCCTCCTCCCATTGCCGGACCCCCAGGTTGGGAAGCCTGGCATGGGGCCCAGAACCCTCCCTCCAGTGGGTGGACTGCTGTGGTATCACTGCTCTCCAGTTTGTGAGTCACCCACCCAGCGGTTATGGGACTTGATTTTACTGTTATTGCGCCCCTCCTACCATCTCACTGTTGCCTCTCCTCTGTCTTTGGATGTGGGGCATCCCCTTTGGTGAACTCCAGTGTCTTCTGTCGATGATCGCTCAGCAGTTAGTTGTGATCCTGGTGCTCTTGCAAGAGGGAGTCATGTAATACTTTTGAAATGCTTTCTCAGAGTGAGTTTATATGTACTTTAAGAGCAAAACTATGTATAAGAAACCGGTTTATAGAAAAGCATTTTTGGGGACGAGCACGGATATTGGTTAAACTCATTATTTATGCATTTACTCATTCAAGAAACACTTATTGAGTACTACTAATGTGCCAGGGAGAGTTGCAGCCCTCATAAAGGTAACTGTCTAGGGGGAGCAGAAAGACGATAACAGACAAAGATGATCAATACGTCACTTTATAGTGTATCAACACTATAGTGTATAGTGTATCAACAGGCGATGCCTGCTCTAGGATGGCACAGAGCAGAGTAAAGGGGCTGGGACTGCAGGCGGAAGGCAGGTTCCCATCTGATGGGCAGGCTACTCTGCTAGGCTAGCCGAGGCTGGGCTAACACATGGCAAAATCGACAACTTTCTATGTCTTACTAAAACAAAAGCTCTCTTCTCACTGAAGTTACATCTCTAAAGCACCAAGTGATTCTGTCCAGGGTTACTCAGGCTCCCAGTGTGAGGAGGCCACAAAACTTTGTGGCATGACCCTCTGACCCTTGGGTACCAAAACAGGCCAAGAGAGAGCTGCGTGGCCCTGAGCTGGCTCCTTTATACTTCATCCCAGAAGAGAAACACACTCCGCTACCCTCCACCTCTGATCTGAAGTAGTCACAAGGCCCTGATTACTGCAAGGAAGTGTCAGCATTTTGAGGTACACAACTATTATTTCTACTGCGTTAGGACAGGCCAGGTGTTTCAGGGTGCCGGGCAGAGGGAAGAACTGATGCTGAGTCTCTGATGGGGGTGTGTGTGCCTGGTAGATGGTGCAAAGTGGTGGTTCCTGGTTATCACACCAATATGTGGTGAGAGCAGACATCCCGCAGCTGTGCTGCAGTGGACATGTAGGGGCCTTCTAGGTTGGAAGAGTGATCCATCACCTTTAAGTCAAAATATTACTGTATATGTTTCTGACAGTGGACAAAAGACTTTGGAGCTTCCTTAAAATTCTAAAATGAAGGGTCCATGATACCTAAGCATTAAAAAAAAACCACCAAAAGAGAAAACAAAAAATACCTACTATATTGGACTACAGCATAATTTCTCTGGTAAATATTACATAAGAAATTACAGTGATGTCTTAAATTCTATAGAATTTAACAAGCACAGAAAAATGGAGTCAGTTTGAGCCTTTCTATTTTGGTTTAGACTAGCCCTGTTCAACAGAAATACAATGTGAGTCAGTTATGAAAATTACAACTTTGTACAAGTCACATTAAACAGTTGAACAGAAATGGGTGAAATTAATTTTAACAATATATTCTATTTAATGAAGCCTATGTAAAGTATGATTTTGATGATATTCGATACAAAAATAATTAATGAGATTGAAATCTGGTGTACATTTTACTGCTACAGCATCTTTCAGCTTGGACTACCCATGTACCATGGGAGCCAGAGTCCTGTTGGCTTGGGACGACCATCTCGGAGAACCCAATTCTAGACCAACATGCAACACCCAAAGTCAGAGGGCTCAGCAAAGTCCTCTATTTCTTCACTGCAAATACATGTGCATACTTTAAAAAAGTAAAATGAAAACAGGATGTGCTTCTCAGTTTTACAAGGAATGCTGTAGTTCAGAGATTCAACAGAGGGGCTTTATATAAGAACAACAACAGTAGAGGTTTTGTTAGAGTTGCCCCATGCAACCCTGCACATCCCTGAAAGGGACAGCTGTGTAGATTCCAGTATGAACAGAGTACTAAGGATAATATCAGTGATAAATAATAAGCAAGCATGGTACTAGGTATTTTCACCAACTATCTCAATCGGTTCTCACAAGCACCCTATTATCGTCCTCCATTTACAGAAAAGAAATGCACACAGACAGTAATTAACACGTGCCCTGCCATAGCTGGGATTACCCAGCGCCTGGAAGGGAACCCAGCCCTGGCGGACTCAGATTGTTCAATATGCTGCACTGCTCCATTTAAAACTTTCCACAGTCAAGGGATTTTCACGCAATAATAAAAGCTCCTTACTGGAACAACCTGTAGAGGATAAAGTCCTCTCATGCAAACCATTCTCCTCTGCAGGAGGAACTGCCTTGACACAAATCTTTGTGTTGGGATTTTGTTTAAAGCACTGGATAATGATTACATGTGAAATGGATATTCCAAACACCTTAAAATGCTGTGTGTACAGATATGATCGATATCGGGGCTAATTTTAAATAACAAAGTAGCACCTGCTGACTTATCATTATAAGCAACTGTTTTATGAAGAGCTGAGAACCTCAGAGACTCGCACTGCATACACGACGAGCCCCCCTAGTGATGGACTGAAGTTCATTGGAAGCAGGGATCCATCATCCGTGTCCGACGTGGCAGAGGACCGAACGTCACCCGCCCTGTGTCAGATGCTGCGATTAGGACGATGGGCGTCACGTGACGGCACATGGCCCTCTGCCACCTGCCGTTAGTAACTGAGGTGCCATCTGATAACGTTTTATGCAAATAAGGACTCCAGGCACACATGCCCGCAAATGGAATAAAAGTAATTATTCACCTATCTTCCTAGATCCTAACTTTAGAGAATAATGTTCTCATCAAATTTCTGTAACCCAGGGACTGAAAACTGTAGTCCAAGTAGCATTGACTGGAGGTGTCAGAGAAGGAGAGATGGGAGAGAGGAAGGAAGAAAAGGAGGAGGGGGGAGGGGAGGACATTGGGGAAGGGGAGGAGACCCAGAAGGTTTTCTATGCAGTTATATCAGACTCTAGGGGAAATAAGTCAAACTCATGAAAAATCCCCGGTACAGACAAGAAATTCTATTGCCGTCTATTCTGTTCCTTCAAATGCTATCGACTTATCTCTGGGAAATCTATGAATGTATGTTTATGACAATCAGCTGTTGGCTGATGGTTCTACCGTTAGGCAAGATTTCCTTATGCTGTTCTTATCCAGAACCACTGTTGGCCATTTCACAGCATATAACAAAGCGACCACCTCCGTGTTCATCATTTAAACATGAAGCATTTTCCCTGGAAAAGCGTCTGAATTAGTGGCAAGTAACTGCTGTTACGAATGAAGTTTTAATTTGATAATCCATTCTGAACCCCGACTATTTTCCCCACAGCTTGTCATCTGCTTATGAGTTGTCTCTCTAGATTTCTACCAGGGCAACAGCTCAGGAATCCAGCCCTGGAGTGCTTTGGAGCTCTTCGAAATGTCATCTGACATGTTTTTGCCAAATTTTGTTTTTCCCCTTTAGAGCAGTTGAGTAAGGAATACGTAAAATAAATGAAGGGCATGCATACGGCCACCTTTGCTACTCAGCTTCTCGGCTGCTAATGAAGATTTGGGGTATCTGGATGCCAAAGCATAAAGCTCTTAAGTGGCCTAGAAAACCCAGCAGAACTCCACATTTCAATAGCCCAGAACTCCAGCCTATTTGCAAGGAAGATCTGTCACTTTAATGGAAATAGCCTGAAATCATAAGAAATTGTGACTCAAGGAATTCCATCACCTTTAGAAATTGCCCATTTATGTATAATTTAGACACAATTTCATATAAATTCCACAGACCAAGCTATCATTTTCATGAATGAAATGTTGTTTCATAGTTTCACTGGGCACATTATGTGGTGACCTACCAGAAAGAGCATTCCAGCTATGATCAAAGTTTCATCTACCTGTGAATTTTTTTACTGTGCCTCTAAATCCGCGACGCTACGCAAGTAAGTGAATATGTCGGTAGCGGTCATTCTATTTAGGCATCAGCGGCGTTCACCCAGGTTTCCTAGGCAACACCAGCATCCACCCAGGATGTCCTTGGAGGAGTTAGGATTAAAAGCCTGTTGACTGTTACCCAACTTATAAGTGTTCGTTTTCCATTATTATCAGATATTTTTCAAGACTCTCCCAAGCATATGGTGCTGTGAAAAATCTTCAAGCTATTTTTGTGTTACTTTTTTTTTTTTTTTTTTTTGCAGTACCGGGGCCCCTCCCCCCCCTGCAGTTACTTTTAAAGTGTCCTAAAACATAAGACAGGTTGATTTCTGCGCTTATGGAGGGGAGGACTACACCAAACAGGTTTTAATAGAACTAAACAGAGTAGAGGCTAAAAAGAAAGAGGGGGGCAGAGAAAGTTATCCTCATTTCTATCATATTAAAATCCTGTTCTGGGCAATATGCATCACAAAAAGATGAAAAAAAAATCAAGAAAACAATTTTGGGAGTAATACTCTATAGAAAAGTCCAGCAAGGACTGAATAAAACTGATCTGTGTTGAGTGGAATGGTGAAGACAAAATATACCCACGCTATATTGAAACTTGAAGTTACCCAATGGTCAAAGGAAACAATTTTCCTCCAGTACACCCGGGATGATAGACTTGGAAAAATATTTTAGAATAATAAGATTTAAATATGCAAGTATGCACTTTCTTCTGGACCACGTAGCTAAATAATGAAATTCAGTATCCAGAGAGAATAAGAATAAAATAAAACAGAATAAGACAACATTGGGCAGCCAAACACATTTGAATTGATTTATCCATCATTTTCCAAAAACTTGTGCATTAATTTTTCTACCTTTAATTTCAGCCTATAGAAATAACTATTTTATTTTGATCGGTGGAAAACTCATTTCACCTGCAGGAAGAGTCAGCAAACTGCAGATTTGCATTGTGATCACTTTCTCTTTAAGCCTGATTTCTCTCACACATACTCTAAGAAATCACAGCTTTCAAAGATGTGTCATTTCTCTTCAGCTTTTGTAACTTAGTGCTTTTGATTTATGTCTACTTTTTCAACATTTTTCTTCTAGTTGGAAAATTCTTCGAAAATTATATGAAAGGTCTGTATTGCCTCCCTAAAAACACAAGTACACTTAAAAAATAATACAACATTTTCTTAATAGTTTCAGCTGGTTCATGTTCCCTTCTCCCCACCACCCAACCACCCCATGGTTCATAAAGTTCTCTTACAAATTTTTTGCTTCCAAGTTAATTTTCCTTTTTAAAGACATAAGAGATATTTATTAAGAGTACTGATATGTTACTTACTTCGTTATGTCACAGAGATGTAATGTAAGGTGATACACTTCTAAAACCACCCAGCTGATAAGGGACTCAGTATTCCTTGCTACGATGCCATCTGGAGTTGCTACAGGTTCACTAAGGGATGTGACCATCCCAGCACAACATTACAAAATAGAATATTTTGTTTTCAACAAACCTTGCACCTTGGGGCAATCTGGTAGCAATCTAGTATCCTTCTACCCCAGCTTTATAACATAGGACTGTAAAGGACATAAATACAATCTTTCAAAGTATCTTCCAAATGTGTGTTTTGCTCTGGTTTGGTTTCTGCATGCTAATAACTCCAGAGACAAAGATTTCACTGATCCTCATGTTATTGTTTGTTCTGTTTCTTCATTAGATGGCTTGTTTTCAGTACAGATTGGTGGAATTTTTTAATAGAAGATTCTGATGACAGAAGAAAGTATTTAATTCTGGGGGAAAAAGACGAGCATAACTTGTTGATGCTGACCACATTCAAACAAGCTTAGCTTTAGAAATAAAGCATGATGAAACCCAAGTCTCTGATTTTATATGTAATTTTTATTGTGTGATTTCATCTACACCAAGTCTCTTGACTTAAAATGTATAAAAATCTACTTTAGGCAAAGATTCACTATTTAGTCTGAGTTTAGTGTGAGAGTTTGTCTTAAAACAAAGAAAAGGAATCTCTTGGGCTGGCGAGATTTGTTGCAGCATGAACATTCTGGGTGGCCGGAGTTTCCCAGACAGTTGTGTAATTATCCAGAGCCCGTGGTGGATCCTTGAGGGGGACCCTTCTAACCTCCATGCTTCTCATAAATGTCAACACATGTGTCTCTGAAGTGCCCCCTTTTGTTGCCCTGGCACGTGGCCACAGGACTTAGCCATGAGGAGGGGCTTCACTGCAGAAAAAGAAAACCATCTAGCAGGGCTGAACTTTTTGGTTAAAAATTAAAGAGAGAAAGAAGATTTTCTCCCTTTGCATCCTTCCCCATCCTCCACCCTCCTCTAAAGGTGGGGACTGTTGGCATTTGAAACTAGGAAGTTTGGAGGATGGGGTACCTTAACCTGGAGCCTGTGCTTCCTGTCTGCTCCATCCTCCACTGCCACGGAGACTCACTTCACATCTGCATGTGTATGGGAGGTGGTCTCGGCAGGAGGGATGTCCCTGTGCAAAGGGGACTCTACCGGGAAAACTGCAAACTCCAGAGGAGACCTGACTGAAATCTGAGGACCCAGGAGTGGTCTGCAGGCTGAATGACTTAAACCACTAAACAATCCACCTCTAAGTATTCCAGACTGTGGCTCCACCAGTTAGAATTTGACACATATTTTCATATATTTTAATACTTTAAACATAACATTTTTTTACAACTGCAAATTATCTTAAGAAAATGTATGAACATTCCATTTTGGTTAGCTTACACAAAATTTACATTTGGCTTATTGGGTACCTATCTGAGCACAGTTTTGGATAAATGGATACAATATAAAAAAACAGACTTCCAGTATGATTTACCAGAAACATATAAACGTTAAGAAATCATCATGTGAATCACTCTTGCACATGTAATGTCCTTAGTTTCTCCCAAGAAACCTGATAAGGCGGACAGTATTATTTACCTAGTGACTGTGTTTAGTAAAACATACCGAAGCTTAATTATTTTTAAATAATTTGGAAATTGCTGGTCATCATCCAGAATAAAATCTGAGCATTTTTCTGCCAGTGTGCTTTGTTTCTCTTGCCTCAAATCCAAGCTGAGGACGACAGAAACTCTCCGCTTATCCAAATACTATTGATTTAAATTGATGCAGGGTGGCTCCGCAAGACCCCTTCAGTTTTCTGGAGGTTTCTGTTGGGTCTCCCTTCATGTCTAAGATCCTGAGGCTCTCACCGGAAGTGCTTGCGGCTGACTGGTGGAACCCTCCCTAATACATCAAGGTCTGCCTACAACAGCTCAGCCACCTCCTCATCGTTCAAAGCGCCAGGAACACGAACGAGGTTGCCAGCTGAACCTGTCTGCCACAAGGTCAGTAAAAGCAGGGGCCAGTGTGCTGTAATTTCCGAGTTATGACAGTCTTAATAAACGATGCACTCGCTGAGTTATAAATCATCTTCCTCCGACCAACTCCCTTGGCAGCCTTTTATAATAATACTCGGCGATTGTGACAGCAAATGGGAGTCACAGTAAATGATGGTGATGATTTGTTTCCAGAAAGGACTTCCAGTTAGAGAACAAGTGTGTCGAAGTGCTGACGCCCTCACACGTCTGGGCGCCAGATAGACAGCCTGCGTTCCTGACACCGCCGGCCTTGGTCTATTTCAGCAGCTGTAACAAAATGCCACAGACTGGGGGAACTTAAACAACAAGCACCTATTTCTCACAGTTCTGGAGGCTGGGAAATCTAAGGTCAGGGTGCCAGCATGGTAAGGTTCAGGTGAAGACTGCAGGCTGCTGTCTTCTCCCTGTAGACACACATGGTGGAAGGGCCAGATAGCTCTCTTTTGTAAGGGCACTAATCCCAGGTGTGAGGGCTCCATTCTCATGACCCTCTCACTTCCCAATGGCCCCATCTCCTAATACCACCACCTGGGGGCTTTAGGATTTAAACATCTGAACTGAGGGGTGTGGGGGGCAAACATTCAGTTCATAACAGAAGGTAACTCTGTAACATATCTTTGAAGGACTAAGCACAGATGCCAAATATTTATTCAGAAACAGGCAAGGCTGACACATGGTGTATGAGACGCGCGTGCATCTCACAGAACATTGAGTTAAAGCATCTCACTTTCCAGATAAAAGATGGAGGGCCAGTGGCATGGCGCAGAAAACAAAACAAAAAAAACACACGAGAAATAGAGACAGATTATGTAAAACCAGAGGAAAAAAATGTCCCAAAGACTCAGGGCATCAGAACCCCAACAGGAAAAAAACTGGGCAAAGGACAGGAACAGATGTGGGGAAATGTATTGGGTAGGGCAATTTTGTTCTATTCTGTTAGTGATCAGGGAAGAGAAGTCAAAACAAGGAGATAGGGCTTCCCTGGTGGCGCAGTGGTTGAGAGTCCGCCTGCCGATGCAGGTGACACAGGTTCGTGCCCCGGTCCGGGAAGATCCCACATGCCGCGGAGCGGCTGTGCCCGTGAGCCATGGCCATTGAGCCTGCACGTCCGGAGCCTGTTGCTCCAACGAGAGAGGCCACAACAGTGAGAGGCCCTCGTACCGCAAAAAAAACCACCACCAACAACAAAACAAAACAAAACAAACGAGATAACACTAGCCATATGATTGGCCACATTATAGAGCTGGTGTGTTTCTGAGTGTTTAGAATTTGGGGAAAGAGCCCTTTGCAGACCATGGTGGGACTGTAGATTGGGGTATTGGTGCATTCACGCTGGTAATGCATAAAAACTTGCAAAATTAGAACTGCAGCACATATTCTTGTTTCAGAAGTTGCAGTCCTAGAAAATACCCCAAGGAAATACTCATACATGTAGAAGGGTCCATGAGAACAGATGGCTGGATATTCCCTGTAAAGTTCTTAATAATAGAAAAAAATGGGACACAACCAAATCTGGATGCCAACAGGGAAAATTTTAGTTAAATAGTGGTACATTCACACCAGGGAATACTAAGTAACTACTTTTTGAAGTCTTTGGTTCATGACACATGAAAATATCAAAAGTGCACGTTTCAGTAAAAATCAAGTCAGAGAATAATATACATCTATATTGGATTGAATGTCTGTGTCCCCCCCAAATTCATATGTTGAAGGCCTAACCTCCATTGTGATGGTGTTAGGAGGTGGGGCCTTTGGAAGTGATTAGGTTTAGACGAGGTCATGAGGATGGGGTTCCCATGATGGGATTAGTGCCCTCCAAGAAGAAGAACAGACCAGAGATTCCTCTCTGCCAGAAGACATGGCAAGAAGGTGGCTGTCTACAAGCCAGGAAGACGGCCTCACCAGGAACCAACCACGCCAGCACCCTGATCTTGGACTCCCAGTCTCGAGAACTGTGAGAAAATGCATGTCTGCTGTTCAAGGCCCCCAGTCTTTGGTATTCTCTTATAGCTGCCTGAGCTGACTAATACAGTATCCTAGAAAGCAACTTACAGTTTTTATAAAAAAATTCCCAAGTGTTTGGGTATGTTTGTGTGTAGAGAATGCCTTGAAGGGCCCACAAAAACAACGTTAACAAGTTAAGAGGTTTAAAGTAAAGGGAAGCTTTCACTTTTATTCTATATACTTCTGTTACTTCACTTGTAATTATTACTTATTAAATACTTATTAAAATTTGATAATTAATAAAATATCCCCCATTCAACTACTGCAAATACGCTGACCTTGTGTCTTTCCAGCGGTCGATCCAGGCTCTCTTCTCTTCTTAACCATCCTAATTAAGTCTCACCCCTGGCCTCTGACCCCTCACACATGGCAGAGGAAGGAAAGGGAGCCTAGTTATTTCCAAATTAGCTTGTTTAGTATCCTCTGGCCGCAGAGGAGCCCAGAGCTGGTGAACGTGAAGCTTGAAATGGTCTGTGGTTTCATCGAGGCTTTCCATGCTTGTCTGCCCCAAAATGTGTACAGTAACAATGCTTTTCATGAGCTGTCACGGGCAAAGGACACATGAAATGTGAAAACATTTTCATTTGTTTAGTTCTTCAAGGCACTGGTTTAATATCCCAGGCACACAGCAGAGGTTCATTCCTTACTGGAGTCTGTGCGTCAATGTAGTTTTTTTTAATTGATTTATTTATCTTTGGCTGTCTTCGTTGCTGTGAGAGGGCTTCTCACTGTGGTGGCTTCTCTTGTGGAGCACAGGCTCTAGGTGCACGGGCTTCAGTAGTTGTGGTGCATGGGCTTCAGTAGTTGTGGTGCACGGGCTTAGTTGCTCCACAGCATGTGGGATATTCCCGACCCAGGAATTGAACCTGTGTCCCCTGAATTGGCAGGCAGAGTCTTAACCACTGAGCCACCAGGGGAGGCCTCAATATATTTTTAATGACAAATTTGCACACCCAGCACGCCGGTCAAGGGTCCAAGTGTTTCTGGGCTATAGTTGGTTCTGGTTACTCTGGTACTTCTCAGTATATGGTAAGTAATTAGAATCATGACAGATTTTTTAATAGAAATGAAGCAAGCATCTAAAAGGTAATCCATCTTTTATCCTTTTTAAAACAGAACTAAATCACATGCATAAATATCTAGTTTTTTTTCGAAAAAAAGGAGTAGAAGTGGGAATTCTGAAAGGATCAAGCCAAGATTTTCTACTTATAAAGTAGGAGTGTTTTTGTCTTTCTGACGCACTTCGGTCTAGCATGAAATGGCAGCAAGGGTAAGACAGCATCAAGTTGAATAAAAATGTGATGATAAAACTATAATGTATTGGTCATTTTCCATCTTAAATTTAATTTTTTGAATAAAAATTAAATTTAGCTTAGAAGAAAACAAAAAAATTTTCAATTTCCCTGAAATTTTCCCTTGTTTCCCAAGGAGCTTAAATTGCTAAGTGGACCTCTAATCACAAAACTGTGAATCACACCGCCCCCAAATTTTATATTAAAGGAGTAGTGACTTTAAAAGGTCATTTAATAGAGCATACATATAGATCTATTTTCTAATCATTAAGGAAAATCGAAAATGTATATGCTTCGGGACTTTCCTGGTGGTGCAGTGGTTAAGAATCCACCTGCTATTGCAGGGGACACCGGTTCCATCCCTGGTCCGGGAAGATCCCACATGCCACAAGCAACTAAGCCCGTGCACCACAACTACTGAGCCTGTGCACCACAACTACTGAGCCTGTGAGCCACAACTACCGAGGCTGTGTGCCACAACTACTGAAGCCCATGCTCCTAGAGCCCATGGTCTGCAACGAGAAGCCACCACAATGAGAAGCCCGCGCACGGCAACGAAGAGTACCCCCTCTAACAGCAACTAGAGAAAGCCTGTGCTCAGCAATGAAGACCCAATGCAGCCCAAAATAAATTAATTAATTAATAAAATAAATAAAATGTATGTACTTCTACTTTGTTGTGGGTCTAAATGTTCCTTTTAAATAATTTTTTAAAGATAGATAAAAATGATAGGTGTAGATGTAATATTTTGTAATAGAGGATATCAGAAATGCCTGTCATATCGTTTTGGTAATTCACACCAGGGGGATGGTGGCCTTGAAGAACGAGTTTGGGAGTGTTCCTCCCTCTGCTATATTTTGGAAGAGTTTGAGAAGGATAGGTGTTAGCTCTTCTCTAAATGTTTGATAGAATTTGCCTGTGAAGCCGTCTGGTCCTGGGCTTTTGTTTGTTGGAAGATTTTTAACCACGGTTTCAATTTCAGTGCTTGTGATTGGTCTGTTTATATCTTCTATTTCTTCCTGGTTCAGACTCAGAAGGTTGTGCTTTTCTAAGAATTTGTCCATTTCTTCCAGGTTGTCCATTTTATTGGCATAGAGTTGCTTGTAGTAATATCTCATGATCCTTTGTATTTCTGCAGTGTCAGTTGTTACTTCTGCTTTTTCATTTCTAATTCTATTAATTTGAGTCTTGACACAGACGTAGAGAATGGACTTGAGGACACAGGGAGGCGGAAGTGTAAGCTGGGACAAAGTGAGAGAGTGGCATGGACATATATACACTACCAAATGTAAAATAGCTAGCTAGTGGGAAGCAGCTGCATAGCACAGGGAGATCAGCTCAGTGCTTTGTGACCACCTAGAGGGGTGGGATAGGGAGGGTGGGAGGGAGACGCAAGAGGGAGGGGATATGGGGATATATGTATACGTATAGCTGGTTCACTTTGTTATACAGCAGAAACTAACACACCACTGTAAAGCAATTATACTCCAATAAAGATGTTAAAAAAAAAAGATATGGAAAGGGGAATTAATTCTGTACTTATTTCCCTTGGGTGGTAAAGCTATGATGCCAGCCCAACCTGCTTCCAACGGCCACTGTGAGTTTATCTACACGAGGAAAACTCACGATGAGGCCCTGGATGTGTCTTCAAATACAGAATCCTTCAGATGTTTCAGGGGCCCCCTGGGAAATGCACACAGCGGTGATCGAGACCCTGGTGGACTTCCCTTGCTTGTGGACCAGGACACAAGGCCAGACTCATGTCACAACACCAAGAAAGTGCTGGAAACAGAGCAAAGAGAGTGTGGATTGCTCACACACCTGCTGTGCGCCCCTCCCCCAGGAACCCCTGACGTACCTCCTGGATGGGTGGGGTCCCCGGGTTTGATGGTGGGTGCTGGAGGGAGCGTGCCCTGTGCTGACCCCTTCTTCTGCTCTCATCCATCAATGTACGTTGTACTAGTCCTTTGAGATTAGTTTCTATTTTGTCTCCTTCCCTCTCCTTACTAGCTTTTTAGTGTCTGTTTATCATCAATCAAATACCTTGCTTTCGTGGAGGCTGCTCTTTTCTCTCTGAAAAGCCAACATATGAGCAAACAGAAGCCCAGCCCTTTCCCATAGAAATGCCCAGTACTTCCTGGCGTTCGACACCTGGATTCTGAAAGGTGCCCTGACTGCCAGGAGATGCCCACCTCCAGACAGCCATAAGCTAGTTCTTCTCAAAGTGGGACCCCAAGAACAACAACTTGAACACCACCTGGGAAGATGTTAGCACTGCAAACTCCTGGGCCCCCCTCAGACCTCCTGGAAAAAAGTTCTGGAGGTGAAGCCAGCATCAGTGTTTTTACTAGCTGACTGAAAGGCCCACGCACATTTGAGAACTATTGGCTTAAAACGTCTGCACATCATCTGGCTTTAGGAAACAGAGTTCAAGAGAATGACAAGTTTTAGGGACAACTCAGGGACGCCTTGCTATTTTGAATAGACCTAATTATCTGATCCACTCAGAGACATGTTTTCCTGATTCATCTTTTACATCAGGCCATCACAACAGTGCTGGAGAATCTTTCAAGTTCCTGGTGAGGCTAGAGTGGCTGGCCCACCGGGCAGGGGTTGCAACACACAGCCTTAAGCAAAGTCCCTAAAGCCCCCATCAGTCCCCGGCTGGCTTCAGGACCGTCCCAAACTTTCTCAGATTTTGTATTCTAGACTTCTTTCCATCTCACCAATACCTGCAACTTCGTTCCTTCCTTTTTCTTTCAGCTTCAACCACCTGGCAAACATCTCCAGCCTTGAAAATCCAACCAACCACCTTTTCTGAAACAACAGCTAGTTTTCCAAGCACCGGTGGGAAAAAAGTCATAAACATAACCTCAACTGCAGCCTTATCTCTCCCCAGAAGCCCTTCAGTTTTTCCAGTCAACTCTTCCCCCTTGCCCACATAGGTATTTCAAATTTTCTCCACTTTTCCACTGGCTGTCATAAATACCTGTGAGAGTAGCAGAAATCTCTATGCCCTTTCCTGACAGTAATTATATTAAGATATATTAAACACTTACTGTGTGCCAGCTACTAAGTCTTTATGGATATTATATCATTTCACCCTATCATTTTATGAAGTAGCAGGGATCATTTTTTTTTTTTTAATTTTTATTCTCACTTTACAGATAAAGAAATGGAGGCACTTTTAGGAAGTGGAAGAAACAGGGTTTGAATTAAGGCAATTGAACTCCACAGCCTGTGCGATGGAATGCTATCTTATCCTACAAAGCTTTGTGGTACCAAGAGATGTCACAGCTGTGGGCAAGGATCAGGTCAGAAGGTGATGTTTCTTGAACAACTGCCATTTTTAATACTCTTTGGATGATTTATAATGTTTCATCACTAGTGGGCATTCCTTGAAGTGATTCCTCAAAGGCATCCCCAAGCCCTGTCAAATGAACCCTCTGGCCTCGGGGCTCTGGAGAGAAGCTGGCGGCCTGCGGACACGGCCTCCAGTGCAAAAGTCATTTCTGCTCAGGGGCTGGACAAGACCCTCAGAGAAACACTCCAGGAAGACCGACCAGAACAGATGCTGGATCATTTAAACAGGAGAGAGGAAAAAAGAGTGTTTCAGTAACAAAAGCATACGATAAAAGATAGATTCAATCTTCATCTAAGTTAGGCGTGGCACAGAGTTTAACACTAAATAGCTTTATAAATTTTATTTTATTTTTTAAAAAGCGGGGCTTCCCTGCTTTTGTTGCAGTGGCACAGTGGTTAAGAGTCCGCCTGCCAGTGCAGGGGACACGGGTTCGAGAAGCCTCTTACATAAGCCTCTCCGTTTTCCCGTCTCAGAGGCAAGACAATTCATCTCTTAGCTGCTTCTTCTAGTATTTGTCTCCTTGTCATAAGGCAACTGCTTGGTTTGCCCGTTTGAGGCATTAGCTCCCCACCATGGAAAATGATGGTTTTGCCCCTTCAGACCACAACTCCACACACACGCGTGTTCTAGTTCTCTCTCTCTCTCTCTCTCTCTGTCCACTGATGCTCCCTACACACAGAGAGCACAAGGAGAGCCGCATGAGCGTCAGGGTGCATGTCGTCATTGTGTACACGGTATTCACAGTGTGTATCGTATGCCGTGAATGCTTCTTTCTGCGCAGTTCATTGCTTTCTCTAAACTCAGTAATTGTCTTTTTTTTTTTGCTGTTGCTTCCTTGCTTCCCCTTGATTTATCCCTAAAACTCTTCTTCCATTTTCTGGAACTCCTCTTAATTGGTTCAATCTCGTATTCTTCCATTTTTGGATATAATCTAAAAATGAAAAAGTGGCGATAAATAAGACCCTTTGTGCTGTAGCAAATATCATCAAAGGGTTATAATCCATTCTAGTAAAGTTGTTGGTGTTCATCCCTAAGCTAAATAAATATTTAATTTTGACAACTCATGAGCATTCCAACGAGACTTGGCCCTTCCATAGTCAAGTGTCATCATTTTCGAGTCCAAATGTTAGCAGAGATGAAGTGTTGATGGTCTGTACAAAGGGTTTAGAAAGGCACAAAATAAAGCGTGTATGAGTGTAACGTGTAGACATATACCACTGGGATAGAGCTCTTCATGGAATACATATTCTATGTCTACCACAATTACATCTTGGGTCACCAAAAATACAGAATGTGGTGAATGTCAAACAATATTATTAAGAAAATATTTTGACAGAAACTACTTGCTTCAAAAATTAAGGTCATACTGGAATGAATAGAAATAATGGTAGGCTTATTAGCATAGCGAGAACTTCCTATAACTCAATGAAGTAACGCTTTACACATATATAGTCCTCACCTTTGTGGCATGTTCCTAACATGAATCTACATGAATGTTATAATAATTTAACCAACGAATCTTTTTGGCCCCCAGTCAGCTGGTACAGAGGGCTATCCTGGCTTGCTAGTACTGTTCATCTTTTCATCTTTCTCCTCATGGGAAAGGAAGACACAAATTAGTGGCAATATGTGTAAATGCATTCTCTGTACCAAGTACCGTGCTAGAAATGCAAAGAAGAAAACTAAAATCTCCAGGAAAGTACAGAAATACATACGTAATAAGATTGTTACATCACAGTATATTAAATGCAATACTCAATATGGTTTAATAGGATGGGCTATTTTTTAGAACTTGGTAGAAGGTATTTCTCTTACAGTTTGATTACAATACATATCACCCTTATGATCAGTATTACACATAAGGAGAGCTAAACTTTTATAAGAAATCTTATCAAAGGAGTTATCCAGGGGGATAGAATAAAATCTTGACCTTTCCATTTTCTGGTTATGTAAGCAAGACCAATTAGCTAACATTTTAAAGCTTTAGTTTCCTTATACATAAGGGAAATGATACCTAAGCATAATTCTTTCAGATTTAAGTGATTTTAATAAAAGATAACTGCTGCTATTATTACAAGAAAAATACAAGGGATGATGGGAAAGAGGGAGAGAGGGAAGTTATCGGGGGCAAAGTAAACATACCTTAAACAAAATAAAATTCAAACATATAAAATAAAAACTTTAGAAAAGGCCAGAAAAAAAAAAGTTAACAATATTCTGGAGATTAGAAACAAAGATTAAATGTGAAGAAACTGATTTTAATTGCTGAAGTGTTGAGAGATTCAGTTTTCAATGGTAATAGTTTGAAGATCTCGGTGATAAATGAAGAATAAACACAAATATTTTGCTTATTAGACAGCATGATAATATCCTTTACTCATCAGCATATCCTGTAACCAGTAGCTGTTTATACCAGAAAGAGAAACTACTTAATGATACTAACTAAAATATGGTCAATAACCACTTTTTTTGAATATACCTATGACTGGAGTTTAGCATATTTTTATCTAATTAGGAAGGTGTTCATAGAAATTAAAACAATTGGGCTATTTTGAGACAAAAACTTTAAAATATACTTTTCTTCACTACACTAGTCTTTCTTATCTAATGGTTCTAAATCAAATATTCAATGCATACCTTTTAAATTCTTGGTCAAAACCAAAGCAGGGGCTTCCCTGGTGGTGCAGTGGTTGAGAGTCCACCTGCCAATGCAGGGGACACGGGTTCGTGCCCCAGTCCAGGAAGATCCCACATGCTGCAGAGCGGCTGGGCCCGTGAGCCATGGCCGCTGAGCCTGTGCATCTGGAGCCTGTGCTCCGCAACGGGAGAGGCCAAAACAGTGAGAGGCCCGCGTAGCGCAAAAAATACACACAAAAAACAAAAACAACAACAACAACAGCAAAAAACCAAAGCAGAATTTTAAGTGGTACTTTGTGGAAACTGTCTCAGCAAATGTACAATAGAAACTTTTCCAAAGGCCTCTCAGAATATGAGGCTGAAACTCTATTGTTTTCTTTAAAAAAAAAAAAAAAAAAGTATGATATGTACCCCAAAAAGCTATGTGAATGCAAAAACTGGTCCAAAATATAGAGATGGGCTGTTGAACAGTACTTGTTAAACTGCAATTGGAAAAAAAAGTCAGAGACACATAGCAATCATTTTTGTAGCTCCCAGATCTCATCAGAATCTTGATCATGAAACATCCATCTTGAGGAGGAGTAAAGCCACCTACCTGCCTAAAAACTGAGTGGATCATCACTTGAGAGCAATAACATATAACTGAATCCCAGCAAGCATACCCTTTTAACAGTGCATTTATAGCATGAGCTATTTTCTATAGACAGATCAACTACATAATATATTAGCAAACCAAGTCAGTAGATGTTACAGCAGCATCCACTAAAGCAACAGGAAACATGATCTTAAAAGACTCTCGGCAAAATAACTTAAAATGCCTTTAATTTATAAGGTTTCAGAGGATACCAACTGCAGGGGGCTGTGCAAAGTAAAACACGTCTCCATAAAAATCATGAGACAGGATTTTCCTTTCCTTACTCTCATCCTCTCACAAATGTACCCTGGAGCTTTCAGACGTCCCACAATACCTTATGCTGTCATCACTCCAAGGACTATTGCCGTGTGTGTGCGTGTCAGTGTGTGTGTGAATTCTTTTGAGTTTTATCATTATCGTTCTGCCGTACTCAGTAATTTTTAAGATCTTAAATATATTCTTCCACCAAAAAGTTTAATACACGCTGTCCTTGATTTATGATTAGTTATTTCATGGAAGAGAAACCTAAAATAGAAAACAGGCGTTGCCACTCTTTCGCCCCAAGAACTAGATGAGAACACGATCAAACACCGAGAGTACTTCAATAAGCCAAGAATTAATGAGACTATAACGATAAACCAGTCAGCGGTGCTATTTTTACAGCAGACCACGATGGCTTTGACGAGCCATGTCATGATCCAGAGTCTCCGCTTATTTCGAAGAAACTTTGAAAAGCAAAACCGAAAATAGTCTGTCCATAACGGATGCCATAATATGTTATACATTTCTTCCCACCTAACAGCACGAGTCTAATCTTTTCTGGATAGATCCTTCTTTGATTAATTCTCAGGGAAGCTTTTTCCTGGCCAGCCAGGAGAAAGTGTAAAAGATACATGGTCTAATTCTAATGAAAATAAAACACAGACAGGCTGACCTTTCCAACTCACTCATACGTGGTGCGAACTGAGTGAAGGGCTCTTATTCTAAATAGATCTGTGAAGAACAGAAAAGAGATCAAAAGTTATTCTTTGTGTTTAATAATAAAATTGAATCCACTGTCAAAATAGGGATTGTAACAAAGGTAATTATCAGGGAAGATTTTATCTATTTTCCCGTAGAATGTTTTAGGATAGCATCTCATTTGTATTCGTTTCTCTTTGATGGATGCAAGTGGAATTGCTTAGACCATAAGGAAAAAACTGAATAAAGAAGCAATATTATGAATCACTTTCTTATCAGTTGCCTCAGTTTAAGTTCATGGTGATGATAAACTTCTTACAGGTCAGTAAAATTATGTGTCATACTGATAATGACAATGTACTGCACCGTTTTGTGTTTTATATAAAAGTACTATTTTCTAAATTTCCCAAGGATCATCTAAGCCCTCAAATCAAAAGTTCCTACTTCTTCACATTGTGTCCCAAACTCATTTAACTTGACAATTTTACCTTTGATGCCTAACATTGTTCACTGACTTGTATTTTTTAACCTTGAAAGATGAGTGCGTGCTCTACTCCTGACTCTGCTGTGAACCAAATGACAGCAGACAGGTTTTAGAATCAGGAATTTTAGAGCTGATCCGCATACAATGGACCAGCAGTAAAGCTGACACTGGGAACTAGCTCGTGAACCCTGGTCTTTCTGTGTCACCACAACCAGTTCTGGGATCTGAGTCTCACACATGTGCTTTATTATTTAAAAAAATGTAGTATTGAGGGAACAGATGTCTCCATGGGTTTCCATTCCACTGTATGAAAATGTATAAAATCTTAAGAGACATATTTTGAGGAAATCAATGGCTACTTTATTTAAAAAGAATGGCCCCGGAACAGATCGCAGACTCCCAAGAAATTAAAGAGGAACAGCAACCTTTAAGGTTGACGGTTTAAAGAATTCTTTGTTTTTCCAAATCTCAATTATAATGAACTCTCTATTTTTTCATTTCGAGGACCAAGTAAAAGAGGGGGGAAATAACAAATCACCTGGTCCTCTTTAGTGATCAGAATGCGTATAAATAGTGACTTTTACCTAAGTGGATTTTTGCCCCTGGAGGCGAATCTTACATTGTGAACTAAGAGTTGTTCAACGGGCATAATCTGACTCAGTTCGCCAAGCTGAATTTCAACGAATGTTGCTGAACGCTCACCATGTAGTTTTCACTGCGAGATGAGTTAACCACAGTGCAGCGCACCGAAGAGGCATGAAATGAATGCTTTAGTGCTGTGAGGCAGACATTAAACCATCAAGAAACAAAGCAAAAACGATCCTTACAGACCATAAGACAACTGTAATAGAAACAGTTCGCTGGGCTCACTGCCTACTAACTGTGTGACATCAAACAAGGTACTTAACTTCTCTGTGCTTCAACTTGCTCTAAAGAATTACAGTACCTCGGTGGTATTAAAGACTCAGTTCATACACATAAAGCGTCTGGCACAGCAGAAGAGCCATATGTGTTACCTATTGTTATACTTTCTTGCACGTTTTATCATAAGCTTAATGAAAATTCGTTGACATGGTACGGGATGTCACAGTGATTGCTGAACACCTTTTAAGTGAAAGCTCCCATGTTAAGCACTGAAGGTACAGAAATGAACAAGACGCGAGAGCTGCCCTTGAGGGTCTAGTGGGGAAAATGGCATAAACGGATAAACCCTGCGTTCAGCGCTATACGAACACGGAGGAAAGCAGTGTTCCCGCATCAGGATTCAGGTGGCTCACTTAGCAGGTACCAAGGAGGTGCAGAACGGCGGAAGGGGGCTTGAGACAGTGGCACCGACAAATGCAAAGCGGAGGGGTGCAAAACAGCGTGATGTGCAAACTGCAAGGTCGACAGTTGAATGTCAGGCTTAGCAGAGGAAACAGGGGCAGATCTGACTGTTACATAGGTTGCTGGCTGCCCTCATGCAAAGCACAGATGGAAGGGTTTATTTTCCACTGGAGGGACTTCTCACCTTCTGAGGGCGGAGGACAGGAGGTGAGGATGGCAGCACATATAAACGGAGATGTAGGTGTAGGGACGGGGGTCAGGGGAGGGAGATAAGTAGTTCTCCCTGACCTTGGTTTGTCTAGTAGGAAGGACAACAAGCTTGACTGTTAAGGTTAAGAGGGTGGAGTTGGGCTTCCCTGGTGGCGCAGTGGTTGAGAGTCCGCCTGCCGAGGCAGGGGACACGGGTTCGTGCCCCAGCCCGGGAAGATCCCACGTGCCGCGGAGCGGCTGGGCCCGTGAGCCATGGCCGCTGAGCCTGCGCGTCCGGAGCCTGTGCTCCGCAACAGGAGAGGCCACAACAGTGATAAACCATGATGGAAAAAGACATAAAAAAGGGAATGTATGTATACGTAAAACTGAGTCACTCTGTTGTACAGCAGAAACTAACACAACATTGTAGATCAACTATACTTCAATAAAAATATAATAATAAAAAAAGCACATCTGGCTTCCTGGATCTAGAGGAAGCAAACTGTAGAACTGACAAAGAAAGGGAGTTTTTCCAGACAAAGGCCAGGGAACAGCAGAGATGGTCCAAGGAGTCAGGGAGGTGAGGCTAGGAGGGGCTCATCCCTGGGAGGAGATGGAGGGACCATGGAACGGAGGCCCCTGTGAGGTCAGAAGTGAGATGTGAAGGCTCTGAGGGTGTGAGAGAGCTGGACAGCTTGAAGGCAGCTCCTGGAGACCAGAGTCCTGGGATTAATATTTATGTACTTATTTAGCAAATATTTATTCAGTGTTTCATAAGACCTAGAATGAGGCCTCATATCCGGACACGAGACAATGGTGAACAACTGTTAGCTTTAAACCCTCATGGCCAGTGGATGGGAGTAGCCACAAGTAAGCGAGAGAGAAGATCAACTTTCAAAGTTCCAGGAAGTGAAGATGCATCGAGACCCTAGAAGTTCTAACAGTGGAACTTACGTGTCTGCACTATTTGGGGGCCAGGAAAGGCCAACGGAGCAAGATATCTGAGCTGACATGTGGAAGATGATTAGGAAGTAACTAACCAAAAGTCGGGGATGGAATAGGAATACTGTTCCCACCATAACAGCACGGTCAAGGGGACTGGTGAGCGCAACAGGAAGGGGATGGACAGAGAGCAGGAATGAAGTCATCTGGGGACGCCTCGGCTCGGTCAAGGGCTGGGATCCTTAGTCTGATAACCGTGAGAAGTCACTGAAAGAGTTAGCACAAAGCTAAGGTGATGGGTCCTGGATTCATCGGCTGTCAGCAGTGCGGACCAGGATGGTAGAGAGCCCGTCCTGAGCTGGAGACTAGTTAGGTGAGGCGAGTGCAACAGTCAAGGCAAGAAATCTGAAGAAGTTGGGAGAGGCTGAGAAAGAGGATGTTGAGAGATGATTCTGGTAAAACAGGAAGGTCCTGGAGGTAGACGTCAGCAAGTAAAGGAGAACAGAGCATCAGAGGAAACTCAATGAGTCTCCAGCTTTGCACCTGGAAGCACAGCCCTGCCTTTCCTGGGGAGGAGAACCGCTCACAGAGGACCTGGGCTCAGCAGCGGAGGGGCCTTGAGGGAGGTTTGAGGTTTGGACGGATGAGAGTTGAGATGCCTTTGATTAGTTGAGTTCCAGGGGCCAAGTAGGATTATACGTTCAGCAACTGGACTTGCGGCTCTAGAATCCTGAGGGGATTCTGGGAGGGGAGACTGCAGCAGAATGCACGCAGGGGTTTGAAGAACAGTCCGATGGAAACTGTGTAAAACGTAAAAAACAAAAAAAGCAGCAGCAGCAGCAGCATGGGGGTGACCAGTGAGGAATTCTGACATCTACTGGGTAAGCAGAAAATTATCTGGAAATGATGAGATGATACAGAACAGTCAGTTGGGGAGATAAGATGAATTAAGAATCATTTACTATGCTGAAACCAATGACACAGAAGGAAAAAAAAAAAAAAAAAAATGGGGAGAGAGAAAGAAATCAAGACTGCCAAAAAGAAGGAAAAAAAAAAAAAAAAGACTGGGGAGAGAGAAAGAAATCAAGACTGCCAAAGGTTGTTGGTCAGTCCAGCGGTATGAAGACTAAGAAATGTCACTAGCGTCCCCTTGGACCTCGTACTTTCGCCACCCGTCGCCTCATCACTCCAAGGACCCCCTGGCGCTTTCGCCATCTCTGCCCCTCTCTTCACGCCCCCACCCACCCCCAACCTGGGCAGGGCCGGTGTCCCCCTCTTATAGGACTGTACTTATCACATAAATGGACATTCTTCAGAAATGTGGCTTTCCCCACACTAAATATGTTTTCATTGAAAGTGGGAACACTTGCTTACTTATATATATATTTTTATTGTTCCCATGACTTGTTAACTTTCAGAGTAGGAACTGAATTAACATCTGGTGAATGGAAGGAAAATAGAGAGGGATAGAAAGCAGGGATGGAAAACAGAGTGGCTGGAAAGGAGGCAAAGAGGATTACTGAGCAGCATTTCCACCGTTAAAATATAGAGAAAAACGTACACAGATGAGTTAGTACTAAGGATGTAATGGGCAACGTGATAAATATACTGAACACTGCTGTAAGCTATATAAGAACGTCGTTAAAAAAGTAAATCTTAAGAGTTCTCATCACAAGGGAAAAAGTATCATTTCTTTAACTTTGTATCTGTATGAGATGGGTGTTCACTAAACCTTTCGCATTAATCATCTCATGATGTAAGTCAAATCGGTACCCTGTACAACTGAAACTTACACAGTGCTGCATGTCAATTCTATCTCAATAAAAGTGGGAGAAAAAAAAGTAGTAGTGGGGAAGAACTTCCGAATGCAGGGTCAGTGAGTCTTCTCCCCTCTAAGTTCCTTGACTTCCTCTCCCCTCTTAGTGGCTCTCTCCTTGCAGTGGTTTTGTTTTCTTCTGCCTGTAGGGGGCACTCGGCCCCCTCATCGACTTTTCTTGTTAGGTCCTACTGAGGGGGCATTCGGGAGCTTGCCAGGTAGACTGATGTATACAGTACTCAGTAGAGCTGACAAATTGTTAACAAAGATTTAAAAGAAAAAAATGAAAAATACTGATATTTCAATAAATGGGAAAAAGATGAACAGGTTTAGACAGAGAAAAGAAAGATTTTTGTAATATTCCTTACGAAAAGAATTCCTCTTATCTATTTCGTTCTTACAAACTGCCAAAAGTCTCCAGGAATTGAGAAACTCAGCCTTTTCAGACTTCATAGATATCACTTCTATGTTTCCTTCAATACAGTTCCAAGGAATAGCATGATGTGCCTCTCACGATTTTTCGGATTTATTTCCAGACGGATAACCCAATCCAACAAGCCTGGGATGCTTCACATTTATAGGTTACTGAAGGATAAGCTGTATCCCCAAATTCCAGACATCTCCAGAGAGTGGGAAAACCACAAATTGAAAGCTGAAAATTAGGGGGGAAATGAAATTGCTGTTCTACAAAGGAGTAAGCTTATAAAGTTCATATCCTCCAAGAATACTGAGAAGCTGAAGAAAGATCTGGCCACACTAAAGAGGCATGATAACACTCATCGTTTACAAAGCACTTCTCAGTTTCCAAAGTGTTTTTGTGTACAATGTGCCACTGGTTCTTCACAATAATCTTGTGAGCTATGGTTTATGTTTCTACAGACATACAAATGAAGCAGTTAAGAGACGTGTGCAAACTTTACCAGCATGGAAAAACAAAACACAACAAAAATAACTTTATAGCGTGAGCAGTTCTAGTAAGGAATAGAGTCGGTATGATCCCTTTCCGACGTTTTTATCTTATTTCACAAGTGCTTTTAAATCTCTCAAATGTCTAACCTTCTTCAGAAATTGCTTGCAAGTAAATCTGAGCAGGTAATTCTGATTTTATGACTCTCCAATTAAAAACACATACAGCAATCCAGCCCGTGCTGTTGGCAAAACAAATGAGTAAAACTTATTATCAACTCTATTTTACAACGTCTAACTTAAAAAATAATTCCCCATTTATCAGAATTAAAAACGTCATTTTCGGGCTTCCCTGGTGGCGCAGCGGGTGAGAGTCCGCCTGCCGATGCAGGGCACGCGGGTTCGTGCCCCGGTCCGGGAAGATCCCACACGCCGCGGAGCGGCTGGGCCCGTGAGCCATGGCCGCTGAGCCTGCGCGTCCGGAGCCTGCGCTCCGCAACGGAGAGGCCACAGCAGTGAGAGGCCCGCGTACCGCAAAAGAAAAATAAAAAATAGAAAAATAAAATAAATAAAAACATCATTTTCATACAGATGGTACCAATCAGACAAAGGTAATGGTAACTTTTCAGCGTGTGATACTCGATACATGACCCAAAATAACAGCATGGCATTAATCTGCTTATAAATTAGGACATTAAACTTTTCTCAACTGAGATAGCCAACGATTTATAGTCCAGAAAACAAACAACAGCAAAATTCACGGCAATATGGAGCATTCCCTAAAGACTGAACCAACATTTGTTAACAGATATCCACATAGGAAAACACGTGTAAAAAGGACAGTGACAAATGCCATCCAAGATAATTACCAAATTAAAACAATTATTTTTTCATAATTAACCGTGTTATAATGATGCTTGATTTACTAATAAAGCCAGATTTTTTTTTTATTCCTACAATGTTTTATATGCCCCAGAGAATGTGCTATCTTCTCCACCTCGGTTCTCAACTCCCATGAAGTTCTGATGTTCATCTGTAGGCAAACTTCAGAAGCCTCAAAGAGAGAACAATTTTCTCTGCGTCAATATTTCTGTCTACTATCGTGACACGACTAGTTTCTCTTTACTCCTCTGAGATTAACCTACCTGCTTACTTGCTAAATTCCCAAACTAGTGCAAAAGGAGCTGTCCTAGGTAGATTCCAAATTCAGCAACATTTTCAGAGAGTAAAATTACCATTTTTATTATAAAGGAGAAAAGCATGTTTTTCAAATAGCTATCTTAGTGGCACTTGTTCTGCAGTTAATTCTAAATGAGGGAGAGAAAAGAATAGCTGATGCTGACTCTGGCTCTTCTGCATTTAATTGGACAGCCGAAGTTTAGAGCATTCCCAGTGGTCAGACCTGCGGTGGTATAAGATGACACTGAACCTGCCAATCCCTTGATTAATGCACAAGAGGCTTAACCAAAGCCTTCCATTTATTATAAAATGCCTAACATAGAAGAAGGAGTTATTTTAAAAATTGCAATGCTGTCTCTAATATGATCATTTCCTAATACGATTACTAGCTGATGAAGGATAAAAACTAATAAGAGACATGATTTTGAGGTCATATGTGGAAGCATTTTCATCACAGACAGAAAAACAATCAGATGCATGAACATTTTCAAAGTGGTTGAAAAGAGTTCTCAAATCAGGAGCCAGTATTAAATTCCACCTCGATTAAAAAGAAAATGAATACCTTGAAGTAAAGTGAGTCCTATAATATCTTCATCTGTCAAATGGGGAGACCATGGGGAAAAAAGTAACCTTTATATAGAAATGGATGGATTATGAAGATGTGAGTTTTCAAACACTGGTCCTGAGCAATGTCTCTCTCTCTGTAACAGTGGGCTTGAGACCAGTGGTGTGTGGTCAGCCCTTCTCTTCCCACTGGCCTCATGAATTTCTTCCTTTGGGTTATAACAGTAGCTTCATCTGTAGTGCTGGACATTATTTCTAGTTCTTCAAGTTTGCTTCATGAGCTGATGAAAGTGTTCTCATCTTTTTGCTACAAACTAGGTGAGTCGGGTGCAGGGCAGGCTGAAATCTACAATACCCTGTGTAAATTGGTTCTATCACAAGAGATTCAAAGATGCTCATAAGTAAAGTTGGTTAAACTGATGGAGACGTTGATATTATTCTCACAGCAAGTTTAAATTTTATAGCTATAGGTTTGGATATAGAATAGAGCTCTCCCCATCCTTAACTGGTTGTGAATACCCATGGGGTTCTGAGGCTGTCAGCGCCAGTGAAAGATAGACTGGCATTTTTTTTTTTTTTTGCGATACGCAGGCCTCTCACTGTTGTGGCCTCTCCCATTGCGGAGCATGGGCTCCAGACGCGCAGGCTCAGCGGCTATGGCTCACGGGCCCAGCCGCTCTGCGGCACGTGGGAATCTTCCCGGACCGGGTCACGAACCTGTGTCCCCTGCATCGGCAGGCAGACTCTCAACCACTGCGCCACCAGGGAAGCCCAGGCTTGCATTTTTTATTCTGTCTTCTCCTTGTTCTGTGACTCTTGGATCGTCTTGTGCCTTTACAACTTAATTTTATGGCCTACAATTATAACCTAAGGTTTTCTTTCTGTTTTGCCAACAAAAATCTCAAGCTATGAGTGACAGTCTTCTAATTTCAACTGGTGCGTGAGCTTATAATTTTCCATTTAGATTCACCCAAGGGCTCTACCTTATTTCTCTCCTCAAGAGTTGCGTTAGATCCTCGAAATTGTTATCTGCCTTATTCCCAATTGCTCACTGTTAAGTGATAAAGGAGATGAAAAAAGCTTTTCCTTGCTCTTGTGGCACTTCTGTCATGAAGTATTCCAAGCTCCACGGTACCCTGACTCTTCGGACATTTACATGGTAGGGAAGGAACTGAAGATCTTCTCATTGACCTTTGCTAACTGTGCTAGAGATGCCGTAGGAGTCTCTTCTTCACGAAGACTTATACTGAACTACTAATGCATTATTAAGTGGTGACAGTGAATACAGATAGTTTTGTGCTAAGTTGGACATCCCATGGCTTAAGTGAGTTTAACTGGAACCTACAGAGTTAGACTGTCAGTGTTCTCTTGTAGACAACTTTCTGGTTCTCGCTTTTTTTGGAAGAAGCTACAGATTGTAAGAAGAGATGAAGAAGGATCTTCCGAAAATTATATACTCAAGTCTTCCTTGGGACATATTAAGTGATATAAACCAGAAATGACTGTTTTGCAGACCAAAATATATGTAGTGAATTAGATTAGACTTGGGTCCTGGCATCCTCCAACATTCTTATCTTGAATCCCAGTCAAAGATTAAGATGAACACGTCTGTCCCATGGAAGCAAATTCAATGACACTTTTCTCTAGCTTTCTGTATCAGCTCTCACCACGTAGAGTTTTTCTGCACAGGTGGCAAAGGGCTTGTGTAACTTCAAGGAAGCAGACCAGCTCAAACTAGCTTTGAGTTTATTAGCTGACTCCTCAAAATAGTCTCTTCCTCTCTGCCAACCCCTGGGCACACCCTTTGTTCTGTTCTATTGGATCTACACATTGGCTTGGTGCTATAGCTTTTTCTTTTTCTTGAAGCAGAGTGCGTGATTGTCTTATCAGCACTGTTCCAGCACTAAGTAGGTACTCAATAAATAAATCTTGGAGGACTGGGCACTTGGCAAGATGACACCCACCTGGGGAGCTCCTTCTCATGCAGACCAGCATCACCCCAGGACCACTGTGACAGTAGTAGGTGGTGAATTCAGAGACAACTGACAAAAGAGTGCATATGAGTTTGCTTCACCTCCCCCTGGCAACCAGCAGGTCTGAAAAGAAGGATCCATCTGAAAACATGGAACCTTCAGTGAACCAATCCAAGGAGCCACATCCACGCAGAAACCGCCAAGCGTCGGAGCAGCAAGATCCCTGGTGCAGCCATCCCCGCCCATTCTCTCTACTTCCTGGTGTCTTATCAATTCAAAGTGTGCCTGTTCTGATGAGCTTCAATCTAAAGTCATCCTGCAACACTGGCCATTTGCGGCTGATGGTGTAGAACAGGGGAATCCAAGAAACTTTACCCAGGATGTTGTTCATTGGAAAGTAGAGTGGTAAGAGCTTCTAAAATGCTGTATACACAGCTCCTTACAAGTTGTGATGTCTGTTATATACGCTGTCCAGGTTAAATTCCATAACTCCAGTGAAGTCGGTATCATTATTTTTCTAAACGTTGATATAAACACATCGGAGTTTGGACAAGTCAAATAACTTAGCCGGCATGACACGTGTTAGTTAGATACGAGCTCTGGCATCCACAAAGATGCTTCCCAGAGGTCAGAGACAGGGATCTATCTGGGGGTTTCCTTCCCCTCCAGATGCTCAATCCGTCTGCCCTAATTCCCATGGGTTCTACTGTTTGAAATCACCCTTCGTAATCCAGTACCTTCCTATGTCGCCCCCGGCATGTTTCAGCTTTTGATACCAGGCCCCCAACACTCTCCTGGGGATTTCTACAGAGGTGTGTATGTGTTTTCTGCTTAGAATCCTTCAGTGGTTCTCAGCACCTGCGTAATTCAATACGAAGCTCAAGCAAAGCCTTTCACACGCTTCCCCGTCTGCTGCTTCCCACCCTCCCCGGCCTACGACACCTTCCTCAGTGTGATGTGCTTACCTCCCCACCTCTGCCTCCCTCAAACATTGTTCTCTGCCTGGAATGTCTTTTCCACTTTCCTTCCGGCAGACTCCACCTCTCCTTTCAGTAACCGACATGACCACCTCTGTGCTCTCTCTCCACTACTTAATAAAAGTAATTTATAAACCTCTTTCTGAACAACAGTAATGATAATAGCCAATGCTGACTCATTAACTTCGCCTGTACTCTGGTACACAGCGGGCGAAGTTTCCTGTAACTGCTAGCTCATTGGAAACCCCGTCGCTGTGGATATATTTAGCATCATCAAGGTCATTTTACAGATAAAGAAAGTGATGCTCACGTAAGTTAACAACCTGGGCAAGTCGTGCACTCATTATGTGAGAGTCAGGACCTAATACCAATGAGCCAGCTCCAAAGCCAAACACTCAAACACAACGCCAAAGACTTTGCTTGTCCAGAAGAATGTGACTCAGTTGCCTGGAATCGGGGTCATGTCTGATTCTTCCTGTAGCCTCAGCAGGTCCTAGAGACTGTGCCCCAGGACATACAGGGGCGTGTGCATCCTGGCATAGAGAACACGTGGAAGATGTGATGGTTAATTGTATGTGTCACTTTGACTGGGCCACAGGGCCCAGATTAAACATCCTTTCTGGGTGTGTCTGGGGGGTGTTTCTGGATGACGTGAGCATTCGAATCAGTGCACTCAGGAAAGCAGACCACCGTCCCCAGTGTGCGTCAGCATCACCTAAAGTGCTGAAAAGAACAAAAGAAGAAGAAGGAGGAATTTGCTCCCTTTTTCCTGTCTCACTGTTGGAGCTGGGACTGCTCATTTCATCCTCTCCTGCCCTCAGACTGCGGGTATGACCTTGCTCCTCCTGGGTCTCCAGCCTTTGGACGTGGCCTGGATCACAGTACGGCTTTCCTGCGCTGCAGCTTGCAGACGGCAGACAGGGGAATTCTCAGCCTCTGGCGACATGCAGCCAATCCCTCACTTACAGTTACACACACACACACACACACCCTATTAGTTCTGCTTCTCTGGAGATCCCTAACTAACCCACATGGTGCAGTAGAGCTATACGGAGAAAACAGGTCTTAAAACCACAGGTTCTGTACTTATTTCTCATCACTCCTTTCTGTGACCTTTACGGGAAGATGGAATCAATGAGTATTTGGAGCCCACTAGGATTCCTGGAGAAAATAAGAGGGATTTCTTCTATGCTTGTTTTGGCATCTTTGACCTGCGTGACCTGCACTGGGTGAGCCACAGGTTAATATAAACGCCAGCACCTATGGCCTGTGTGCTGGGGACCATGTCACATGATATGACGACGTCGCCTACCTCTCCCACTTCTAAATGTAATTCACTGCTGTTGGAAGTTTTCATATCACCTATGCTGTTGTCCTTTATTAAAATGCTTATTTAATATTAGCTTTTCATATTCCTAGAAGAAATACAAAGAGAAGCTCTCATAAATTCATTGAGAATTAAAAAAAAAAAAATCAGTGAAGTTTACGTTCATATAAAGGTAACCTCTGATGTAGTAAAAATAATCTATCTTAGGTAATAACTTCAATAGATTTCAGCAAAGGTTAAACTGTTATTTCTATACAAGTGCCAGGAAAAATAAATCTTCACGTATACTGAAAATGGTTACTCTGTTTGGAATCTTGACTGAAAATACTCAGGAAGCTGCACTTTTAATAGTGGTCAAAATTCCCTTTTCTTAACCCTCCCTAGGTCCAAATCAATCAGAAACTTGCCAAGAGGGAAGTGAACATCTGGTCCTTCTGGCTGCAAAGACACCCTAGCAGGTACCCTGAGGACGAGGGTAGAAAGCTCTCCATTAAACGTAGAAGCAACACTAGTGATGCTGAATTTCAACAGAAACAATTCCAAACTGCCTGTGGTGAGAGAACCCCTCAGAGCCAGCCAGGCCTTGCTTAATGCTTGGAAACCAGTTAAGGGAAGGTCATCTGAGAATTCGCTGTTAACATGCCCATTTAATTGATTCACTCCCTTTATAAAGTAGAAGCGTAATGATTGCTTTTTAAGCTGACATAGCTCCACTCTAATGATTGGTAATTTACATCTTGGTGTTTCATTAAGACCCTGAGTTGCAAACAACAGGGCATTCTGCTATCTGGTAAACAAAGTGCAGCCCCATCAAGGAGAAGTCGGGAAGACTAATGGATTCGTGTAAAATCCCTTACGTGTTGTATTTCAAAGGCCGTTGGTGCTATGAGCGAGGAAGTAAAATTCAGTTTTAAGGAAGTATCTTATGAAATTGATGTGTTTCAAGGAAGAAACGAGGGTACCTCTGGACGGAGAGTGAGCCCGGCACATCCTGAGGCACCTGTCCTTTTGTAAGAGGATCCACCCCGTCAACAGGGGCTTTCTATCCTCACTCTCTTCCATGTGACGTCACCCCAGCAGGGGACCCTTGTCTTCACTGTGGATGTCACCAGATTCCTCACTTTCCTGTTGGGAAGACAATCTCTAAACTTCCTAGCCGGTGACGTCCCAACTCTGTGTGTGCAGCTCACTGGGTGGTCCTCCCTGCCCGGCTCCCCTTGGAAGTAACAGGGACACTCTTATCTTTTCATGACAGGCTTTGGATAACTTTAGGGCCTTGGACTTGGGCTCGGGGCCCCACCTAACAGAATTATTCACAACAGAGGGATCTTCTAGGAGGCAGATTTCCTCTTTCTGTTCTTGTATGAGTAATGAAGAAATAGCATCCTTCTGAAGAATTTGTGCCCTGGCTAAAACAAGCATAGAAGGAAAACAACAAACATTAACTGCAATTCCAATCTTTTTTCTAGTGTTTTGCACTGTTAGGTGAGGATTCGGAACAGCCAGTCTCTGGGTGAACGATGTGAGGGTTTGCAAAATCAGGGCCAGAATCAGGATTAAGAAGATGGAAAAACCAACCTGCTCTACATGAAAGATAGCATACATTTGTGGGGTTTGTATACACAGGGGAGTTGGAAAAAGAGAAGGAGAAATGGGATAATTTGAGCGATATGGCTGATAAACGGTGAAAATTTTCCTGGTGTGAGAAATGCCTAAAAAATCACAGCGAGAGCAATGCTTAACATCATTTCCTCCCTCGGGCTTTAATTACACTCTGTGACTTGAAAACTTCCAGTAAAAGTCTTCCAGAAGCAAAGACCTTATGTTAGAGATTGTTTTGGAGAAACGAGGGAAGAGAAATTGCATCTCATGTGGGACCAGTACAATGGTTGAGGACCCTACAGCCAAGCTTGGGGGCGTCAGCACAGAGGAAGGCTGTGACACACCCCCTCACTCAGCGGGAAGTATCAAGACCCCTATTTACCCAAGAGGAGCAGAGGAAGTCGACACCTTAGAGCACAAGTTTCCACCAAAAAGCCTTCTTGTTACTTTCACCTCTTCCTGTAATGCTCAATATAAATACTGTGACACATACTGTACAAGCTAAAATATCCTGGCTCCTTTGGACCACACACGTTTGAACAATGTGCCTTGGGTAGATCTATCTATTGATGCTAAAGGAAATAAATCACTTACTAATGGTGAGAAATGAACTGCAGTTAGGTTGCTAGATCCTGATGGCCATGGAAGATAACAGATAGATATAAATAGAAACATTTGAGACACATAATAGCAAGAGAATATTGAATCTTTTATATCTAGTTTGGCGAACACCTTACTATTCAGAATGTTGCCAAAAGGAAGTTTACAGTTGCTACACGTTATTGCAGAGTTCTACTAGGTCATTAAGTTAACACAGGGAAAGAGACCATTATACTGTACTTGTATTTCCCTGCCTCCCATGCTGGGTGACATGGAGTTTCACTTACTTATTATCGTGACTTTGTGGGACCATTATTTTTACATGTATTTTATAGATGAGGAAAATCTAAGTGATTTGCCAAAGTTCACATAGTAAAACTAGTGGCTAAACTGTATTGAAAAGTCTTCTTTGTTGGCATTCTGCTCCTGGGATCTTCCCCAGACCACACTTCCCCCCAAATGCTTATTTTTCATGCAGAAAAATCATTATCTATTTAAATATAACATTAATCAACCTTACTTCCAAAGATCCATTATGCTGTAGACATACATTAAGTATTAGAAGGCAGGAAAGCCCATCCATCTCCTCGCTGTGATAGGTTTTCCTAGACGATGCTGACTGGATACACAAGCAGTTAGAATCCTTTGTGATTCTGGTTTGCCAGGTGGATATTTTAGAGGAATCAATGTGTTTAGCTTTGTAACTTCATTAGACTCTGCTTTAAATTTCTGTCTTTAAAAGAAACGTTTCCAATATCCAAATTCATATAGTTACTATATTAATCTTTTCATAGAAATTCATGAACCGGTTAACTTATGAAGTGGCAGCTAAGACAACTTTTATCTCGTTGAGGACTAAAATGTACCATACGCTTCCAAGACTTTTCCCGCTTTGTAAGTCAAACCGTTATGCTGCATACCTTAAACTTACACAGTGATGCATGTCAATTATATCTCAATAAAACTAGGAAAAAAAATCCCCACTTTAAATGAACACTATATGACATCCATCACTAAGTACCACAGTCAAGAAAGAAAACATCTACTTCACGTTATAATTCGACCTTGTATATTGCATATTTAAAGGAATTATGTATACATATAATGATGTTTCTGCACTAATCTTTATATATACGTACACTTCTTAAATGTATACACAAATACATATAGTGAGAGTATATATGCATAGAGAAAGAGAGAGAGAGAGAGAAATTAACATCAAATTAGACTTTAGGCTACCCCCCCAAAGTTCATTTTTATCCTATTCTCGAAATCTCAGAAGGTATTTCTCTCCATTTTCCTGATATGGTAAAGCAAATAAACATGTTTCTAGCGGATGCATAACACCCTACGGCAGTTTTGAAATGACTTATCAACACCCTACTATTTTTTGAAAGGGGTCTGATTTCCTGTCCCATTTGTAATTAAAAGGAAATAGCCCTGAAGAAGGATGACAACCTTCTATGAACCTGGGCTGTGACAGATGTGATGAGAATAAGAACACACAGAGCCCGGTTCCTATTTCTGCCACTAAATCACTGTGTCCCCTGAGGGCAGCCACACAGCCTGCCGGGCTGTCCTTTCATCATCTATATTCATGTCCATGTGAGGAATTCAGTCCAGCCGCCCCCAGGACTGCTCTCACCTGCACCACCGCTCGTCTCTCTGACCTCTGTCTCCATCCTGGAAGGAAACAGGACAAAGCTGATGCACGGTTTGAGTCCCCTCAACTCATTCAAGCTGTTGTCTGTGACCAGGGCTTGCAAGCCTAGCTGGTGGTTTTGGTTCTGCAGCTCTGATTTTTAGTCTCCCTCATATTTTTGGCTCAAAGCTTAAATGACAGAGCACCAGCTGGTCTCTCCAGAGCAGCTGCCATCCCTTCCCAGTGAGCCTGTGATGTCCTGTCTGCAGCTCGCAAGGCAGTTGACATCCTTTATTTTGTCATGAAGCCACCGCCTGGAATTCCCCTTTCCATCAATCCCGTGGTCTCACAGATATAAGCAACTGTGCTCTGAACAGAGTTTCTGAGTGATGACTGACCCTGTATTCTTCAAACCTTTGTCAGGGAATCTCAGTTTTTATAATTTTCCCTCTGAAGCCGGAACTGACTGGATGTCAGAGGCAAGTGATGAACCGTAGCTGTATAGACTTCCTGACTCAGAGTAGCACGCTGTCATCTCCAAAGCCATCAGCTAACCCTAGCAAAGGAGACACTGGTGTTGCCGCCTTCTGAGTGTTTTGTGCATCATTTGACAGCAAATTATTGAGAAGGCAGAATTCAGCGATAGCGTCACACCCTGAATCTCCAACATCTTTTTCGCTTTCGAGGTATTTTATTATTGCTTTAGCAGGTAATACAAAAGTTAGAAGAAACATTTGAAATAAAGCAGAGTCGGGAGTCTGGTTTTCCTGTTTGGGGCTGCTGAGGGTGAGACAGAATTTTCTACCACTGATATGAGACCTCTCACCTCGGACCTTCAGGGGGAGTAACGTCAAGGTTACTGTAAGCATACGATGAGACACTGAATTATGAATACAGTGGAAAACAGCAGTGTTTAAAAGATTAGTAACCCGCTTCTACTTCCAGCCTCATATTTAAGTTGAAAGGATAGAGTACAAGGGGGTCCACATTTTGTGACATTTAAAAAAAATCTATTGTTTAACCTTAAGACAGATCTATCTGGCAGATCCCAGTTTACTGCCTCAAATAACTGAAAGGAAAGTGGCATTTGTGAGGCAGAGATGGTCTGATAGAGGCTCAAAAACATGCAGAGAGGGGCCCTGTGATGAAAGAGATAAAGAGAATACGCAAAGCGTAACAGTATCAGCTGAGCCAGGAATAAATGTCTTTGGCAATATGGTGCCAAGAGGCTGAAAATGTCTAAGTCAAAAAACAAAACAGAAAAACGCATGAATGACTTCTGTCACTCAATGATTGACAACCTGAGGGTTCCCCTTTTGTAAAGGGTGAGAGAGAAAATGTGTGCAGATCTACCTTATGTAACCCTAACAATAACACGCCTGTAAGGCACCAACACTGTTTCCATTGAGAAAACAAGGGAAGCTTGAAAGACTGTCAAAGCGGCACAATCATAGGTGAGTGAAAGGTTCTAACGCACTGACTTGTCAGATACGTAGTTGTTAAGTGATACATTTTCCTAAATTCAAATCAAAAAGAGAATACGCAAAGCGTAACAGTATCAGCTGAGCCAAGAGACTGAAAATGTCTAAGTCAAAAAAACAAAACAGAAAAACGCATGAATGACTTCTGTCACTCAATGATTGACAACCTGAGGGTTCCCCTTTTGTAAAGGGTGAGAGAGAAAATGTGTGCAGATCTACCTTATGTAACCCTAACAATAACACGCCTGTAAGACACCAACACTGTTTCCATTGAGAAAACAAGGGAAGCTTGAAAGACTGTCAAAGCGGCACAATCATAGGTGAGTGAAAGGTTCTAACACACTGACTTGTCAGATACGTAGTTGTTAAGTGATACATTTTCCTAAATTCAAATCTAGTGAAGATAATACAGATGTTTATACATATTGGACATTAAATGAACTGTGTTGGTGCTACTTTAGAAACACAACTGAGTGCAAGAACCCCAATCATTACCTAACACCCATGTAGCATCTACACTCTTCTAAGTGGTTTGCAGGCATCAGCTCATGGAATCCTCATGACAGCTGCATGAGATCACTTTACTCTTGTCCCCGTGTTACAGATGAAGTAACAGAGGCACTGATTGTTTAAATAATTGGGCCAATGCTACCCTTTCTACAATCAGTAACGGAGCCAGATACCTTGGGACGGGCAAAAGATTTTTTTTTAAAAAACGGCAACAGGGTGGAGCCCAAGTTCTGGATCAGAGCATCCAGAATTGGGTTTGGATCTTCTTGCCTTGGAATCCAGCCTTTCTGTCCCCTGAGCCCACACAGTTCAAGAGCCATACTGCCTCTAATCCTCTGCTACAGGTTCAGTTGTCTCATTTTA
This sequence comes from Neophocaena asiaeorientalis asiaeorientalis, assembly GCF_003031525.2. Taxonomy (NCBI): domain Eukaryota; kingdom Metazoa; phylum Chordata; class Mammalia; order Artiodactyla; family Phocoenidae; genus Neophocaena; species Neophocaena asiaeorientalis. The sequence goes on from NW_020175446.1 coordinate 1,947,032, forward strand.
AATCACAACTAGCCTCTATCTGGCAGGACACTTGGTTGGGAAATGGAAATGTGATCAATAACTATTTTCTTGGAGTTAGTAAGAGGAAAATTCTGGTCTTAAATGCAAAGTTTAAATGGTTAAAAAAATATTACACCGTAAGTTTCTTTTTATAATGAATGTTTTTAGCTTTGTAATATCAGGCATTTTGCAAATAAAGACAAGATTTTCATTTTGAATGCTCTTGGCTAGATAATTTGATAATACACACTCAACAAAACATGAGGGATTTTCAGTTCGTTTCTAATCAAGAGAGCATTACTTTATCAAGTCACAACAGAATTTCTTTTATGTCAGCTTTTGCCAATGACCACCCAGATCTTTATATTAAATTGTGTATTCAGAGCCACCCATGATAGCATACAAGGCTGCAATTAAACGGCATCTTCTTAAATAGGGCCCCCCAAAAAAGTGCCATTCTGTAACCCGCTGTCCCCCGTGACGGCAGGAGTGATGTGTTGAGGGATGCACACCTTAAGGCTCTGAGATCGCACATCTTTCTCATTGAGCCACCAAAGTCTGCTGGTATTTATCAAAGAACCCTAATGAAGCCAAGAGCCCACTGGCCTAGCTACTCGGAGAAGCTCCAGAGATGCCTGCACAGATGGAGCTGGAATCGACCTGCTGGGAATTTATCAGAGCGCGATGATCACCTGACCCTGATATTAAGACTCTCTGTGGCTCGAACATCCAGAGGCGGTTCAGTGAGGAGGGGGCTGGCGGGGAGTAGAGAGGGAGCCCGCGCTTGCTATCTGTCCTAGGGGCACTGTGGCATCCTGGAGTGACAACAAAATCTCTGTTTCTACCAGCGTTTTAATTATGACTACGAAGTTGATGAGCTTTGAAAACACTCTGTCTGTTCCAAGGCAGGCTCCAAAGGGCTTTGCAAAGTCTACGTTCTCTCCAGTTATGATAAAACTTGAATGTGTGCAAGGTGAAGGGTGAGCACATGCAATCTCTAAGCAGCTCTCTGCACCAACGCTTTGGAAAGAAGGGACGAAAATCACATTTTCACTCACTCTGTATTTGAGCATTTTTCTACACGTAAAAACACTGTACAAAATGCCCCGAGGGATAAGAAAATGAGCCACGGACAGAGCATCCTCAGGGGTGTGCAATCTGGTGACTTCATGGCTCTTTTCCTTGGGATATTCACAGAGATCTTTTAAAATCTCATTCAAAGTCTTTACCGTCTCTATATGTAATAAAAGTTTCCTGCCATTTGACTGGCTCAATTCAAAGTTAAGAAATTACTTCCATCAATGCCTCCAAAACTACCCACTTAGTGACACGTGTTAGAAACGACGGGAAACATAAGCAGTGTTTGCTACTCAATGATGCCCTGTGAATGCCTGCGTGCGGTTTAAGATAACTGTTTCCACTGCACACTTAGGGTATCTGTTGGAGACATTTGTGCAGATCTGAGTGGGCAAAGATGGCAGTGTCAAGCTCTGGAAGACACGGAGATGGTATCAAACTTTGGGGGCAGGGGCGTCCAGGGCAATGGGTGCAGCCACAGGGAAGCTGTGATCTGAGCTTCAGTCTCATACATAAAATGGAGTTGACTGTTCTAACCACTCAAGACGCTTATGAGGATTACAGAATTTCATTTATGAAAGCGACTTGCAACTTTTCAACATGTTTTGCGTGTATCCCAGACAGTCTTAACTAGGGAGAGGTGACCAGACACTGAGGGGCACCTCCTGCACGTGAAGACCCTCTAGGCAGGAACAGAGATCAGCCAAGTACTGCCACTGGACCGAGCCCCACTGCCTGGGTTTGACCCACTCCTAAGACTGGTTTTTACATTTCTAAATGCTTGAAAAACACATCGGAAGCAGAAGAATATGTTGTGACACATGATATGAAATTTAACTGTCAGTGCCCATAAATAAAGTTTAACTGGGACCCAGCAAGGTCACGTGATGACGTCCTGCCTGTGTCTGCTTTCCTGCCACAAGTGCAGAGCTGAGGAAAGGAACAGGATGGGGTGACAGGCACAGCCAAGAACGCGTAGAAGCCAGCCCCCCAGAGACCAAGTGTGCCGAGTCCAACTGGAAGGTTGAAAGGAAAAATGTTCTTGAGGGCAGCAGTAACTCCAAAGACGGTTTCCACTCAGAGAGGGGGGTTTGGGCCACCCCAAACTCTTGCCAGCCTTACAGCCACTGCTGCCACCTGGAGTCAGCGACAGTGTGCTCACCCCCAAGATTCCCGAGACCCTCTAATGCGGTGCCCAGGTTATATCCTCGCATAACACAACAGTGCCTTGTCCTTCCTCCCTTGATTTTCAGAGGAGATTGTCAGGATGTCAATCATGTTGAAGATAGGCTTTTGCGACACATGACAGAAGTTAAGACTGAGAAGCGCTTGCAGTGGGATACTGCCCACATCTCACTTTATCCCATCGACCACCCTATATAAGGGAGGCACTCTTCATGTCTGCAGTCGGTGATGAGACTTAGAAACATTACATAGCTTTCCCGGTATATAGATAACTCATAAGTGACAGAATTAGGACCAAAATCCAGGTCTCTTTGACTCGAGAAAGATGGGCTTTTAGCCACAGAATTGGAAGACATCTTAGAGGTAACCTTGTCGCTCCTCCTTAATTTTTTAGAAGAGAAAAGGCTCACGCAAGGTCAGGCAGTTTTGAGCTCAAAGAAAAGGGACAGAACTTAAGCTGAATAAGCTCATCCTGTGTGTTACCTACTACTCTACCTGATCCCCTTAGGGATCACCAAACGGTACCTTTTGTTTTTTTAAATGGAGTTGATTTCCAATATCCTGTTAGTTTCGGTGTACAGCAAAGCGATGCAGTTATGCACGAGCGCGCGCACACACACACACACACACACACACACACATATATTCTTTTTCAGGATTCCATTGTATATCAAATGGCACCTTTTGATATGTACTTAAATTTACAATGTCAGCAAGTGTCATATGCTTCTTCCCGCTGAAACAACAGCAATAAAAACGATTTCCACTGAATGGATAAAACCTGCAGCACACTGCTGTAAGGAAAACACTGCTCACCTCGTTTTTACTGATGCTGAAATAAACAGCAAGCCATCGAATTAGACACTTTCGAGCTGCGGTAAAACAGAGATGTTTTATTTGTTTTTACCTATTTCTTATGAGATGTATCACTACATTTTTTTCTCTCCTGTAGAATATAATCCTCTGACCTTTATTTTTAAAGACTGGATAATGGATCACTAAGTCAAGACCCCATCAGTTTCTATCTCTTGCATTTAAATATTCAGTAACTATAGTACGCCACGTGCCTCAAAAAGTAATTTCTTTACGGCGGCATTGTAGATTTTGACTATTCATTACATATCTGCATACGGTTTTGCTCAACTAAGCAATTTTCTTTAATGTCCACCTTCACGAACCAGTGAGCATTAGGGCAACATTTAAACACTAAAATAATACATGGTTAAACAAATCTAAATAAACTAACCCAGTGAAGACATCATAATTAGTTTCAGCGCCTGCTTTGAGTATATTTTCTTCCAAAATTCCATACGTGTTTTTTAATTGTTACTTTACCAGAATTCATCTAAGAAGCATCCCACAATTAACTGTAGCAGATTTTCCAATAATGAGGTTTGCTAAACAAGATTCAGCAGAGTTTAATGGATTTACATGACTACAAAAGAAATTTTATTTATTTTCCTTAAATTTTGATCTGCAAATGTTTTCAGAGCTCTCTTAGAAGTCAGTCTTTGAGAATGTAGTATAATTGACAAGACATTAATAAATGAAATTCAAGGTGAAGTCAAGACTATTATGAAAAATTTTAACCCAGCTCGATGAAAAATTTTGATTACCCAAATCTGATAAAATTGCCATAACATTCCATTTGGATGTTTTAAATTTATTTTACCCAAGTTACTTTGATTTTCACCCTTCCATATCACAGTATAAATGTTGATTTTGTGGAATATTATTTAAAACTGCACCATAAGTTTGGTGTCATTTAAATCTAGATAAACTAATATCTTTTTTTTTTTTTTTTTGCGGTATGCGGGCCTCTCACTGCTGTGGCCTCTCCCGCTGCGGAGCACAGGCTCCGGACGCGCAGGCTCAGCGGCCATGGCTCACGGGCCCAGCCGCTCCGCGGCATGTGGGATCCTCCCGGACCGGGGCACGAACCCGCGTCCCCTGCATCAGCAGGCGGACTCTCAACCACTGTGCCACCAGGGAAGCCCCGCATGTCCTTTTAAGGAGAAAGATGCTGCTCCACCTAAAATGTAACACTGGGCCAAGCTCATACGATCTCTATCAGCATCGTCCAAAAGAATGGCGGAGATATTCTATATCTGTACTGTGCGATGCAGTAGCTGCTGGGCACGTGTGGCTGTCGACATTTGAAAGATGTTTAATGTGACTGAGAAAATAAATTTTAAATTTACATTTAAATCTAAATAATCAATCTGTCTAGTAGTTTCCATATTGGACAGCACAGCTGAGCTAACTCAGACACCAAGTTACAACATACACTATCTCATTCATTTGGCAAAAAAAAAAAAAAGGCTTAAGGATTGGCAATATTCCCTAGTGCACTTGCGATTTGGCTACAGTGACAAGTGAAGGTCTACATACCAGAACCCCCTATGGTGAGCGTCATCTAAGGTGGCGCCATGGATCCCCACCCCCTGGTATTCATAACGTTCTCTAATCCTTTCCCCGTAAGCGTGGGCTGGACCAAGAGCCTCACTTCTACTAATGAGAATACAGCCAAAGTGATGAGAATCACCTTCAAGATTAGGTTGTTGAAAAGAACAAACGGGGACTTGCCCGGTAGCGCAGTGGTTAAGACTCTGCACTCCCTACGCAGGGGGCCCAGGTTCGATCCCTGGGTAGCGAACTAGATCCCACACGCATGCCATAACTAAGAGTTCACATGCCACAACTAAGGAGTCCGCCTGCCACAACTAAGACCCGGCACAACCAACCAAGCAAATAAATAAATATTAAAAGACAATCTGTGGTTTCCATTTCTCTTTTGCATCAACTGCCCTGGGAGAAGCCAAATGCCCTGATATAACACAGCCCTTTGGAGAGGCCCAGGTGGTAAGAGACCAAGGGCTGCCAACACCCAGGTGTGGGAGCTTGGAGAATCCCCCCATTCATTCCACAAGTTCAAATTGCAGTCCTGGTGACAGGTTACTGCCAATTCCTCAGGGACCCTAAGCTGGAGGTACTGTTACAAAATATTCAGTGAGACTTGTTACGGCACAATAAGGAAGACTTTACCCAGGGGGTTGGTGGCAGGAGGACGGCTGTCAGCACAGGTACAGGAAGTGCTGTGATGGGATTTTACAGCCGGGGGTGGGGAGAGAGGTTGGCCTCAACACTGATTACAGAACGGGCAAGTGGGAATCTATGGCTAAAGCGTAGGGTAGAGTCAGTGGATGGAAAGTTAATAGAAGAAAACCTCAGGGGTAGCGGGGGTTCTGGCAAAACTGACTTTGGCAGGATTTTCGCTGAAGGCAGGCCAGGTGGTCAGCCATCATCTGGGGAATGTGGAAGATGAGGAACCCCATCAGATATTGAGGGTGATCAGATATTCATGGGGGAGGTTCCGACAAAAATGGCTCCGCAGGGTTCTTGCTAAAACTCGATTTTACAAGGAAGTGCACCAATGGGCCTAGGAGAAGTCTCAGGACCCTGATGAGTCTGGTCAAGCAAAGAATGTCTATCAGCACGCAGTCTGGCCATGCTTAGATTCCTGACCTACAGAAATTACCAAACAATATGTCTTTACTGTTTTCAACCTGCTGCTATGTTTTAGGGTAACTGCTACACAGCAGTAAATAACTTCCATCTTAGTTTCTGGGTCCTGTTGTGAGATCCACAGTGGAGGTCGTAACTATTCAGTGCAACAAAGGGTTGCTAGATTTAGCAAATAAAACTACAGGACCATCAGTTAAATTTGAATTTCACATAAACAGCTAATAACTTCTTAGTACAAGGATGCCCCATGCACTATTTGGGACACACAAACCAAAAAAAAAAAACAGAAAAAACAAAAAACAAAAACAAAAGCAAAAAAACAAAACCCAAAAGCTCTATGTCTGAAATTTAAATTTACATGGGGATTCTGTGTTGTACCTGACAAGTCTCAACAAATATTCAGTGCTTGGAGCACAGTCTCTGCCCTTGGGCGGTGGCTTAACAGAGGCAGAGGCAGTCGCATAAAGAAGCAGATTTAATTTAATGTGCTGAAACTGAAATAAAGATGGGCAGGGGGCGTCGCTGGAGCGCAGAAGCAGGGGTTCTAAGTTAAGACTAGAGGCAAAGGTAAGTGTTCTTGGTGCATGAAAAGAAACGTTATTCTCTTGGGGGTCCACAAGACAGGAGGAAGACAAACTTATCACCGTATTACATCACGAGACTCCAAAACTTTACTGAACACATAGGCTTCTGGAAATTTAGGAAAGCTGAATGCCATTTTTCAGAATCAAAACTATTGATTCTAAAATAGTTTTGACTCCAAAAAGAGTGGGGGAATTCTTGAATTTCTCAAATAATTCAGAACTCTATCAGAAATTTTTTCATCATGACAAAAAATCGACTGGGGCTTAAATCTTTTAAAATGAAATTCATTCACTAACATAACTGAAAAGCCAGTGGTAAGATTGGCTTGAGGGACAATCCAGCCACATTTTGGGGTCTCCCCTTCTGCTTGGGATCTCTAGTCTCTCTCTCATGGGTTTCAAAATGGTAGCTGCCGTTCTAGGCCTTAAGGTACATGTCTCAGAGGATGTCAGAGCATCTTTTCCCTCAACCATAGACATGAAAACTTCAGGCATCACGTTGATCAGAAGCACAGCAGCTTATGTGTCTACTCCCGGACCAATCACTGAGGCCAAGGAAATGCCCTGAGCTCATTGGCTTAGGTGTGGATCACATACCCACTCCTGAACCAATCAGTGTCAAGGGGGCATGGCTGAGGGCTGAGCCAAACCTGGGCCTGGAGGTGGGGACCAGTGAAGCCCAAGACCATCCTGTGGTGAGAACATCAGAGCTGAAAGGAAGAAGACTGTAGAAGTGTCAGCCGCAGGGGGCATAGCTGGACACACTGCCTCCGAGGCTCTGCCGACACTGTCTATCTCGAAAGCGAAGTGTGCAAAAAAGAAAAGAAGCAATTCTTAACCAAGAATCCAGGCGGAAGTATTCATCATTTTTACACTTCATCAATCACAGGGCAAAGGAATGAGTGTTCCCATTCTTTCCCATTGAAATGAAGTCTCTGAGAGAGTAAGTCACTCGCCTAAGGTCTCGGCCCTAAAATTAGGAGAAAATAACTTTCACTCCAGAGGGTCCCGTGTCTCCCGACCATGCCTTTCTTATTGTATATGTAGTAGATTTGAAAGGTTATTGAATCTTTGAGGACCTATGTGTAGATATAAGGAATTTAAAAAATCCCCTCCCTTCAAAAGAGATGCTCTTATGTTCTACGTGGAGCCTGGCTGGGTTATACGATTCTTGAAGCCCCTTTCATAATAATAATTAAGAGTAATTCTGGTAGAAAACAGACCCAGGCTAACATTCTCAGAAAATGGAGGGGCCAGAACAGGGAGCAGATTGATGGAGCGCGAGGAGAAGGAGGGAGAGAGGGAGAGGGAGAAAGAGGGGAAAAAAAGGGGGACAGACAGAGAGAAATTTTCCGAACGTCTGGGAGCCTGACAAATCACGCGCTCACAAAATATTCAGATAAAATATTGACGGTAACGAACACGAGACGTCTCAGCCATGCTCTGGCATTTCTACAGATCTGATGTCAATTCCTTAATTTAATATCGAGGTCCTTTAAATTATTATAGATGGCTCCTTGAGATACTAATTGAATTGGAATCACTTATCTCACTCTTTTCCACTTTAAGTGCATTATATTCCTTTTTAAGTGAACCCTGGGTGTCTTTCACCGACGTTTACTTTCAGAGATAAATCCTGCCAAGAATAATATTATGGGAGGACTAGTGTAACACCTTGACCGTCAAGAAAGATCACTGCCAAAAAGTGATTTTTAATTACCTCTTACTGAGGAAGGTTTAGCTCAACGCACAAAGGTGATATCACAATGTCAGCCAATGAAATAAAACCATTTATATCTAATGGGTTCAGCACAGTCACATCCTTGAGGGAGTGAATCTCCCATTGTTTGGGTTAAAGTTATCTTTGCCACTTTTTCCTGATTACTTTTTAACGGTGCGAGCCTGAGTTTGATCTTCTTTCTTTCTTACTGGGGATCTATTTTTCCTGTATTATGGAACACGGTCAATTAACTGACCCCTATCTTAAGATAATAAAATGTGCCCAAGCTTACAAACATGTATTGATAAAAATCCAATAAATAAATGTAAGCACTAAAAAAACACCACTTGTATTTGTCTGGAAGGCAGGGTAAATATAAAATGATCAGACATTCATCACAGCATTATTTATGACAGCAAAGATTTGAAATCAGACGAGTCTAACAACAAAAGCAATTCACATAAACTTGGCACCTTTACCCCAGGGAAGAATTTTATTGTCAAAGATGATGCTACATGGAAAAATAATTGTGAAACAGTATGAAGTTAAAGAGGGGGATGTGTCACTCAAGGGAAACAGAATTCCACTTACGTTTCTTACACCTCTGCCCGTTCTGGAATCTCCGTAACTTCATTTTAAATTTGGTATAGATGATCTCATTTACAAAGCAGAAATAAGAGACACAGACGTAGTGAACAAACGTACGGATACCAAGGGGTAAAGCGGCGTGGATGAACTGGGAGATTGGGATTGACATACACACACTATTGGTGCTATGTATAAAATAGATAACGGATGAGAACCCACTGTAGAGCACAGGAAACTCTACTCAATGCTCTGTGGTGACCTAAATGAAGGAAATCCAAAAAAGAGGAGATATATGTATACATATAGCTGATTCACTTTGCTATATAGCAGAAACTAACACAACATTGTAGAGCAACTATACTCCAATAAAAAATTTAAGAAAAATAAATTTGCTTACAGCTATTAGAACAAAGAAATCACTTAGTAGTGAGCGAAATTTGAAACAATTGAATTATGAAAAATCACCTTTTAAAAACATTATTTTAGAAGATGATGAAACCAGTAAAAGCAATTTATCTTTGAAAGCCTATTTTCTTAGATAGGACGTATGAACAACACACCTGCAACCTTGGGCGGTCCCTGTGAAACCTCAAAAATCCACAAGTGAGCTCACAGATTAAGACGAATCCCAGAGCCCAGAAGAGTGTTGCAAACATGGCAGGGGTGTCATTAAAGTAAAAATAAGAAAAAAAAAAAAGATTATGAAGAACCTAGGGGCAGGACAGGAATAAAGACACAGACATAGAGAATGGACCTGAGGACGCGGGGAGGGGGAAGGGAAAGCTGGGACGAAGTGAGAGAGTGGCATGGACATATATACACTACCAAATGGAAAATAGATAGCTAGTGGGAAGCAGCTGCATAGCACAGGGAGATCAGCTCGGTGCTTTGTGACCACCTAGAGGGGTGGGATAGGGAGGGTGGGAGGGAGAGGCAAGAGGCAGAAGATATGGGGATGTATGTATACATATAGCTGATTCACTTCGTTATGAAGCAGAACCTAACATACCATTGTAAAGCAATTATACTCCAGTAAAGATGTTAAAAAAAGAAAAAAAAGTTGGCTGCTGACAATGGGGGCAAATTCTGCAGTTATCTACACTGCCATTTCTGTCACCTTGCCCCTAAAAACTACATTTTGGAAGCACCAATCATAATTTCTAAAAATTGAGTAAAACTATAAGAAAGTATAACCATGAAAGAAACAGCATGGTAACCTGTAGAAATGCCATACTATATTAAATCCATACCAGTGTGACATAAAAGTATAACCCCGAGCTGAGATAATCTCTTCCCTCAGTACTCACCGCAGCCAACATGCCCATTGGGAGTCTACCCCATGTGATCTTCAGCAATCAATGTCTGCCTCCTAAATATTAGGGTTAGCCCCGGAGTTAGCGACAAACACTTGAACACTTGCTTACTAACAACCAGCTCGTTCCATCTCCAATAATCTTGATTATATTCAGAGGAAGAGAAAAAACGGTCTCAGCTGGAGGATCCGTTGACATCAGATCTCATGATCATCTTTGCAAAGATAGCTCAGCATCACCTTGAAAAGCACAGGCTTGGAGCCACGTTGGTTGGCTTGGAATCCTGGCCTTGCAACCTGCAGTCTTTGTGATCCTGGGCAAATTATTCAACTTCTCAGAACCCAGGTCTCCCCACCTTAACATATACACACTACTACATACAAAATAGATAATCAACAAGAACCTACTGCATAGCACAGGGAACTCCGAAATGTGATAACAATAGCTTTGTCATGGAGGTTTATTATGGAGATTAAATGCTACAGCGCGCTTAAAGTACTTAGAAGGGCACTTGCAAGTAGTAAAACATTATAAAATTGTAAGTTTGATAATTTTAAAAATAGCATACACAATAGAATTTCAAGGACACACTATCTGTTTAGAGATGCAGAAAAGAATCTTTTCTGCTAATTCAAATTGAAATACAAAGAAAGATTGGGCTGGCCAAAAAGTTCATTCGGGATTTTCTTACGCCCTTACCTTTGCTAATTCTTCTACTTAGAAAGTGATCAGCAGTATTCTATCTCCCAAGTCAAGATGCTGATTTATGAAACTGCAAAAATTATTTAATTTAACGGCCAATATAGTTAAGTTACACAAATAGTAACATAAATGCCTAGTGAATGACTACTTTGAGAGAGCATACTCAGACCGGTTTGTAAAATGAATAAAATTATTCATTCGAGGATAAAGGAGACCCTCCAAGTGGAAATCTCTAAGATGAATGGAAAGCCCAGTGCCAGGGGTCAGAAGTCCACGGTGCCCTAAACAACCATTTAATTATCAGAGGGACTTTCTCTGGTTCCCTGTGTTCCCCAAGATTATGGTCTTACCATTTGCGAAGTAGGAAATAATCAAATTGGGATCAGGAGCCTCTCAGCACTTCCAGCTTCAGGTTTGGACTCGAACACACGAATCACCCTTAACAATTACACATGTACTTTATTCTTAGTTTATCAATAAAATGTTATAGGTACATACTGCCCAGGTGGACATGGAGAGTTTCAGGTGCAGAAAACAGGGATGGAGAGAGGGGACCCTTCTGTGAAGGGTGGGGCAAGGCTCTCCCCAACGTGGCCCTTGGTACAGAGTTGGAGGAGCAGCCAGGTGCCCTGAGCATGGAACATTCTGGAACACTATAAGTCCGGTGGCCGAGCTGAGTTTGTCACACCCACCAGAGCAGAGAGGAAACCACAGAATTACAGGAGACTGGACCAGCTTCTCAATTGAGGGAGGCGAGTGGTTTATCTCAGGTTGCTTGGAGCCTCACCCATGGCCTGAGCTGATCTCTGCATGGAACCAAGCAGAGTGAGGCCAGCACAGCCCTGGGAAACCGGGGTCGCGGGGGAGAGGTCCCCCACGCCCAGGTGTCCCCCTTGTAACAGGAAGATGCCAGGAAGTAAAATGTAGAGGATGAAATGCAACTATGCACTGTGAAAACCGGTAACTTTCCAGCCCTATAAAACACAGAGGATGCAGAGGATGAAGGAATAGAGCATCACAGTTGCTGATTTGTAATACGCCCCTATTTCTGCCTTCTGGGGGCTGGATGCAGCCCTAATTACTTACTGCCCTGGTTCCGTTGATGAAATCAGTAAATTTAATTTGCGTTAAGAATAAACGTTTCACTACCAAATGTAACACAGATAGCTAGTGGGAAGCAGCTGCATCTCGCACAGGGAGATGAGCTCAGTGCTTTGCAATGACCTAGAGGGGTGGGATAGGGAGGGTGGGAGGGAGACGATATGGGGATATATGTATACGTATATCTGATTCACTTTGTTGTAAAACAAAAACTAACAGTATTATGAAGCAATTATACTCCAATAAAGATTAAAAAAAAAAGAATAAACGTTTCTCCTGCATTGACTCAATGTAACTCTTTTAACATTGATTGTTTGCTCACAACAGGAAACATGATCTCTCAGATCGCTTTGAATTTTGAAGAATTCTATGATGTTTCCTTACTCTTTTAAACATATTGAGGTTAATTTGTAGCATAGAATATAAGGTGGTTTTTGTTGTTGTTTTTGTTGTTTCCGGTATCATTTACAACATTTTGGGACATTTGAAGGTGGTCTAGAGGAAAGGTAATACTGTATTTTGATCCCATGTGTGCTTATCTTAGAGATTTTTTTTTTAATAACAGAATAGACAAGTTGGATTTAATTGATGTCTACAGCATACTACATCCAAAAAAAAAAAAGGCAGAATACACATCCTTTTCAAGTTCTCATGAAATGTTCTCTGGGATTAATCACACAGCAGGTTACAAAACAAGCCTCAGCAAATTTAATAGGAAATATATCAAACATCTTTTCCAACCACAATGGTGTGAAACTAGAAATCAACTACAGAAAGAAAAACGTGAAAAGAAGAAACACATGGAGACTAAACAACATGCTACTAAAAAAAAAGTCAGCAGTGAAATCAGAGAAAAATCCGTAAATAACTGGAGACAAATGTAAATGAAAACACAACTTTATAAAATCATATCTTAAAGATTTAAAAATGACTTTTAAACAATATTTAGACTCCTCCATCCACAGCAATGAGAGGAAATACCAGGATGCAATCCCTTTTAAATGGCAAATCTAAGCATTAAGTAGCTTTCAGGAAGTATGCCGTCATCAGTGTAAATTAAGGAACCACAATATAGTCCTCACAGATAAACAAATTCACTGTTACTTAATAGTAAAATAAGAAGGCATGATTTTTTTCCCCCAAATAACAATCTCAAGAGATCTGCTGACACTGCTCCAGGTGGCTTTACATTTTTACTTTCTCAGTGTGTGGCCACGTGGTGACCATGTTACCAGGTTCCTGCTAATTAGACACTAAATAGTTCATATTGCAAGTGGCTGATAGCGACGTGTGTGGCTCTCTTTCCTTCCATTTTATCTCCTCTGAAGCCAAAGATTAAAAAAAGAAAAAAAAAAGGGCTTCCCTGGTGGCGCAGTGGTTGAGAGTCCGCCTGCCGATGCAGGGGACACACGGGTTCGTGCCCCGGTCCGGGAAGATCCCACATGCCGCAGAGCGGCTGGGCCCATGAGCCACGGCCGCTGAGCCTGCGCGTCCGGAGCCTGTGCTCCGCAACGGGAGAGGCCACAACAGTGAGAGGCCCGCGTACCGCAAAAATAAAAAAAATAAAGAACATAAAACAGGGCAAACATCTTCCTAGCCACGTAACTGATAGGAGGCAAACTGAAATGAGATTGCTGGCAGTATGCACAATGTTTAATAAACAACAGTTAAGTTATAGGATATATACCACATTAGTCCTAAAATATTTAAATTGCATGTAATTCTTTTAAAGATGATCTTGGCAGTATGGGACTCTTTTCATTTCTGTGAAATTTGACTCTGATGACCCAGAAAAAAGGCAGCCAAACTTTTAGAGGCCACTCTTGCCCTAGACTTCCTTCAGTGCCCGATCAGGCCTCCTATCGCTCTCTGAGGGTACTGACGTGAAAATGTATTGACATGAAAGGGAGTAGACACTGAGCTATCGCCATTCAGGCTGCATCACAGCCAGTGATACGCAGGCCATCAGCATATTACTTTAGATCGATCTTTGCAAACACAAGTTTTGAAATAAAGTACAAGGGCCTTTATCGTGGAGAAGGGTCTTGACACTCATCATTATTGATGTCATGACAGTTTATCTGTACAGAGTTTATTTGAAGCTGTTTTTAATAATTCAGGTAGAATTAGGTGAGAACTTTGAATCTTCACAGTCTTTACAGTTCACTGTACATTTAAGATTCTATGGGGAGTATCTCTGCTGTTCATCCGACAGAGGAAAGAAAACCTTCGTAAAACAGTTGTTTTTTAACCTTTTGGCTGATTATCAGCAAGAGAATGTAATTAAAACTATAATTAGTCAATGGCTTTTAAGTAATGTCTGAAAAGGAAAAAAACACACACTTCTATTACGAAGGAAGATGAAGGGACTCCAAGAGTGGGGAGGGTGGAAGAGGGAGACTGGGAACACTTGAAATTTCCACGTACGTGTTATTAGATCTGATGGAAGTCGCGTCCCTGTGTATTTGATGATACATTTGACAAACCACAGGGAGTGACGAAGTCACAGCTGTTGTGCTGCTGCTGCCTAGCTCACCCTGTGTGAGGCGGGGACTGGGCTGGGATGTGAACAGTGATAACCTTTTGTTCGGCAAGGGCACTGGCGTGCCACGTTCTGTTTGTGTTAATTACCTATTACAGGGAATTCATGAAATTAATATTTCAGTTAGCTGAAACAATCCTTTGTAACCCAGATTTGCAAGTCACCCCTCTGAAATCGGGGACAGGTGCACACACACGTGCCATGCCCTTGCAGACACACATGTGCTGACATCCTGGTACCCACAGGGATGTGAGTCCTCATTTGCCCACCTGCACAGAACGTCTGAGCACATTTTTACCTCCAGAAGTAATTTTGAGTGACTCAAGATGAAGCCTAGCGCCACCTGCGGTCGTTAATAGTAATAATGTTGTCATTATTAACAGCAATAATAACAGCAACAACGACAGACCCCACGGGCTTCCAGCTTTAGCTAAGTCATTAAAAGAACAAAGGAAATACCTAGGGCTAGCAAAATGTGTTTCTGGGATTTAAAAAAATTTTAAAAATCACAATATTTCTGCTAGGAAGAGTTGTTGACTTTATACTTTTATATTAAAGCTGCATTAACATTGCAGTCATCACTGACCTTCCTTCAAGTATGTTGGTATCACACATGACGCTGTGTTCACTGAACAGGCTTTGAGAAATGGCAATGCCCACCTGCCCATGGGTAAATTCGCATTCAGCAGAGCAAACAGTTGCCCTCCGCACATAAAGATCATTCTACTGATGTCCTTGACCCTTATTTATATTGGGATGCTTTATAATGGAATAAGTAAATGTCTAAAAGTAAAATTTCTTTGCATCCTAATTAACCCTTTCAACATTGAAGAAACATATCCTGATAAATCATGAAAATTAAGCTAGCACAAAAAGAAAAATTTAAACATGTTGCCAGATATTAAGGTAGGATCAACGAAAAGAGCACAGCTTTTTAAAATATTAAAGTTTAATTGGTACATGATATACAGCCTTGAATCAGTTCTAAACTCCTGAAGTCCTACAATTTCAAGAAACACTTGCTTTTTTTTTTTTTTTTTTTCTCTTTCTGAGTGGAGGTGCAGTATGGTGACTCAGAACAGAGACTCTGGGGCAGTTCGGCCTTTATTCAAATCTGGTCTCTACTACTGCTGGTGATTTGGCCTTGGGGCAAGTTAACTTCCCTGAGCCTCAGTTTCTCCACCTACAAAGATGCAGCTACTTTGCGGAATGGTTGTGACCCTTGATGACTTAACACGCATTAATGTTAATTAGAGACTGATACCAGTAGAACACTGTGTAACGGAGATAATAGCGTTCGAAATACAAATGAAACACTAAAATTTTACCTAGAGATATAAGCTTTTTCTAACTGAACTGGACTCAGAGATGATCTACTTCCATCTTTACACTGTCACAGAACAGGAGCCCAAAGAAGTTAAAAAAAAAAATGACAGTAGTTAATAGCTTAACCAGACTGGAAGCTTTGGCTTCATAACCAGAGAGAATTCTCATCACAACTTGTTAACAAACACCTACAGGACAACCACCAAAACCCAGTAAATGCAGCTAGCTAACCATACAAGGTATCGATAAAAATAGAAGCACCGTGCTTAACGTGCTTGCCACCTAATGGTGGGGGAATGGGTCCCCGAAGCATGTGTGCTACCTGAACTACACCCAGCAAATGCATGAACTCACCCATGAATCACTGTGCCTGGCTTGCTTAAGCCTGTATGTTGAGAGAAACCTACAAGGTAAGTTGAAAGAAAATGAAAAGTCATATGAAAAATTCATCAGGTTGATTTCAGATCCGCCTGCCTTCGCAAAACACATGATCTCCTTCTAACTAAATGTGGAAAGGCCGTTTTATTTTAATGGCGCTTCAGTTCACTTTGTTTTTCAGGTTGAATTGAACTCCATGTTCTATCAAATGATTGGGGCTGTGAATCAGCAAAATCAAAACTGTGAGTCTCCAGACCTCAGCAACATCAAAATTGGACAACGATTCACAGAAGAGCAAAGAAAAGGCACATTAGCACAATTCAACTTCCTTAAACCATCTGCACCGACAGCCGAAGCTCCCAGACACGTGCCCCCCAGGATTCCTGGGGGGGGGATGAACAAGCTTCCTACTGTGTCTAATTCTCTTGCAACAAAAGTATCCAAAATCTCATCTCAAGAGCCCGAGACAATAGCAAAACAAAGCAAAACAAGGAAGTCGGTGCATTTTAAAGATGAGATGTCTTTACTCCAGGGCACCACCAGGCACTTTGTAAAAGCACAACAAACAACTTTAAAAATGACACGTCAAATAGCAAAGACGGCTGAATGTTATCAAAATAGGGTTAGTTAATCTTATACATGAACTGGATGGCTGTCTAGATGATAACTTCAATGCACGGCTTCATAATATACACAAGGAAACGGACCCAGCAAGTTTCAGAAGGAGCTCTAATCAGCAATCCTGGGATGTCTGTTTTAGGGTCTTTCTCTTGCCCTCTGTCCCAAGTTGTCCCTGGGATGTCAGGCGGCCACCCTGTGAATCCCACTTCCGCCACGTGACTCTGGGTGAACATGAATGGTTAGCAACAGTGGAATCGAGCTCTAAATAAAATGAAAGTGATTTCAGACACACCCGCTGACCTCAGAGCAAAGGGGATTTTAGGATGCATCACCCAGCTAGTGGGGATTTTACTCAGCAGCGGCTTTGCACTGTGACAGTATAAGGCAGGAATATTTGCTTGGGGGTTGAATTGAGACATGAAATCTGCAGATCTGGATGTTACCAAAGCGTCCCAGCATATTGGTCACCAATGCATCAGTGCAATGAACTGAATGCATATACCACCCCCCCTCCAAATTCCTATGGTGAAATCCTAAACCCCTGTGTGATGGTATTAGGATGGCATTGGGAGGTGATAAGGTCAGGAGGGTAGAGCCCCCATAAAATAGATTAGTGGCCTTATAAAAGAGACCCCAGAGAGCTCCCTTCCTTCTTTCTGCCACGTGAGGACACAAGTCTGCAGTCTGTGACCCACAAGTGGGCTCTCACCAGAACCCAACCATGCTGATCTCAGAATTTCAGCCTCCAGAACTGGGAGGAATACGTTTCTGCTGTTTATAAACTACACACTCTGGTACCTTTTATAGCAGCTTGATTTGACGAACACGTCAGGCATAAAGGATCATATATTTACTGCCTCTGAATGGTTCCCACTATGAGTTTGCAGGGGACTTCCATCTGCTTCCAGGCTCAAACTCACGTGACTCACAATGTGTGCTGCTAATTTAAATGTGTTCAGGATCAAACTGAATGCTCAGGTGTCCAGCTGTGTGGCCTCTGTCTGTTTACATATATCTACCGTATCCCCAAGGGTGGAAGGATGGGCGTGAAGGAAAGACCTGTGGCTGGCGTCTTGCTGGTACCCCTAAGAGCACTGGCTGAAGAGGTCCGGGTCCCATGAGGCCCTGGGAGAAAGGAAGAGGTGAGGAGGCAGAGTTCTCACATACAAGAGCATCAGTGACGAGGGAATGAGGCGCCATAGGGCCCTGGGGGCCCTGGGAGGGACCAGTCAATGTGATGCCACGAGAGAACCAATGTTCAGATGTTTACCACGTAGAGACCCACAGCCTTTCTGGATGAGGAAAGGGGAAACCACCACCAACACACAGGGGGCTACAACCGCACCCCCAAAGACGTAGGTAACCCAACGCAGTGGAGGTAAGTTTGCTTCTGGTAGAGGCAGCCGGTAACAGGGTGACTCCTTCCTCTCCCACCTCTTCTATCTCTTCCCCACCCCTCAGTGGTGGGACAGTGAAGGTGGGAGACAGGTGAGCAGCTTCCCAGGGTTCCAGACACCCAGACCAGCTGGTACGGGGGGTGGCAAGAAGAGGTGCCAGTCTCGAATAAAATCAACACTCCAAGGGAACAGAACCAAACCTCCCCAGAGTGAGAGCTTTCAGTAAGTAAACGTGACTAACCAGTTAGGGAACTGGATCGGGGTGATGGTAAAGGATGCTACAGCAGGGAAAGGGGACTTGGGCAGGGCGCATTGTAACCGCATTTGGACGGTATGAAGTCATTGAGATGCCTCAGTCAAACTGGTCACACACACAGGGAAGAGACCAGAAAAAACACGTTTGA
This sequence comes from Neophocaena asiaeorientalis asiaeorientalis, assembly GCF_003031525.2. Taxonomy (NCBI): domain Eukaryota; kingdom Metazoa; phylum Chordata; class Mammalia; order Artiodactyla; family Phocoenidae; genus Neophocaena; species Neophocaena asiaeorientalis. The sequence continues at coordinate 1,965,495 of NW_020175446.1, forward strand.
TCCCAGGAGATGGGAAGGCAGGTAAATTTTAATTTCTTCTTTTCAAATGAAATGTCCTACAATTACTGTATATCCTTTTCCTTCTATGATTGTGCTTTTTAAGCTATTATAAAAATTACAGCTGCTTAAACACAGAAAAAAATGCTATAATTTTACTGCTATTCTAAATGTTACCATGGACCAACACAACGGTCCATTTTACATGATGATAATGAAAATTGCCAAACAACTAAAATATGGTCCTATCAAGCTTATGTATTTCAACATCTCACATTAGTAACTAAATTTCATCCAATAATCAGCATTGCTGTCTCTAATACTGAAGTAAAGAGTGAGTGTAGAAATTATAATGAAGGGATAATTAAAATTTCCACAAAGTTACTCCATATAGGATGGATTTAGAAGCTTGGGAAGAACCACAGACCTAATTCCACACGTTGGCATTACTTATGATGATTGGTCCTGAAGTGATGGACACACCCAACACCCTGAAAATATCTAACAATAAATGGAGACACAGCCTTAACTGGAATGATGCCTTGTCTCTCCCCTAATGGACAGCAATTATCATGTTGATAGTGCCAGGAAGCATCTAACAACACATTTTTATTATACTTTTAATGGCACTGAATACAAAGTAGGACATTTTCTTTCCTCTTTGGCATTAATTTGCTTTCCCTCCTCCATCCCCCATAGGAGGGGGGTGGTGGGGAGTCATGAGTTTAAGAGTTAGGGGGTCAGATTCACACTGTGGATAAACCATGTCTGTGGTTAAGCAAAATATGAATTTGTGGAATAAGAAAAGCATAACTTTTTCCCTATATTGATAAACGGATCAGGAAACTACAGAGGGGATTTCTCAGCTGCTTTGATTTTAACATAATGAGTCTTAAGCATATGGCTCCACAGGGAACGTCTCCATTAACAATTTCACCTGCCTTTTCCAGATGGGGTTGCTGGGTCCCCAAAGAGTCCATGAATTCTACTGTCCTTCAGCATAATTGGTTTTCTTTGCCGTCTATATTTTTGTGTGCATTTAAAAATATTATTCTGAGAAATAGTTCATAGTTTACTAGAATGGCTGAGTTCACAGCACAACACAGTTAAAAATAGTACTTCTGAACAGACATCCACAACAATATCACTTGTTTCCCCTCCTTTTATTTTAATTACGACTCTTTTCACCTTGCTTCTATTCAGATTTTGTGAATTTGTGTGTGTATAACTGCTTTGTACAGCGCTCTTGTGTGTTTCCTCTTATAATCCTTTTCCAACTGAGCAAAGTTGACTTTCGATCTCCATTCTAGAGTAAACTCTGTTCCACCAAATCATGGGACATCTTGTGGGTGGCAGGGTGTGGGGACATCTCACGTTTAGAAGCAACACACCCAGCTCTTACACACAACTTTGTAATAAGAACTTGGGGAAGATACTTGACCTCCTGAGCCACGGTTCTCATCTGTAAATTCCTCACATATTTGCATGAGATTGCATACAGAAAGCACCCAGCACACCACTTGACATGAACCTACGCCCAGGTATGTTAAGGAAAAAGAAATGTACCAGTGTCAAAATTTCACTTGAGGTTATATTTAACCTAATGTGTGAAAATGCTAAATTCACACACTTTCTGCATTAGTCATTGGCATGTGAACAGTTTAAGGGATGATTTTTATTAGTTCGAGATCTGTATCAGAAATTTACTTCCAAAATGTGTGGATGCTTTAATACAGATGGGTAGCATTTCAGAGTGACAAGGAAAATGGAGACGGTGTTGGTTTTAGTGGACAAGTAAGTCATACAGTTCTATTGTACCTCAGCTTCCTGAAAGATAGCAAATTAAAAAGGTAAATAGAAATATGTTTAAAAGGGTCAATTGTCATTCAAATATCAGCTACCATCAGTATTGTATCTTCACGACTACACCACAAGCTACTGGAGGGGAGACAAACCAATTCACCCTAGATTCATCCACAAAGCCTTGCACTGTGCTTGGAATAAATCAAGAATTCAATCCATGTTCAACGCATGAAGCAAGACAGGGAAGTTCAGGATGAATGTTGTTAATCCAGTGTTATTTCTTAGGGATCAGATCCTTTGAGCCTCTTAAAATATTTTCAAAATATTCAAGACTCAAGTACCACACTCCATGTGGATGGAAAATTGGATGATTGTTTTTTGTAGATTTGCACTAGAGAACAAAAAGGAATTTCTCTTTACAATGGCTTACTGTGAAAAAAAAAAAAAAAGGAATATGTACTACAATGGCTTACTGTGAGAAAAATTTAGGTACTCAGTACCAGATAAAACAAACTTTATGACCAAGGAATGGCTACTATGATTCTCAACCAATACAGGAAAAAAATAAGCTGAATGAAAAACGGTGACAATGAAATTTTCAAGGGCTTTGGATGTCTTGAAAATTGTCTTGACTTGTGGTTGCCAAGCAGGGGGGGGTGGGAGGGATGGATTGGGAGTTTGGGAGTAGCAGATGCAAACTACTATATACTGAATGGAATAACAACAAGGTCCTACTGTATAGCACACAGAACTATATTCAATATCATGTAATAAACTGCAATGGAAAAGAATATGAAAAAGAATATACATATGTATAACTGAATCACTTTGCTGTACAGCAGGAATTAACACAACACTGTAAATCAACTAGACAAAAAAAAAAAAAAGAAAAGAAAACTTTCTTGAATGGTCATGAAATCCTGAACAATACTTAAGTCTGTGTACCCACATATCCTCATCATTATAATTTTTCTGGTAATAATTTATCAGAAGTTATAAATTTCTGTGAGTTTTCCTTCCTTAACTGTCATCTGAAATTGCAAATGTTGCTCTTTAATTACCTGAACAAAATGGAATTTAACACCACACTCATTATGACAAAAGTCTGGCTAGAATTCCAGAACAATTCCTTCACTCAATTCATTCATAATATTGGTAATTCCCTTCTGATCACACTGCATCAAACTTTGGTTTGCTTTGGTTATAGCAACATGCAAGAAAAGCACTGCATTTTAAAAACACACACCATTAAAAATCACAGGAAAATCAATGCAAACTGGAATCAAAGGGAAACCCCAATATATCCACAGAAAACTCTAACTTGAAAAGATACATGCACCCCAATGTTCACAGCAGTACTTTTCACAATAGCCAAGACATGAAAGCAATCTAAGTGTCCATTGACAGATGAATGATAAAGAAGATGTGGTATATATATACAATGCAATATTACTCAGCCATAAAAATTAATGAAATAATGCCATTTGCAGCAATATGGATGGACCTAGAGATTTATCATACTAAGTGAAGTCAAACAGAGAAAGACAAATATCATATGATCTCACTTATATGTGTAATCTAAAATATGACACAGGGCTTCCCTGATGGCGCAGTGGTTGAGTCCGCCTGCCGATGTAGGGGACACGGGTTCGTGCCCCGGTCCGGGAAGATCCCACATGCCGCGGAGTGGCTGGGCCTGTGAGCCATGGCTGCTGAGCCTGCGCGTCCGGAGCCTGTGCTCCGCAACGGGAGAGGCCGCAACAGTGAGAGGCCTGTGTACCGCAAAATAAATAAATAAAATATGACACAAATGAACTTATTTACCAAACAGAAACAGAACCACAGACAGAGAAAACAAACTTATGGTTCCCAAAGGGGAAAGGGTGGGGGAGGGATAAATTAGGAAGTTGAAATTAACAGATACACACTACTATCTATAAAATAGATGAACACATGGTTCTACTGTATAGCTCAGAGAACTATATCCAATATCCTGTAATGAACCATAATGGAGAACTATATAAAAAATTGTATATATTAATACATATTTTATATAATTTTATATATATAAAACTGAATCACTTTGCTGTACACCTGAAGCTAACACGACACTGTAAATCAACTAAAATGAAAAAAAGGTTTAAAAAAGTGAAGCTTGGTTAAAAGTACTTGGATTCATGTCTTTTCTAATTCCCATACTTAAATTTTGGGAAATTATTTTATTTTTTATCCATAGTGCTTTCTTTTTACACGTTTATGCTCAGTGCCTCAGACTTTGTAACATCCTGCAATCAGAGATAGAATAATTCAGATCCCAACCATCAGCTTCTATCTAGTTGACCTTGGACCAGTGCCTAACCTCTCTGAGCATAAGTGACTTCACATATAATCATCTTTTACAATTCAGATTACTGACCCAAGGACTAAGGAAAGTTACAAGTGCAGAATGTGTGATCCAGTATCTGGCGCAAAAGAAATACTGGTCTGCGTTCTTTTTTTTTTTCCTGCAAGTTAAACAAACAAACAAAATGTGGAATACCATAAGTAACAACTGTAGAATAAATTGAGGTACAAAATACCAATGAGCCCTGATGAGCCCTTGATTATACTTTTCATTTCCATAATTTTCTCAAATTTTACCAAAATATATATCAAAAACTGAAGGGCAAAGAAAAAAATTAAACATTAGTGAAGGCACCAAAAATTCAAAATCTCTCCAGGGTGGTTTACATACCCAGACTCCACTGTGACCAGCAGTTGAGTCTTGAGTGCGTCCTGCCAAAAGCCTCCCAGTTGGACCTAATCGTCAGAGATGATCGTAACACATGTAAATCGTGGGGAGAATGTTACATCTATTTGCCCTGCTTGGTAGCATTAATTTAAGCCAACCATAAAAAAGTTGGGACAGAGAAAACAATTTATATCTAAGTGATGGTACTCTGGAAGAGTAGTAATGAGGACATTTCAATGTCCAGCCCTGTTGGAAAAGTCTCTTAATGCTTGCGTCTCAATTTAAGTGTAAAGTTTTTTGGGTTTTTTTGTCTCTCCAGAGAAAAACATTTCGATCAGACATTTCTAGGGCTGGTCGGTTGACCAGCTGTCTTAGTCAGCAGTATTACTTCTATAATGACACAACAAAACAAGACGGGACTGTTCCATGAATGATGTCTTTTCTTCACAGTATAGTTAGGTTTTTATTCATTTTCCTGAATGTGCTTTAGAAAATGAAGCATCTGCCTGTTTGCTTTTCAAGAGCTCAATGACAATATGGCATTTTAATTCCTTGCTCCATCTTGTTTTTCTTTTTTTTTCTTCTTTATGCATTTCATTGTTAAGTTCTGTCAGTAGGAGAATGGAGAGGTTATGGAAATAAATAAAACGTTTTATGGAGTGGCTTATAGTTAGGTCTTCAAAAGCAAATCTGTACTTTCTTACTTAAATATGAAACTAATTTTTGTCCTCATATAGTCTGCAACAAATCATTGGTGGAGTCATTTCAAAATGTTTTTTTGTCACCTCCCTCCTATCACGATGAGAATCATAAACATGCTATTGAATAAGACGTGGTACCCACCCTCACTGGGCTGACAGTGCGGGAGGGAGAGCAGACAGATGCTCGGACATGTATTTAATTCATAATGGTAGTAAGAGTTAAGAAGAAAAAAAAGATGATTATCAAAGAGTACGAAAGTGAGAACTGAAATACCAGGAAGTACCTATAAAGAGGGGACATTTAAGCTTGAAACAGAAAACACAGGTAGGCAAAGAATGAAGAAAGTGTTCTGAGGAAAAGGAACAGCCCATGTGAACGGGGAGAGGCAGGAGAGAGCTGGGTGTTGCACATCTGTCATGGGCAGGATTCAGCATGATACCCTCCACCACAGCCATCCACATCCTTATCTCCAGAACCTATGAATATGTTCATCTCCTCGGCCAAAGGGTCTTTGCAGATGTAGGAGTCAAGGATGCTGAGCTGGGGGAATGAAACTGTCTTGAATCCTCTGAGTTTTGCCAAATGGTATCACTTGGGTCCTTTTTGGCTATGGTCAGAGGGAGATATCATTAGGAACAAAAAAAAAAAAGGTCAGAAAGATGAAATGCTGCTGGCTTTGAAGATGGAGAAAGGCGGAGGGGGCGTGGTGAGCCAAGGAATGCAGACAGCCTCTAAAAGCTGGAAAGGCCAGGGGAACAGATTCGCCATTGTTCCTTCAGAAAATAATTCAGACCTGCAGCACCTTGATGGTAGCTTGGTGATAATCTGGTCAGTCTCCTACAAAACTGTAAGATAACACATTTTGCATGTGATTTTTAAGCCACTAATTTTGTGGTAATCTGTTGTAAGAGCAATAGAAAACTAATACATTCTTACTCTTTCATGAAGAAAACAATCTCAATGGGCAAAAGGAAGAATAGTCCATCTTCTGCGAATCAAAGTGTCCTCTGTTATTAAACAATGGGTTCTGAACATGGAAATAAGGGTGGCATGAAGCAGAGGTCTTAGAATCAAATAGGAGCCGTGCTATTCATATTTCAGTTTCATCTTTGGTCATTTGTAAAGTAGGTCTGGGATAGATAGATCGATACGCAGAACATACACAGATATATGCTACTGTAAAATGAATTTTCAAAGTATCTGTTAATACTTGGCACCTAATTAAAATTCACTGACTGGGAACTTTATGTGTGGTATACCTGACAACCCTAATTTCAAAACAGTCTTTGCGAACACCACCATCCTCTCATACCTGATATCAATTTATGTGGTGTTAAGAAGAAAACTTAGTTTTCAGGATTTTGTTTCTGTTTCTGCTTTCCAAGAAACAGAAATTTTTTTTTTAGTTCCAAGTTAGCGAACTGATAGAACATTATTTGATAATCTCTTTAAAAATTAGAAAAGACAGAAATATATCCCACAATCTAACTCTAAAACCACTTTCCCCTCAGGAATATCTGAGTTTGTCAATAGTTTTTAGATTGTCAGACAAACCATATTTGATTTTCCAAAATATGTTACCCTATCTTTTAGAATGTAGTAGGAATTTTTATACCTCTTATATTCCATAACTACAGGAAGATTCAATCTAACTAGTTAAAACATTTGATAAATATGTGTGTGGGGAGAAGGTATGTAACAAAAAAAAACTAAACTACTTTATAAAAATTCCTTTCTTGTTTATTATAACAAGAGTGATTTTTTCATGACAATATTATACAGTCTACTAAATATTCAGAGATACTTTTTAAAAAAACATGATTTGACATATACACTTTCATTTCAACTCAACTATGAAATTGTTCTTCCATAGAATATTTGGTGAAGAAATTCCTGATTTAAATCATCTCATTTCACATTTCTCTTTGGCTAAATCCTAGGAAAAGAAATTCATAATACCTAATATTTTTCCTGTTCGTATTTTTAAAAAAATAACCCTTTAAAAGTATTCTGTGTATTCTTCTTTACTGAAACATTTTAGACTAAGGGCTAAGGGATTAAGATAAATTCCATTAGGCAAAGTTGTACAAAAATGATGTCAGCCTTGCGTGTGCTTCATCCTCTTGTAATGTCACCAAACATTAATTGCTTATTATGTGCCAGATTATTCGCTTATAAAAAATGCAACTGAGCTCTCCAACAACCCGAGGTAACTATTTTTACGCCATTTATGGATGAAGAAACTGGCATTGAGAGTTTAAAGAACTTAACAAGTTACAGGGCCTGTCAATGGGGAGATGATCTAAACAGGATGAAGTCCATCTGAAAGCTACGCTCGGTACCAGGGCACGTCACTAATGGCTGCTGTGACGCGTTTACAAAGTTCCTCTCACCAAATAACATATACTTACGTCAGCTCAATTCACTGGTCACTGTGATATGAACAGATATTCTGGCCATGAATAAATAAATGCCTGTGCTAGATATCTTATTTAGGTATAAACTGAAAATTCTTTATTGATAGCATACGATGACAAATAAAAATACAAAGGCAGCAAATGAACTTCCTTTAATATTACCAACTCTCCAGAAAAGTCCTGAATCTTCCTGTAGGCTAGATTTTTCTGATTCTTCAGTTACTTATTGCTTTCTTTCTCCTAAGTCTCCATTCTCATGACCAGTCTACCTATGGCATTTTTATTCTCTGTTCTTCAAAGAATATACGGTTCTCCCCACCTCAGCCATAAATCGTTTCTGGATCAGTGACCATTCTCTCCAACGTGAAGGTCAGGAAGGTGAGTGAGTAGGAGAAATAATTCAGGGATAAAGAGAGGGATGGTACCAGCCACTTTTCCCCTGCCGTTATTTGTACTGCATGTAAATATATTCAGAAAAACTAGGATTTCAAAATATTTTCAAGGAAAAAAGTAAGTGAGGATTGGGTACTTGTAAGTTGTCCCAATTCTTATGAGTTTGGATTGATATCTTATGTGATTCCAGAAGCAAATTATTGGATTATAAAATTATTTCCCCAAATTTCAAAAACTAAATCTTATCATTTAGATTAAAAGAAATTGTTCTCTTCTCTGAAAAGATACAAGGAATAAGATTTTATATCAATATGGGCCAAATCATAAATTTATTAAATTAGCACCCTTTAAAAATGCTTTGGTGGGTATTATCATCTATACATTTTTTCAAACATGTGTAAATATCTTTCAGTTTTTTCACATTTGGAAGAGGCATATTATTATTTTCTAATTTTGTAAATTATCTTAAGAATTCTACAATTGGTAAACATAATTTATATATGGAGTGCTAAATATAAGGTTACAGAATGAGGTAGAGACAAAATGAATGTGAAAAATGATATAATGAACAAAGCAAACCAGCATTACTATTGTTCTCAAATGACAGAATTAAACCGCACAATACGGCAAATCTAAACCATGGTGACATTAATGTCAGTCCCTGGGATTAGCAATTATCGGACTAGGAGGAAAGTAGATTAACACTTCAGGTATTTTTCACACATTCAAGGAAGACTTTTAGAAGTAAATAATATTTCCTCTTTGATCAACACTTGTGGAGTTATTTTGGGAACTGCACTTTATCTACAATTTAAATTAGTTGACTTTGGTTTTTTTTTGGATTCATTTAAAACTGTTGTCTAGGCCTTAATATTTCTTAAGCTGAAAATTGTTCAACACTATTTTCATTATAAACAGGTTAGTTTTTGGTGTATTGCTACATAAATGATTAGGCATTTACATGTTGGTCTTAAATGAAACTTCTTTTTTACAATGAATGCATTAATAATCAAAAATCAGTAGAGATAGTATAACATTTCATAATGTTTCAGGATCTTTCTGAATAACAAACCATTAAACTTGATAATGCTAAAAGCTAAAATAATTATGTTGTAACAGATGCAGTCTCAGGGCTGGTGATGTTATTTGTTATTTGGTTCACATTTGAGAAGCAAGAGGCCAGCAAGGATCAAGAACCACAATGATGTTTACACTAATTAGTCTAATATTTCCATTCCGAGGGATTTAACTTTAGATAATATTTATTACACCATGAAATATTTAAGCAGAGAAAACTAAAACCTATGTTTCAACAGTAGGGAATAGTTAAATATATGACAGTGTATCAGGGCAATTGAGTTTTGTTCATACTTAGAAACACAGAAAATATTTATTGTCTATTTAGTGTAATATCAGAATACAAAAGCCTATGCACGTTATGATTTAATTGCAACAAAACATCTACACATGTGGGAGGAGACTTCCAGGTAACAGAAATGAAAATAGATACAGCAACAAGGCAAAGATACATTTTCTTCCTTTCAAAAGTAAATGCTCTTGTTATAAGGACTTTTGTGGTCAAATATGCGAAAGACACGGGGAGGAAATGGAGGTGGGGGAAAAAAAAAGAGGCAAAAAGGTAAGAGGGAATTAGGTCTTATTTGAATTCTTTCCAGGATTAACAGAAAAGCAGTCCCCCAAGGAATTAAGTTGCTGGCCCTTATAAGTACCTTGTTATTAAAATGCTATTATACTTGTTTCCAGAATGTTCTATGGCTACTGAAAGCTGATAATCGATGCTTCTATTCATTTGCTTCTGCAGTTGATAAATCCAAGATGAACCCTAAGAGCAGATCATACTTTTACGTTCAACATCAGATTGGTATGACTTGTTCTACTTTCTTATACTTACTGAAAAATCATTTTAAGAAAATACATGTGCAGTAATAAAACTGAGGCTATAAAATGCAGCAGAGTGACATAAAACCAGTTCTGCCAAAGGTCATGATGAGTCAAGAAATGACTAAAAGTATTCCAGAATTAAGGGGGGAGGGAAGCACGGAAGATGGAAAAAATATACTCGTAGAAATTTTGCATTATGGAAATCGGAAAAAGAACATCTAGAAATTGTCCTGTTTTGCAATGGTTGACTTCACTAGCCAGGATGGAAAATTATGGTAGCATCAAGTATTCCTCCAAAATGCCTTGGGGGTGTGGGATTCTCATACAGTTTTCGCCCATGTGCCTTGTAGGTGTGATGGGTGAACATTATGTAACCCAGCAAGCACTACAGGGCAGAAAACTCACTAGTGAAAGCATCTTTATTCATACACTAGAAACCATGATGGATCCCAGCCCATTCCCTCCCGTCTCCTTTGACTTCTTGCTTTGTGGATTATTCCGGCTCTCCTCTCTTCAATCTTGCCTTCCCGGGGCTTACAGTACAAACACGTGTTCAAATTTTCTGTCTGAAAAATAAAAATCTTCCCTGGAACGCAAGGTTCTCTCTAGACATGGTTTCACCTCCCTAACATGCCTAAGACTTTTGAAAGGATAATTCCCTAAATGACCTAAATAAAAGGGCTGCCAACTGGTCTCCTTCCCTTAATTCCCTCCTCCTTTGCAGTTCTTCCCATCTTCAAGGCGTCTTCCCTCGGTCTTGCCCGCAGAGGAACATTCTAAACAGCAAATATGGCCCCATTCCTTTAACACTAGGATCCTTCTACGTTCCTTCACAGTTTTAGGAGGAAGTGTAAACTTCACATCAAGCCATTCGAGAAACTGCCCAGTCTGCCCTTGACCTCCATTTCCCATCTCTTTTCTCACCACTTACTGGCTTGCCCCTCTTCTCCAGTTATCGTGAGCTGCTTGAGTTCTTCTCTGCCACCCACCTGCCTGCACACACATTCTTCCAGTTGTCTTTCTCCTCCCAGATCCCCAGCCTTACATCTCAACAAGACTCCCGCTCCTTCTTTTTTTTTTTTTTTTAATTTTTATTGGAGTATAGTTGATCTACAATGTTGTGTTAGTTTCAGGTATACAGCAAAGTGAATCAGTTATACATACACACACACACACGTCTATTCTTTTTCAGATTCAAACAACCCAATCAAAAACTGGGTAGATCTAAATAGATATTTCTCCAAAGAAGACATACAGATGACTAAAATAACACATGAAAAGATGCTCAACATCACTAATTATTAGGGAAATGCAAATCAAAACTACAATGAGGTATCACCTCACACCAGTTAGAATGGGCATCATCAGAAAATCTACAGACAACAAATGCTGGAGAGGGTGTGGAGAAAAGGGAGCCCTCTTGCACTGTTGGTGGGAATGTAAACTGACACAGCCACTATGGAGAACAGTATAGAGGTCCTTTAAAAAGACTCCTGTTCATTCTTAAACTTCCTTGGGAAAAAAGCATCTCCTCTGTCAAGGCTTTCAATGTTCAATGATATGACATGTTAAACTGGAATTCCTGCTTTCAAAAGTAAGAAGTATGATACCAACTTTTACCAATTCATACCCAATTTTTTCCTTATTATTTTACTGTGGGCACTGGTGGCTCTTACGAATCTCATTTTAAACAGAAAAGATGAAGCTTTTAACTTTGAACTGTAAACAGTCATTAATGAGCAAGATTTTCCTTCTGTTATTGTCCAGTGTAAATACTGGTTCCTCTTCCAATTTTATAAATGTACAACTAGAAAATCAAATATCTGGTCAATTTCCTAAAAGATTTAGAGTAAAATAAATCAATATCTAATTAAATAATATCTCATTTATTTTTTTTTTGAGTAGCCCAGAAAAAGTTTATCTGAAGAAAGCCAATTTTCCACTTCAGTTTGCTTGTTTGATTGTATCCTTAATTTATTTGGGTAACTTAAAGCAGTACAGATCAGGAAATCTTTAACATATTGAATTACTAGAGATCTTTCAAATTCAATTAGTATACAGCCAGGAGCTTATCTGCAGGGATTCAAGACCATTACCACTATCGGTTTTGCAAAGGTACATGTACCTAATAAGAGAAATGCTTCCCAACAATATTGCATTTGCTGTCCCCAGACAGTATTTTCTGCGTGGATGGTTGACTTGAGAACAAATGAGAATGCCTTAGGCCTGCTTTGGACTCCCCTAAGCAAGAAGGATCGCTATGGGAAAAAAGAAAAGAAAAAAAACTACTACAAATCATCAAAAAACATTCTAAAAGTTTCAAAAAGTGTTAAAGATGTAAATACACGTACTCTCTCAAGAAATCAATATCCACATGTAAGTGTTACTTACATCCCGAAAATTCACTCGCTGTCCTTATCTATGAATTGTGTGTTCTCATCACTGAACAGGCTCTAGAAATACTGCATATTTCTTAGCCGACATAATTAGGCACATCAGATTTTTTAAAAAGTAAAAGAAAATCCAAAAGATTCATACCTTTCCCTTTTCTCCTGTCTTTAACCCACTATCATTATATAAACTCTCAAAGTCATTTTACTTTCTTCCCTGTTTTTCTTTGAAGTAATACATCTCAACTAGAATCATTTCACCTAAATCAAAGTCACTTATTTATTGTATCATCAAATCACCAAACACATGTACATGAGAAGGTGTCAGCACCTTTTGAAAATGTTAATAGATGTTTGCATGTGTTTATTTTTATCTCTTGTACACTTTTGAGCAGCTGAAGGAATGTTTAACCAAGTTAGACAGAAAGAAGCTTTGCTGAGTTGGCAAAACATGATCCATCAATTGCTTCATAAGAGTAGCGTCCCTCCTATTAAATTCTCTAAATATGGCAGTATCCTTAATTCGAAAGGAAGATTTTTGGCATATTAAACATTAAGCAAACTGACTGTGAAAGCGGAGAACTGACAAAAAGTCTTACAAACTTGAACCTCCTCCACAAACTATTTTCTTCAAACATTTCTTACGCACCTCTAGACTTCAGATGATAATTTTTCAGTGGGACTCTTTAAGGGTGAAAAAAAATGATGTTGCTTTTATAATCAAAACTCTTATCTACAGAAAATATTCTTTAAACATCATCAATATTGTGTTTAGGTACAAAGAAGAATAAAGTAAACTATATCCTTATGTTTAGAGAGATTTTTAGCAGTATATTTCTGTTTTAAAATTGCAGTTGTAAATTGCATTTCGTGCAGTTGTAATATAATAATAGGACTGATAAATTCCTGTTCGATTAGAAGAAAGCAAGGGTGTTGTCTAATGTGTATACAAGCCATACTTTCAAAGAATACAAAGGTGAATGACTGTCCTTTATTATACTCAAGAGCTTTTCGGGTACCACTCTATGTATATATTTTCTTCCCTTCTCGATTTGTTGTTGTTTTGTTTTTCTTTTCCTTTTCATGCTTAGGTTAATTTCTCTCTAACTGATTTAAATGAAAACTATTCTAGAACCTTAGTCAAAACTAGAGACTTTGCATCCAAACACATATCTACAAATAACTTCCGGAAAATCCCAATGAATTAAAAGCCTTTAATGTAGAGAATCTCACTAAGGTATGAAAGCTGCACTTCTTTTCATGTTTATGAATTTATGTTCCTGTTACTGTAGAAAAATGATGAAAAGTTACTTAGTATATGCTTTCCCATCAGACTGGGAGATGGAAGGGATTTTAGAGCTTATTTAGATTAGAGATTCTAGAAATGGTGGATATCACAGAACACCATTTTTTTTCTAAAATATAAAAAATAAATCAGCACTGGACATAATCAGAAGATAGTTGTTATCTAAACAGTAATACCCTCTACTATTCTCATTATTTCTTCAAGGAACAACAAGAAAACTAAGAACAAAAATTAAATTAAAATTAAATAATTAAAAATTATTTAGTTTTATACAACAACATAAAAAAGTTTTAGAAGTACTGAAAATTTTACCTCATTAATCTTATATTCTTACGGTTATTGAACAACTTTGTTATCACCACAGTCCAGTTCATAGACTGGCACTGAAACACCTTTCTAGTCCAACTCTCTCACACTGTAGAAGACTGAGGGAAGTAATTTAATGGCTGAGTCAGAAATAAGACCCTCTTCTTTTGATTCCCAATAAGCTTCATGCCTTTATGTACAGCTGAAGACCTAGGGTTGACTTCTAACTCATGTTGCCTTGCACTCTTTTTTTTCTTATCCTTAAAAGTGAGTTGCTGATGTAATACTCAACCTAAGGTCACCTTCAGCTCCCTAATCTCTGAAATGGAAGACAAAAGATTCTTCACTCAGCCGGGCAAACATACACATAAAAATAACATCTGGAAAATCTCTCACTAGGACATAAACCAAATGGGGAGAAACCAAGCTAGAATGTGAATCATATTTCACTCGTAGGTACATGTTGACTATGAACCAGATGGGGTGCTCAGTTCCGCCAGCGATTGACAAGGGTCCCCATCAGCTCTGCCCATCAGAACCCCTCACACTAAGCCTTGCGCTCTAGGTGGGGGAATCTGGAAAGTCTCAAGGACCCTGTACAAAGAAGCCCTTCATTTAGAACTTAAATGATGCTCAAACCCATCGCAAATGCTGCTGGATGGGCCCAGGGTGATGACGCTTGTGGGACAAAAGTTGGTGTGGCATTAATACAGAAACAATATACACAGGGTCTAGAAATAAAACACTTTGCTGTCCCCATGAGCAATTCAAAAGAAAAATCAAATGCCAGGTTTCCCTATTTTTAACGAATTTAAAAACTCAAAGTAGGGCCATTACTCAGCAACCGAGATGACACCGAAATGGGCTGTTCCTGCGGCAGTAATACCCGGGTTCCCATATGACTTCTTGGGGGCAAAGGGATAGGCGAGATTGAAGGTCCTGCCAGCTGATGTGGGAGGCCAGGCTGTAGACACGGTGGATTGGGAGAAATAAAGGAATGTGACAGCTCTTACACCCTAGCGTTTGGCCCTGGCGATCAGAGGATCTACATGTAAAGTGCCGGAGGTACATCATGGCAGGAGAACCCAGAAGAGGCCATTTTAATCTGGTGTCAGTCCCAGTGTGAAAGCTCCTCAAGGGTCCTGCTCATCAAAGAGAGAAGGTCAGGAGAGATGGGGACACGTCACTCCAGAGGCTGAAACAGCATATGCTAAGCCGAGAACCACCTCAACATTAGGTGTCATTTCGAATAAATCATTTGGAGTTGCCTTTGAAGGATGCCCCCACCCCCTGGGAGCAAATGAGGATTCACTGACATACTTTCAGGCACGACAGTGACTCATTCAGATTTGTTTACAAAAGATTAGTCTGGAAACAATGTACTGCTCATGACTCACTGACACCTTAAGGTGCAATGGCCATTTTTGGTTTTCGCTTTATTTCTTTAGAGAATTAACTCAGCTTTTCTGGGAGTTTCTTTTTTTCCCTTCACGTATTTTTTGTTCTCCTATCAATGGAATGTGATCATTTTTTGCAAAATACGTCATACACACAAAAATGTATTACTATGAGAATATGGTATGCCATACAACTTAGCTAATATATAAATTCAATCCATGGGATCAAATGATTGGGCATGAGAGTCAGACTGACAGCCATGAGCAACACCCACTTAAGGACCACACATCACAGCTTTTATCAATGGTTTTCCTTAAAATTAATGGCACAGATCTTTATCCAAACTTTTTTTTTTCTTCAACTTTCAGGTATTTTCCTGTCAACTCACAGGCAACAACTATCTTTATTCAAAAGCCAAAAGGTTAATCCATTCTCTAATTATTTGCACATAAACTTTTTAAAACCTGTATTTAATGCATTCTTTATCGAGAATTTATTTAGCATCTACTACATACCAAATAATGTAGGGCGCGGCTGGATAGCCATTGCGCATGCCGCTAGGGCGCATGCACCTAATATGCTAATCAGGTTTTGAAGCAGTGGCCTATCCAAAGTCCGGCTTGCGAAATGCGATAACCATACGGACGAATCGGGGACTTACACGAGTACTTAAGCCCTTATATAAGCAGACAGGCTCGAGCGTACGGGGTCTTCCTTCCATCCGCCTGAAACCAAGCTGTACTCCAATAAAGTGTGATGCGAGAAGAATCTAGCGTGTGGTGATTCGTCATTCTGCTGGTCAGAAGCGGCTCGCCGCAAAATAATATACTAGGTGCTTCACTATAAGTGTGAAAAATAGGACCAGTTTATGCTCTCCTGGAGTTAGTGGGACACACATATTAAACAAGTAGCTCTTACATGGTCTTTTATTCTATAAGACAAGCGCAGATATCACAGGGACCATGTCACTCACCACCTAGACCAGGCCACGGAGTAAAGGCAGGGTTTGGGATGTAGGCTATTTGGGAGTTTACCAAACCTAAAACCTGAAGGATGCAGACACTGAGGGAAGAGTGGGTGGAGGCTGACAATACAAGACCATAAACTGAGGAAATAAATTTACTGCCTAATCCTGGAATGAACTTTTCCGGTTTTGCTTTTCTTATTGTTTATCTTTTCATATACTTATAAACTAGGATGATATCTCTTGAAGCCAGGTAATGCATCTTCCAGAAAACTTCAAATTTTCATTCAATTTTCAAATGAATGAATGAATGGACAGACTGTAATTTAGACAATAACATGTGACTATGGGCCTGCAGTGTATTGACTAGACAGTGCCATGCAAAATACACGGAGACAAAGGCCAAAGTTCTGATGACATAATTACTGACGGACAATAGAGAAAAAGGAAAATGATAAATAAATACGTGATCTACTAAACTGTCCATTTATTCCCTAAATTTCATTCCAGTTTTTCTTATTTCTTAGACCTCAATACTTTATTTTGTTGTGTGTTTAATATGCCCTTACATGTGACATACATACAGAGGTCAACAGATGGTGATTAAACAAATAGACTGAAATGGGAATAAGCTTTGCTTTTTTAGAATTTTAGAGATAAATAAAATCTTATTACAATTTTGAACACAGACCTTGTATATGTGTAAGTGTGTGCACGCATGTACATGTGTGGGTGTATGTAGGTGCATGTAGGTGCATGTGTATACGCATATATGTGTATGTGAAGGTGTGGCTACATGTATGTTGTGTGCATGTGTATGATATATATGTGACTGTACATGTAGATGTGTACGTGAATGTGTGCATATGTTTGTGTATATTACATGTGTATGTTTATGTGAATACTTGTATAAGTATGTGAGTGTGTTTATGTGCATTTGTATATATGTGTAGATACGGGTAGGTTTGTGTGTGTGTGTGTGTGTGCGTGTATGTGTATACAGAGATCATCACAGGGAACTGTATATTCACACACGTGATAATCCAAATGACAAACACTTCAAATGTAGCATAACCTTAGTAGAAACATATAAAAGACAAACGTAGCTGCAAGAAAAATGATAACCACTAGGCTTCAATTGCATTTTCTTTTTCTTATCAGTGTCTCAACTTTTTCTGATTCTGATTCAGTTGAATGTTTCTTCCAACCTGGCTCAGGGAAAGCCTGCAGCCAGCAAAACAACAACACGGCTTCTGTCCTGACCCTGAATAGGGCTCAGTTCTCAGGGAGCTGACTCAGGAGGCACAGAGCATCCCAAACAGGCAGCAACAGGGACCCTGTGTCTGCAGCTCCGCGGCTGGACCAACCGCGACCTCTAGGGGGAACCCCGTTCTCAGGAATTTCTCTCCTCCGCCCCCCACCCCAGCACAGCCCAGACCTTGAACTTTCGAGACTACCCTCCCCCACCTGCTCTCCACAGAATATGCACATTTGGCTTTCAGATGCCCACAGCTGGCAGTCTTCTTGAAACTTTTTAGTTAAAATGTGAAAAACTTATTCAGGCAAAGGCACATGTCTGCACTGTTATCACCACAAAAGAGTCAATGCTTCTTGAATATTCTAAACTGAGAAAAGGACTGGAGGGCTCCTGACTCTGTGAATACACAGAGAGCTTTTCCTGCAAAGAACTCAAGGTCCTCCATGGTGGTCTGATAATTACAGATCAGCTGGGTTCTTTTCCTCCCAATCTGTACACAGGATACGCACAAATGTGTTTGGTACTCATGGAAGTTTGGGTCATGCTGAGATGGAAAAAAAATTGACTCCATTACGTAGATTTCTTTACCGCAGACTCCTCAGCCTTTAACATGCTAATACACACCGGGAATCTTCACGTGCGACAGTTCTGTTACTCTTTCTTTAAACCATTCTTTTCCTCTTCAGGGCGCACCCATTATTCTTTCTTAGGACTAATGTTTCAAGGAGGGTAGTTTGTAGTTAATACCATGAAATTAAACGTAAAAGAGGCTAGAGAAAATAATGGGAAAGGAGGACCAAGGGGACACGGATTTGTGCAGGACTGATTCATGCCAGTTTCTTGCGCTGGGTTTTTACGCAGATGTGAACCCAGAGCCACTGCCCATTTCGGTCACATAAAGCCAGTTCTCTAAATCCATGACAGCACGGATCCTATGGGAAGGAATGTCAAGAAGTTTTTCCTCATCATGCAAGGCTTTTCTCTCACCAGCCACCTCCTGCCTTTGTGTGTGTGTGACCCACAGCACATGAACAACACGGGCAGCTTCTTTAAACGTGCCAGGCCCCTTCCTCCTCTTCCTCTGTGAATGCTCTTCTTTCTGCCTGGAAATCCGTCCTCCCTACCATCCCTTCTCTGTGCTTGCACGTGCGGTCAGTTCTCTCCATCTCTCAGCATCGACCGCAAACACCACATACCCACTGCTTTGACGCCTCGTGTGATCTCACTGCTTTTAACGCCACTCACACACCTACAGAAGAGCAGAGTTGGTTCTTTATCTGCCAGTCCCCCTGGACCAAGGGTCTCTCAAGGTCCACGAGCCCCATCCTGCATCTCCTGCGACCGACAGAGTCTTCCACACAGCACACGGGGACGACATGGCATGAATGGATGGAGGACAGACCTAAGAACTCCGCTTCGTGTGACAGTTAACTGAGCCGAGTCAGGAAAAAGCCACTTTGTTTTTATTTCTCACTGCCAAGCCACAGTCATCCGGGGAGGGTGGTAACTGACTGAAAAGGTTTTAAAACTTTACAAAACACAGAAGTCTCCAGATGGAACTAGACACTGCATTTCATAGAATCCAATGGTAAAAAGAAGCATGGGGTCCTAGAACCAGGTCGGCTTAGTAATTTCCTTCTATCCATTCCTTCCGCACCCAGTCATTATTGCCAAGGCCCCGCTCAAAAGCCCATGGCTCCAAAGAACCCTTTTTCACAGCTTTTTTTTTTTTTTTTTTTTTTTCGCGGGCCTCTCACTGTTGGGGCCTCTCCCGTTGCGGAGCACAGGCTCCGGACGCGCAGGCTCAGCGGCCATGGCACACGGGCCCAGCCGCTCCGCGGCATGTGGGATCCTCCCGGACCGGGGCACGAACCCGCGTCCCCTGCGTCGGCAGGCGGACTCTCAACCACTGCGCCACCAGGGAAGCCCCACAGCTATTAAATATAGGAAAAGTCCCCATAGTGAAGATCACTCTAAGTGGAATCGATTGATTCCTCCTGAAGAATGACATTATAACTCCCTACATCAGGCAATAGCATATATCCGCTCTGCGATATGGAACACAGATCTTAACTTTCTAGCGTAATAAAGAACTGATCTATAAAGTTTTCTCTGGGCAAGAGGAAAAATAAACACTGGATACTTTCCAAGCCCTTGTTTGTAAATAAAAATGTATAGGTAACGACAAGTAGCCTTCTTGGTTAAAAACAAAAAATCATCTATTTGGATAAGGGATTTAGAATTTGCAAAAAGATTTTAGTATAAACTGTGTATCCATTGAAACATTAAATACCTACTAGGTACCAGGTTCTGCCCTGAACCCTGAACATCAGTATTTCCTCCGATCTTAAGGAACAACAGTGTCTGACAGAGAAAGGAAGATTCGTTAAATATCACTCTAATACAACGTGACACACTTTATAATGGAGATACGGAAGACCTGACTTCACAGCTATATACTACAACGAACTAAGGTGAGGGAAATATCACTTGTCTCTGGCATCAGGAGCGGGAACGGGGATAGTGGGGGAAGGATGGCTGAGGGTCAGGCAGTCCTCATGGAGTGACTATCTGAGCTACACCCCAAAGGGAGATAACAGGATGAACAGATAAGAACTCATCTTCTTGGGAAGCACTATGTAGCTGAAAGTGAGGCAAAAATGGACTCAACTTACCTCCTCAGCAGAAAAACAAAGACAACCAAACCAAACCAAACCAACAACAGCAGCAGAACTGTAGGAGGTGGTTTTCCAATATGGATTTAAAGTTTCAGAAAACGGAGGTCCACGAATTCCACAATTCATGGTCTCACAGGACAGTGTGGCGTTTTGAGCAAGCCTTAGCGCGAAGGGACCTCAGAACAAGGGATGAATCATCACCCCCACAAGTCAGGTTTGACACAAAGAACATGTAGAAAGGCGAACCAAGAAGGAAAAATTAGTTGAGAAGGTCCCAGTGAGACTATACCAGGGTAAAGAGGAAGAGTAAAGAGGTCGGGGGGAATACAGAGGTTTCAGGGAACTCCCACGGTGGCTGAAGGGCATCGCGGAAGAAAAGGACAAAACATGCTTCATTTACGGCTTTCTAGCTTTCTCATGGTATTAGTTCTCATGGTACTTTGCGGATCTATTTTAATTTTGTAATAGCTACTTCTAATGATGTAGCCATTTCTCTAAATTACATCTGAAAATAGAAACAGATCCAAATGTACACTTCTTGGACTGTGAATTCAGACTGTCTACTTGGTTTGGTCATTTCTACTAATTTCCTTTGCGTTTCCGCTATCTCAATTCTAAAACGGCCTTTATAGGATACCCATGTTGTTATGCTCTATTGCTTTATATTTTCCATGGAAGTCTGAATCTCTCATTTTTAGAACATCCTTTCCCAATAAATAATGCTTGCTTGCCTTCCCTAAAGTGACATTCAAATTTGTTTCTTTTTGAGTAAAGGAAAGTTGTCTATATTCAAAGGGGTAATAATAACCACATCTACGCCTCTTGTATGTTTGAATCTAATTAACAGACTAAGTCGCATACTCCTGTTTCATGTGTACGTCAATTTAAGCCTCGATGGGATAGAACATTTAGGAGTGTAGGCTCAGTTACTGGATATATATCCTTTCATATAAAAGCATCTAATGGTGGTGACAAAACCCAATAGTGGTTGGGCTGTCTTCAACTATTCCTTTGTTCAGTTCCACAGCCACAGTACACGCATTTGGCGTCTTCCTCCTCAGTGTCGGGCTTGTTCTCTGACAGTTATTTCCCCTAAGAATTTCCCTGAGGCACCAGTTCCTTCCTATTGTCACAGCAGAAATCAAACAGATACTCGTTCCACGTCAGAGCTGAACCCCGGTGACCCTCTTAGCCAATGCTGCTTCTGCTGCGACATGATCCCCCGCTCAAGTGATTCATACCCACAGCTTAAACAAATCATGCTCACAGGACACTTCGTCGTACCCCTTCCCATTAAATGGTCATCATTTACAGGTGCATCCTCCAATCTTAGCTGTTTCTTTAAGAACTGGGGGAAATGATCAGATCCAATGACTTTCTTGACCTGGGGCCTTCCTGCAACTTTCCATCTTGTGTTTCCTCGACTGGGAAACTCTTCACTCTCTTTTACCACTTCTCCTCTGCTTCGTTACTCTTTCACAGAAGTGATGATTTCAAAGTTGTTTGTGTACTAAACACCACTGGTAGTTTCAATCACTTCCATGACCTCAACTAGAATTTGGCACTGTCCCAGGCACAGAATAAGTGCTCAGTAAACACCTGTAAAGTTAATGAGTCAGAGAACTTCCGTAGGAATAGTCCCTTGATCCTGATTCACCTATATGCCTCTCCTGAGTGCTGTCCAGTTCTACATTCCCATCAGCCTCTGGGACGGTTCTATAGGGATTTCTCATAAGCACTGCAAGTCTGACTTGAACACTTATGCCGATGTAAAAACATAAATTAGAAAATATTGGTCTCACTTTCTGTGGCTGGTTCCAAGCCACAAAACACTCCAGAGTTTTAAGCAATTCTTTGTTCACTCCTAAAGAGTAGTGTCACTTGGAGAAGAAATATCACTACCCACAGACAAGAGTTTAATAATTACTCCTTGCTACTGGCTTCACAATTTATCTTGACTTCTCTGGGTGACTTCTCTTCCTGAGGTTAATCTAATATTTTCAATGTCACCAGACAGTCATTATCCATTCATTCATTTATTACCGAACGTTTATTGGCAGCCATGTGTCAGTCAATTTTATTCTGATTGTGGGAAGGATATGAAAAAGACAAAACAGGAAAAAATGCCAAGTACAAATGATGTAAATGACGGCGAGTATCACTAATAGGATAATAGAGAAATACTTCCCAGGGCAGGATTTTCTGAAAATATTATACTTTCAGAGACTCAAAAGATGAGAAGGAGGTTTGCATGTGAAAAAAACAACAGAAAGAGAAAACACACTCCATGCCCAGGAAGCTGTAAGGCTCTGAGGCGGGGAACAGTTCCCTGTGTCTAAGAATTACGAACACAGTGAAAAAGGAGGAGTGTTACGGGGCCAGCCCACACAGTGTCTTCTGTCTGTGGTTAGGATTATTATACGTCAATGGGAAGGCTTTAAAGGTTAGGGAAGTGATCATTTCTAATGCATATTTCTAAAATACTACTGGGCATGAGGAATGTCTAGCACTGGTGCAAAAGCGGATACATTGAGACAGGTTGGTAGAGCAATCCCAGTGTTTGTGAGAAACAGTGGTGACTTCGCCTGGCATAATGAGTGCGACATGGAAGGGAAGGGTTTGCAGGATATTGCAGAGATGGAATCTACGGGGCGTGGAGATGGATTACGGGGGAAGAGTAAGAGAGAAATAAAGAATGGTTTCCAGGTGTCGCTTAAACAACCCATTTGCTGTGATGAGAAAGTCTGAGGGAGGAACAGGTTGGAGGAAACAGGGGCACAGGGCCACCCAGCAGATGTCCATTCAACACCCAAGTACAGGGCAAGGATGTGCCACGGGGGTGAATGAGAACTGGAGAGGTAGGGTCGCCTGGGATGATGGGGAAGAGGGTCCAGGGTTGAATCCTGGGGAAGCGCTAAATATGCAACAATCTTTACAGCCTACAAGCTGACAACGGGGACATTATGACCAAGGTCACCAGCAGCCAGAGACCATCTTGTGATCCCCCCTTGGCCCATGCCATGTACTTCCTGGGCCAGGCTGCCCTGGGGGAGGCCGGTGGCCGTCCAGCTCTGCCCAAACTTCCACCTGGGGAAGGTCACTCAGTTCAACCAAAGGAGTGAGGAATAGAGGTCAAAATACAGAGAACCTTAAAGAACAGAGGAACATCACAGCATGCTTCCAACTTCCAATCTGTCTTTATTCTGTCGCACACATATTCCAAATACAACATAGAAAACGGAATTTATCAAAACCTGATAATTTTCTGTTAAACACGGCACATTGAGTATACTCACGCACTTCCCACTTCTTGTTCACAAAACGCTTCAAAGGCATAACAAAGCCCATCTCCACGAGGACAGAGAGAAAAGGAGGCACGTTGACAGCAGCAAAATTTTACAAATCACAAGGTTAACAGACAAGGGGAACTGGCTCCAAAGTGATAAAGCCGAAATCTAAATGGGCGATCTGGGAATGCCAGGAGCCAGCCAATTTGCAGCACGAGTCCCAGAAAGGATCAGAGGTGGGAGGCTTCGGATGTCTCTGAAAATGTGTGGAAGTAGGGCCTTGCACAGGAAAATGTGTGAGAACAGTGGTTAAGTGACATCCCTGGGTATCAGCCCATATTTGCTTGGGGAGGTACTGCCACGCCCAGACTTCATCAGAAAGCTGCAGGCTTTCTCTTCAGAGACATAATTTGATTTGGAGATACTGGCAAAGCTAGATTGGCG
>NW_020175446.1:1989552-2020186 GCF_003031525.2 Neophocaena asiaeorientalis asiaeorientalis
GGATTAAGAGGAAATCTACATTCTGAATGGCCAAGACTACCTCCCCTACATAGCCCTAAGCAATCTCATAGCAAGCCTGATCCCACCAGGAAGGACATGAAAGAATTCTCTGCTGAGGAAATTCACCAGGTCAGAGAAGCTGCCTAGGAAGCTGAGATTCCAGGAATGGCCAATGAAACTGTGCAGCACATCCTCCTATGGCCAGGCTGTCCACTCATCAACCTGTACCCACACCAAATAAACACACAGATGTCACAGAAGCTCTCTTAAATATGAGTTGCTAGCCAAGGATCATTAATCAACTGGAAAAGTCATCAGTCTGAGAAAGACCAAACCAATCAACAAACACAGAGGCAAGGAGAACACCTGCACCCACCATCACAAACAACTGCCCTTGTCTACACGCACAAAGTCTGTGAACTAACTGGCTCACAAATCCTGTAACACTGCAGAAAGTAGCAGTGGGCTGGAGTAGTTGACCTTCGCCCAGTTACAATTTTCACATGTACTGCTTTTCATTTCTAAACAATATGTAAATCCTGGGTGAAGGTAGCTGTAGGCTGAATGTCTTTGTCCCCCCAACATTCATATTGTTGAATCCTAACCTCTAAGGTGATGGTATTAGGAGATGGAGCCTTAGGGAGGTGATTATCTCGTGAGGGTGGAGCCCTCATGAATGAGATTCGTGCCTTTATAAAAGAAACTGCAGAGACCTCCCTCACCCCTCCTGCCACGTGAGGACACAGGGAGAAGACACAGTCTACAAACCAGGAAGAGGGCCCTCAGCAGACATGGAATCTGCCACCGTATTGATCTTAGTCTTCCAGGCTCCAGAACTGTAAGAAGCAAATATCTGTTGCTTCTAAGCCACACCCATGTCTTGTATTTTGTTACAGCAGCTGAACTGAGACCACAGCCCCACGTCACCGTTAACAGAAGCTGCGGTCTCATTCTGTGCAGTAAGAACATCCTGCTTAGTTTAGTGCCTGGTGCATAATAGGTTCTCAATAAATAGTGTTGTCATTACTAATAACCAAGAAAAAATAAAATGCACAGAAATATAGAAATAAATTAAGGGCTATTCCTTAAAATCTCTTTGCCCAGTGCTTGAGGATTACTGCTATGGCCTATCAAAAAGATCTGTTATAATTCTTCCTGATTGTGATGGCAGAGGCCAAGTTCAGGGATGCAACTATTCAGTTCTTGTGCGAGGTTCTATAGGTGATAAAAAACGATGGAGACACTCTTCCTGCACCAACTATTCAGTTCCTGTGTGAGGTTGTGTAGGTGATAAAAAATGATGGAGACACTCTTCCTGCCCCAAGGAAGCTTGTAACTGAGCCCACTGTGTCCGTCCAATAGTTATGGGCTGGTTGAACTGGCATCATGTTTTTGTCAAGCTGCTAATCATTGAAAATAGCACGAGGACACTTTCTTTTCTCCTGTTCAGGAGACATAAAACTATGGACAAGTAAAACTCATGTAAACGGTTTAGGATCCAAGTCCTAAAGGGACTTTCCTACCTTCTTTCTTCTCTCTCTTTTTCTCCTCATGTTCCTCCCTTTCTTTTCTTTTTTTTTTTTTAATAACTTAGGCTTTGAGAAGTTGAAATTAAGGCAAACAGACAAAAGAAGACCTGTCATCAGGGTCAGTGCATTAGACATTCACAGGACATGGACATCACACAGCTGGATCCCTCCGAGCCCCTGCCCATGAGCCTCTCTGGTAGGCCTTGTGTGGTTTGGGAAGGCGCTGAGGAAGGAGGCCACTGCCCACCCCGAGAAGCTTCTGTGAGTCTATAAAAGTCCCCTCTCTACCCTGTAAAAAATAAACCACAAATGAAATTTTTGTGTCTTGGACATTTGTCTTTCTCTATGGACTGACAGTCTTGGGCATCCATGCTCTTCATCTCGAAATCCACCTACAAATTGGTAGGAACCCCGAAGAAATACTCTTGCTTTCGAACAATTTAAACTCCTACCTGTAGTCCATCAATAAAGTGAATTCAGCAGCTGTGAAGGTGAATGGGAAAAAGGGTCACTGCCAAGGAAACATGACAAATAGGGGAACCGTTAACCCAGACCACAGCATTGTCGCAAAGGATAACTGGGAGAAGTGATGGCGGAGCATACATGCTACAACCCAACTGCTAGTTAATAACCATCCAGGGAATCTGACCGGCTGGGCAGGACCCATGTCCCTTGAACACTCTCTAACACCGTGACTTACTATTGATTGATTATGGGGAGGACGTCTGACTCCAAGCCCCATCCTGTGCTCTGTGACAAGTCACTTAACTTCCAACGCCCTCATTTTTCTCATCTAGAAAATAAGAAACTTGGATTCGATCCACAGAACGCTCCTGGCAAAAGTTACAAGACCTGACGCAAATTAAAGAGCTCCTTGGCCAATAAAGCCAGTGAAACTGGGCACTTTTTCTCCTTCTTGAGGTTAATAACGTACGTTTCAAGGTTCCAAGAAGTCCTGCACGGAACATAAAAACACCGATCACTATTTCACAAATGTGCATCACTACAGAACACTTTTTATTTCCCACCACACACTCAAAGTCTCACGCCCCAGACAATGCCCCAGTCCAGCCACTTTTTAGATCCTCTCAAATAAAATTTTTAAAATGCAAATTGTAATACCATAGAGATTCTTTGAACAAAAGGTGTGCACATCACAAGAAGAAGGAGGCTCTCCTGCACAGGCTAGCACACATTTTTCTTTTTTCTTTCAACTTCCATTTGAAGTTGAAATTCATATTGAATTATTTATATATGTAAATAAGATAAAAATTACTATCCTAACCAACTTTAACTGTATCTTTCAGTAGATTTACATTTTGGACCCTAGTATACCAATTCAACTCTTTTTGAGACCAATGTGACTTCAGAAAGTTAAATTTAAATGAAGAGAAGGAAGCTCTTGAAGGTTTTCCCCAGAACCCACGCAGAGGAATAATTGGTGAGACCTTTCAACTACACGTGTCAGGGTCCGCTGCACACCTGCTGAGTACCAGCCACCATGCTGGATGCTGACGGCAAGAAAGCCCTCCTGGTTCTTGAGTAACTCCGTCACGCTGAAAGGTTGTTACTTCAGACTGAATTCGCAACCACAGTGAGCAGAGATGTAATTAGATATAATTCTCCACTGCTCAATTTCCAATGCATGGGTATGAATTCCTAATACAGCTTCTTCTTTTGCTAGCTATTTGTGTATTATAACCATAAAAATATAGCCTATAATAATCTCTCAGTTCCCTGCAATGTTAAAATGTCTGCAAACTGTTTTCCTAATTGTAGGAATATATATTTGTTGATTTCAAGAATCTACCCCTAACTTCCTTTTATTTGTTCATGCCTGGGAAACTCCATTCTCCTAATTAGTGATACACAGTATCTCAGGGCACACCACTGTAAAGTGAGTAAGGTAATGTTAGAGAAGAAATCAAAGTCAAACCATAATTTTCTTTGAAATAGGAACAATTCATTATTTAATCATGTTTTAAACATTTTTCTGAATCATCAACAGAGAGGCGTTGATTTTATTTTAAAATTTAACCTAAAGGATGTATCAATATACATCATGTTACTCATAAATTTTTAGTGTTTAAGCTTCTAGATAAGGCTGTTTTCACATTTTATTTTTAAAAAATATTTATTTTTTGTTCCAATTGTATTTATTTTTTTTAACCACATCTTTTTTTTTTTTAACATCTTTATAGGAGTATAATTGCTTTACAATGTTGTGTTTCTGCTGTACAACAAAGTGAATAAGCTATATGTATACATATCCCCTCATCCCCTCCCTCTAGTGTCTCCCTCCCTATCCCACCACTCTAAGTGGTCACAAAGCACCGAGCTGATTCTCGTTTTATTGTGATTAGCGTTTGTGGAAAAATAATGATAAAATACAAAACCATCAGGCTCTAGATAAAATCTATACAAATCAAGTCATCACAATTTTACTTATTTCCTTTTTCTTCTATTTGAGTCTATAGTCCATGACTGTTAAGAGTATACATAAATCACATTTTTATTTAGGAGAAAGTAATATGCTACTGTACATTTTCATTATCTGTTCTGCATAATTATCAGATAAGTTAAAAGGGGAAAGTTGTAACACCCTAGGAAATTGTGAATTATCGCGACAAAATGATTCAAGACGGCAGTTTCTCAGAAAAAGGTTTAAATTGAACAGCTGCAGGCCTGACCCATTCAGACTGGAATTCAACTTTTATTGCATGCATTCTTATATGTATGTCCAGCTTAAATAAAAACTACCTGTGCATATACCTGTATTTTTGATAAACATCCTAACTGTCTGGCCAATGTAAGAAACTTTTTCGGTAGTCCATTTGAAGTTGAAATTCATATTGAATTATTTAGTCGGTTGAAGTTCCAGAGACATGTTAAAATAAATTCCTCCATGGATATTTATTTTCTACCTATTCAGATACTCTATGGACACACACACACACACACACACACACACTTCATTATTTTTCCATCACTTGGTATCTTAGCCTTAACACTTTAAAGGAGAAAATTCTACCACTTTTTAATCACCACATAACAATCTCAGCAAAAAAACAAAACAATGAGAATGAATTCACACCTTTAAATGTATTGGGTTAGCCAAAAAGTTGGTTTGGGTTTTTCTATGAGAGGTTATGGATAAACCCAAACGAACTTTTTGGTCAACCCAATATTTAGGTATTTGGAGAAAATAATAGCTGACATTCCAAAGAGACTAAGAGATACTAAATATTGTGTCTTAAAAATTTTCTTTCTCAAGACATACCACTTTATATATACAAGTCTTATCCTTCCTAAAATGATGCAGAAATAAAATTAAAATATACATAATTCAGCTACAAGCATGGCAGAGGATATAAATATTTGTAATCTAAAAATTTTACAGGGCGTTGCAGTAACAGAACCTACCATGAGTCAACATGACTTGCTTTATCATTAACCCTGCAAAATGAAGACAAAAATTTAAAAAAAACCAAGCAACTTACAATAAGGGTTGTATTTTTCTACATCCAAATCTCATAATATCAATTGCTTCAGTAAGTGAGAGAATAAAAGTATAATTATGGAAATCAGAAAACTGATTCTTTAAACAAAACTCTGTGGGTCTCCTATGTGACTAACATGGCACTGGACTTTAATGAGTGATAAAAAACTGTATTAGGAAATGTCTGTGTTTTTAGTGGTAACAGTAAAGTCAGGATGTGGAAAGGCAGAATCTATATCCACCTAGTCTTCAAGTGACTCTTGGTCTGCAGATAACAAGAAGTGTTTGGATTTAAAGTTCTTGTTTTTAATGAGTCTTTATAGTTTTGCTTTGCTTTGGAAAAGCACAGTTCCTAAAATTATAATATACTATTGCCATCCCTGCAGGCGAGACGAGTCTGAACACCCTAAAATTGAGTGACCTGCAGGTGAAATAACTCACACCAGGAACCTGAGGGCTTTTCTGCGAAGGAAACTGTCTCACAAAGAGCGTTTTGGTGTTTACGGTTGATCCAATCAGAAAACCCGCACAGAACTGCCCTCAGGCTGTGTCTCTGTCCATCTCATGGCTGCTAAGGGAGCTGAGTGACCAGACGCAAATCACTGTCTTCACAAAATCCACGTGCACCAGCCTCCACACTCTCCTCACTTTCACACGAGAACTCATCTCTGCTGAGTCAACCTCTAATGTTTCTCATGCAGGAAAGGAGAACTTTCTAAGGGGTTCTGGCCTCTTGAGACAGGAGGACTTGAGTAAATCCACACATTAAAGACTGAAAGAGAGACAGGAATGTCAGAGTGTGAAAGCTATCAGGAGGGTCTCCTTGGGACTGAAAAGAGAGATACAGCAGGCTGGTCATGGGAAGTTCTAGGCAGCGTGAGTCTTTAAGGAGAGAAAAGGTAAGGAGGAAAAAGGAAATACAGCAATATCGTCTTAGACTCGAGCGAGGAATGCTTTTTAAAAATTCTGTTTTGGCTGTGTAACTGGTACTCTTGAATGGAAAATGGTGCTCACAGACTGGACCACCAAATGCCAAAGCTACAAGAGCTCAAGGACAGTCTCCAAACAGATAAGGAGCAAGAGGTGGCACTACCTTGAGCCCCATCGATCTCGGGGTAACCCAAAGGTCATAAGGAGGGATTTCCCTCTTCAATAAAGGAAACAGTCTCCTGGTGGATGGAGGAACTGTCCTTGCTAGAGAGCTGAGTATGAAGGTGGCCACTAAGGTCTCCGTGCCCTTCAGCTCTACCAGCACCACTGGGTCGGGCACAGCAGGGCGTTCACTGCAGGCAGAAGCGTTGGCACTGCCCTGATAGTGCATGATCTGCCCCCAGACGATGGTCTCTGGGATACCAGAGCCCAGCCAAAGACCACACAGGGTAGGAGAGGAGGAGGGGGGTGTACATGCTCTGGTTGGGGCAACGAATGATGATTTCACGAGAACTCGCAGAGGAACCTGAGGTCCTAGTGAAGTTTTCCTAGTCAATTAAACTGTATTCAGTTAAATTCTTATATTTGATTTTATATTTTATTTATACTTATGTTGGTGGAAATTTTGTAACACTGTGATTATGCTTTTGTTGCTAGGACACCGTGTGCCAGGAAACAAGATCGTCCATCCATCCCTCATGCAACCACCCACCTATTCATCGTCCACTAATCTAACATATATATAAATGTCATACATATCATACGTATCATATATATATATATATGTAGTACGGAAATAAATTCATGGCAAATGCAAGTGCTTTCCGTCCCCCACGCCCACCCCCGGAACTGCTCTTGTCAATGTCATCAACCATCTGTGTTTCACTACATCCCACAAGCAGGGTCTGTACTCATCTTGATGACCTAGAAGCAGCATGGGAGGCAATTGGTCACTTCATTCTCCCGACACTTCCCTCACTTGTCTCCCAGCCGACACTCTCCTGGCTCTTCTTCACCCCAAGGCTGGTCTTCCTCAGCATCTTCCCTTGCTTGTCTTTCACCATCCTGCTCCCTGAAGGCATCGGCTCTGCGGCTTCTCTCTCTGGTCGTTTGCTCAGTCATCTTACCTAGACCCATCTACACACTGATGACCCCCAAATGCAGAGCTGCAGTCCTAATGTCCCCCATGAACTTCACACACAGTGTCCTGCACACCCTCTCCTGGGGGTCACACCGTGCGCAGCCAAAGCCTGACTCCTGGCCTTCCCTCAAACCTGCTTCTCCCACATCCTTCCCGGCTTGCTAAAGGGTCACGTTCTTTCCATTTCTGCAGGCCAAATGCCCAAACCATGGAGTTGTCCTTACTCCTTTCTCTCAGAAACTAAATCCGTCGGCAGCTTCTGTCAGGTATACTCAAAAGATGCTCAGATTCTGGCCACTCCACGACCTCATGATTGGAGCCACCATCATCTCTCACCTGAACTAATGCAGAAGGCTGGTGCCAGGTCCCTGCTGCTCCCTGCCCCTCACGTGTTACAATCAAGTAGTTGCCAGACGATCGTGTCTACCCAGAACCACCCGAGTCCTATTTAGAGCAAAAGCCTCACCATCATCAACAAGCACCCACTGGGGTGGGGGTCGGGGGGAGAAATCTCTCTGACCTCCTGTCCCCGTCTCCCTCTGGCTTTCCTTCCTTCCTTCTTTCTCCCCTGCACTTGCCAAGCACTCTCCCACCCCCACCACTTCACACATGCTGCACCCTCGGCCTGACCTCTCCTCCTGGACCCACTGTTCCGGGCCCTCGGCTCTCTCCTTCAGCCCCAGCCTCCTAGTGAGGGCTGTCCTCACCACCAGAGACCAATGGAAGCCACGTCTCCTGGTGCTGCCAACCGCACACCACAGTCTTTCTACAGAGTGTTTATCACAGGATGGTCCAGTCTTTACTCATTCCATTTTTTCTCCTTTCTTCCCTCAAAAGAATGTAAATTCCGAGAGGGCAGGGACTTCGTCTCCGGTCAAGGTTCTATCGCCAGCCATGAAGAAAGTGTGGCCTGAGGGGCCGTACCATAAACACTTGTTGGTTGAATGAATATCCTACATTTTAAAAACAGGAAACTGTCAAATCCTACAATCTACAATATAATAACACTGAAGTCTATTACGCCTTCACATAATTCTCTTATGCTACTCAACGTTTTCTACATTAGATCATACAGATATATGTGTGTGTGCTCACGTGTGCACTTGTGTGTGCTTATTTCTTCTATTAGGCTATACATTTTATGAGTAAAGGCTCCTTCCCTTTTTGAAATTAGTTATGGCATCTGGGTTAGTGAAAATTATAACACTTGATATTTTTGAGCTGATATTCTTTTTTTTTCAAAACAAGCAACTTTTTATTAAAGTAGAGTTGATTTACAATGTTGTATTACTTTCAGGTGCACAGCAAAGTGATTCAGCTATGTATGCATGTCCCTCCCTCCCTCCCTTCCTTCCTCCCTTCTTCCTTCCCTTTTCTTTCTCTCTGTCTTTCTTCTTAGAAGTCATCTAAATTAAATTAATAAAATGCCTTATTCCTATTTTTGTAAATGGTAATGCCTTAATAGAGTAAAGCCACCCACAGATGGCCTTGGTATGAAACATTTTGGTCTGATACTATAAGGTATTAGAAGTAGAAGAAAGAAAGAGGGAATAATTATTCTAGTACTTTCATTCGTGCTTCTGATCCTTTCAAGATTTCCACCTTAATATTGGATTGTTGTTTTAATCTATGAACTCATTTTTTCTCTCCTACACTTTAAAATCTGATTGTATTGAGAAATGTTTGTCCCCTCAACAGTAAACTATCTACAAAGAATAAGAGACTTGGATTTTCTCCACTCAAGAGGGGAAAATCCAGATGACTCTTGGGGTTCTAATCCTAGTCTGAAGGAAATGAGGTGAAGGGTATGTGGTCACTAAGCCTTACTTTCGTGCCTGCTATTCCCACTCGAACCTGAAGGAGACGCTGTTGAAAGGTGTGTCCTCAATTCAGAAGTGATGCGGTAGGGACCGGAGGACCGCTACTGCACCAAGCATCATTTAATAAGGTACAAGACTGTCCTAACCCACTGCTTTTAGGAACAAAGCCTAGTCTGAGGCTGGGACCAACTTGAACATCAGGTACTTTTCAATCTAAGAGGCAGACATCCTTCTATTCCTTTATTTCTTCTTTTCTTTAGGGGGCGGATTCTTGGACGAGAGTGAAAGTAAAAACTGGACACTGAAGTTCACACGAATTCATTGTTGCGAGAAGTTTTCTGTAGTTAAGCGTAATTTGGTTATTCATAAGAAAGAAGGAAACAGGAAGAGAAGAGAAGCAGTGTGATGCCCAGATGCACCTGCTGATCAAACCCATAAGGATACGTCACACTGAAGTTTATTAAAGCGCATTGTTCTGCAGACGGCACTTGACTACACAGTTGGCAAAAGCCATACCACATCTAAGCCTTCCAGCCTCAAGAACAATGACATGCATTTCAATAAAAGAAGCAACAACATTCATATGGAAAACATATTTTTTTCAAATTTTCTTTTTCCTTTTCTTTTTGAAGTTAACGCTGTTGTGACAAGGAACACATCCCGCGTATGGACATGTCCCGTGTGTGGACACATCCCGTGTGTGGACACACCTGCACATCCCGTGTGTGGACACATCACATGTGTGGACGGAGCCACCAGCCATCCAGGAGCCCCCTCTTGGATACGAACTTTAAAAGCCACTTTTCTCTTTTCCACATAGCTCAAAGTTTCTACCATGCGAGTTTCTCAGTGATTAAGAAAATAATTTTTCGGGCTTCCCTGGTGGCTCAGTGGTTGAGAGTCTGCCTGCTGATTCAGGGGACACGGGTTCGTGCCCCGGTCCGGGAAGATCCCACATGCCGCGGAGCGGCTGGGCCCGTGAGCCATGGCAGCTGAGCCTGTGTGTCCGGAGCCTGTGCTCCGCAACGGGAGAGGCCACAGTGGTGAGAGGCCCATGTACCTCAAAAAAAAAAAGAAAGAAAGAAAATAATTTTTACAAGAACTCTGTTGAAACTCACAAACACTCTCTGAAAGGAGAGAGGGCATCTTTCAGATTCCCTGTGACGTTTCATCAGTTTGGATTTGCTGGCTAATTATTTTGTTCTATGTAAAGAACCTAATCCCAAAGAATTTGGGGTCTAAGCCATTTACAGTGGTATCTGTAGGAACCACGTCAACCTAAACGTCTTAAGCTGCTGAAACTGACACACTGAGGGCCACGGGGTGAGACTCAGGGGAACGTTCCTGGACAACATGGGCTCTAAGTACAAAGGGGGACTTAAGGGACAGTGTCTAACACAAACCTTCCCTACTGATCATTTCTGTCAGGAACCTGTGTCTGAGGAGCTCTGGCATATGGTCACGGTCCAGCATCAGCCAGAGAAACAGACATGTCAACAATTAACACTGGCAGGATTCCGTAGCTGGGGACATATCTCATGCGCTATAGGAGTTTAATGAAAAGACGACTCCTCTCCATGGGAGTGAATAAGAGTCCAAGGAGGTGTCACGCGACTGGATTAGGAAGGATGAGTAGCAAAGACATGACAAAGCAAAGGCAAGAGCCGGCTCAGGCGTGAGGTCACCAATGAAGGCTTGGAGGGAGTGGTCCCTGAGGCCCATCTGCAGGAGTGAGGACGGCAGGCTCCTGCAGGCACGGGGTCCCCTGTGCTGGACTCACAGACTGCGCCCAGACAAGGAGGTTCCCCAACGGCCTCACTCTGCACTTTTCTCTACACTTTTACGGAAGCCAGTCTTGCTGCCGAGACCATCACCCATCTCTCTCTGGCTGGCTGGCCAATGCCAACCTTTCCCTGAGGTCTAAACTCACAGGAATCTACTCTGATGTCCCTGCTAAGCCTGTATCTCCCTGTGTGCCCCTCACATACAGTTCTGCACTGAATTTCCACTGCACTGTGTGTTGAGCTGATGGTCTGACTTTGTGTATTCTACAACATAGTAGACAGGACCTCATGAGCAGATATCTGTTGAATGCATGCCCTGATGTTATGGCTACAGTTTTGTTTTTCCTGGGAACGGGAGTCCCAGCAGCCCTGGCAACAGTTTCTCTCCAATGCAGAGGATCTGTCCTAACCCAGGAGCACATAATCACTGCAACCGGGTGGCTGGAGAGCCAAGGGCAGCTTCCCCACCGCGGGCAAAGTGCTTTAGTGACCTGGGAATGCACAGCCATTCTAGCTCAGGGGCTGCAGAGGAGGCAAGAGAGAGTTTCTCTTTTCCTGTGTTTGTGTCATGCTGCGGTCTTCCCAGGTCCCCAGTATAACATCAGATGGTCAGCTAAAATACATGAATGTTCTCTTTAAGACGCATCTAAAGAGGAAGGTCAGCTGCAGTTTTCATGGTTTGGTCCTCAGTTTACCACCCCAGCCCTACACTGAGCTGAGAACAGTCCCTGTCTTAGCAGCTCTGGCGGCCACAAGATATCACAGATACACAGCTTGAACAACAGACATGCATTTCTCACAGCTCTGAAGTCTGGGTGGAAAGTCTAAGATCAAGGTTCTGGCCAAGGTGGTTTCTGTTCAGAGCAACCTTCCTGGCTGGCAGAGGGCTGTCTTCTCCCTGTGCCCTCCCATGGTCTTTTCTTCTGTGCGTGTACATAAAATGGGAGAGAGGGCAAGTTCTCTGGTGTCTCTGCTCAGAAGGGCACTAATCCCCTCATGGGGGCCCATCTTCATGACTTCACCTAATCCCAATTATCTCCCCAAGGCCCCATCTTCAAATGTCAGCACATGGAGCTCCCGCGTATGAATTCTGGAAGCACAAATGTTCAGTCCATGAAAACCTCTACCCATGGGACTCAAGAACAGAAAACCTCTCTCTACCCCAAGCCCAAGACTCATTCTCTCTCCAGCCACAGTGTGCTCACCCTCTAGGTGCATCTCTCTCCTGGGCCAGTTCTAGAATGGACCAGGGATGAAAGAGAGTAAATAGGCCACTTGATTTCTGTCTGTCTGATTGCATAGGCAACACTATAGAACCAACGTACAAAACTACACCCCACATGCCTCTACTATTCCCAGTTCCACACATATCTGATAGGGGTAATTTGGAAAGCTAACCCACTCTATGTTTCTTTTTTTTAAAAAACAACATTTTCTAAATAGTTTTATGGAAACAAATTTACTAAGAATCCCACAAATAATACTATCTTGCTCTTTTATAGAGGAAGTCTATCTAGTCTTCCTGGCAGCACCGTGGGCACCAGGAGTTAATGGACAGGAGACACATGAGGCCTTTTTAAACTGGAGCAGCCATTATTCAAAAGTCTACAGATAACAAATGCTAGAGAGGGTGTGGAGAGAAGGGACTCTCCTACACTGTCGGTGGGGATGTAAACTGGTGCAGCCACTGTGGAGAACAACATGGAGGTTCCTTAAAAAAACTAAAAATAGAGTTACCATGTGATCCTGCAATCCCACTACTGGGCATATATCTGCAGAAAC
Organism: Neophocaena asiaeorientalis asiaeorientalis; assembly: GCF_003031525.2. Classification (NCBI taxonomy): domain Eukaryota; kingdom Metazoa; phylum Chordata; class Mammalia; order Artiodactyla; family Phocoenidae; genus Neophocaena; species Neophocaena asiaeorientalis. Next base: position 2,002,038 of record NW_020175446.1, read on the forward strand.
CTCTAATTCGAAAAGATACATGCACCCCTATGTTCATAGCAGCACTATTCACAATATCCAAGACATGGAAACAATCTAAATGTCCATCCACAGATGAATGGATAAAGAAGATGTGGTACATATATACAATGGAATACTACTCAGCCATAAAGAATGAAATAATGTCATTTGCAGCAACATGGATGCAGCTAGAGATTATCATAGTAAGTGAAATAAGTCAGATGGAGAAATATCATGTGATATCACTTATATGTGGAATTTAAAAGAATGATACAAATAAACTTATTTAGAAAACAGAAATAGACTCACAGACATAGAAAACAAATTACTAGCTACCAAAGGGGAAGGCGAGAGGGATAAACTAGGAGTTTGGGATTAACAGATACACACTACTATCTATAAAGTAGATAAACAACAAGGACCCACTGTACAGCACAGGAAACTATACTTGGTATCTTGTTATAACCTATAATGGAAAAGAATCTGAAAAAAAATTATACAGGTATATATAACTGAATCACTTTGCCGTACACTGAAACGAACACAACATTGTCAAATTAACTATATTTCCATTTAAAGAAAAGAAAACAAAATGCAACAGCCTATTCCTATATTCTCGTAAGAGGCACTGTTAAGTACTCTAATGACATCTACGTTCTCAGATGCAGGTAAGATGAAGAACATCACTGCCCTTCCCCCGCCGTGGGCACTCTTCTTTTCTCTGAAGCATTTGTTTCTCTCACTGGAAAGCACTCACAGGAGACAGAGGAAACACATCCTGTCGTCATTTTATGCTGACAACCAGCTGAACAGCCTGACAGGCCAGAGGCTCAGCGGTGAGCTCCATCCAACAAGCCATTTGTGCGGCGGGGGAGTTTACCTGGTCGCCAACACGCAAAGCAAAATGAGAACAACCTCCAGACTGACTGGTGATAATGACGCGGAGCAAAGAGGTTAACGGATCTTGTTTTTGTCTTTGTTTTCGTCCGGGAGTCCTGCAGGCCCAGCACCACAGCCTTCAACGGTACAACTTGCTGACACGCACCACGTGTTACCAGGAAGCCTCCAGTCAGGAACGCAGCACCACGGTCAAAACAGGATGCCCACGTGTTGGCATTCCTAGGTCTGCATTTGGCCCCTTACCTTCCTTCCTGAGGGGCTTTATTTGTAATTGGCACAGAGATCTGGATTCTTATAGAAACAAGGAGGGGGAAACGGTAGCGTAGTTTGGTGCACGGGTCACCCTAATTTAAATTCTAACCCTTATTCTGGGAAAGGAGTAGGCAGATGAGACTAAATGCCCACCTCACATCCACCAAGGATGCTCCCTTCCATATCCAAGGAATCACTGTGACCCCTGAAAACAGAATAAAGTGGTTCTATGGAAGGGCTCGAGCACCTCTAATACTCTACCTTATATGATTTGAGCTAATTTGGTGAAAAGTTAAGGTGAATGTGTGGTTTAGAGAACTCAGTGTGATAGGTAATTTCCGAAACTTAATGTACTTACACATTTAATCTGAGCATCTCAAACTGCGTTTGAAAACAATCTATCCAAACTTAAGGCTCAATTACTGAATGAGATGCGCTTGCTGTTCACTCTCTCCTTTATCTGTAAAATGGCAACAATGACTGTGCTTCAAAGCCCGTGGATTAAAAGCATTTCCCACTGCACCTTTTACAAGCTGGGCGTTGACTACATGTTAGGTCAAATTATTAAGTCCATGTTGCTTTCCAAAATATATAATTCACTATATATATAATTCACTATAAGGCAAGAGAAGCTTTACTTGTAACTGACAGTGGGGTAAATTGAAATTCCAGGTCTCTCAGCTAAAACGTTATTCAAAAGCAAATTCAAGTGCCATTCCCCTGTGAAGCAGTCACACGGTAGAACAATTATTTTCTCACACATACACTGTCTGAAATCGCTGTCCAACTGCTTCATGGTCAAGTGTGTTGCCCTGGAGAGATTAAACCTCCTTAAGGTCAGGGCCACACTTTTTACTTTGCATCTCCCAGCAGCTGCTGGGCATGTGAGCCCTGAAGAAATCCTTGTTGAAGGTGGTGTCACCTTCCCTCTTCCCAGCTCCATCCCAACACCAGGTGCCTCTCCTGGCTGGGGCGGAGACCAGCTTTCTCCCACACCGCTCCCCTAGCTCAACTGTACTTCTTTTTTTTTTTTTTTTTTTTACATCTTTATTGGAGTATAATTGCTTTACAATGGTGTGTTAGTTTCTGCTTTATAACAAAGTGAATCAGTTATACATATACATATGTTTCCATATCTCTTCCCTCTTGTGTCTCCCTCCCTCCCTCCCTCCCTATCTCACCCCTCTAGGTGGTCACAAAGCACTGAGCTGTACTTCTTGAGTCAAAAAGCCAAAGAGGTGGCCAGCTGGGGGTTAAGGGGTTCTATGCCCCAACTTGGCAAATCAATTGTTAGTTTTTCAAGTAGACACTCTGTATTACTCAGCCATAAAAAAGAATGAAATAATGCCATTTGCGGCAACATGGATGGACCTAGAGATGATCATACTAAGGGAAGTAAGTCAGACAGAGAAAGACAAATACCACAAGATTATCACTTATATGTGGAATCTAAAAAATTGCTACAAATGAACTCATATACAAAACAGAACTAGACCAACAGACACAGAAAACAAACTTACGGTTACCAAAGGGTAAGTGCAGGGGTGGGGAGTTGGTAAATTAGGAGTTTGGGTTTAAAATATACACACTCCTGTATATAAAATAGATAAACAACAAGGACCTACTGTACAGCACAGGGAACTCTACTCAGTATTTTGTAATAACCCGTAAGGGAAAGAATCTGAAAAAGAATATACATATATCTGTATAACTGAATCACTTTGCTGTACACATGAAACTAACACAACATTGTAAATAAACTATACTTCGATTTAAAAAAATGTAATGTTTAAAAAAAAAAAAAAGTAGACCTTCTGCTCCTTGGGTCCTGAAGAGATTCAGCATAGGAGTGTTTATATTAAGAAGAAAATACTGATGGAGGAGATAACTCCTGAAGCCATTATGAGCTAATACTTCAGCGGGAAGCATCCTCCCTGAAACTTAACATCCTTTTACATGAAATGGGGTAATTACACCTGCCCGTGGAGCTTTAGGGGGAAGATAAGATGTGGACCCCTCTCTACATGCTGAACCCTTTGGGTCAGAGCGGATGCCCATCTCAAGGTTATACTTTAGCCCAAAGCGGAAAAATTAACAACAGCTAGAACTAATGAAGGCTTACCGTAAGACAGGCACTGCCCTAAAAGCCTGTGTGAGCCTCAAAATAACCCAGTGAGAGAGGGGCATGATGCCTACCTTTCAAACAAAGAAGCTTAAAGTAAAAGAATTAAGTGATCTGTCCAAGGCCAACCCAGTGGGCAACTAACCCCAGGCAACGTGGCGTGACTGACCTTGCTCTTGGACGTGATGCTGCCCTGACGCAACAGCAGCTGGAAGGAAAGGGGAGCTTCAGGGAGTAAGTCCTCTTTCCTGCACTGGATCTTGGGTTCCCTCAGGTAAGAGTCTCCATCAGTTAAGTCCCCAGTGCGTAGCTAACGGCAGTGGTGGTGGGGTTCTGATCACTCTGGGAGGGAATGAGGGCTCCCGGAGCTGCCCCTGAGCTGCCCCTGAGTGGCGGAGGGCAGGCACGGATGTAATGCACACCTGCTAGGGCCAGATGCCCGCACGGGTTCCCTGCAGCATGCTCTTGGAAGGCCTCGGGAGACCATACAGCTGTGAAGATTTAGATAAAGTGCTTCAGTCACTTCTCCCCTCACCTCAAAACGTCTGGTGAATCCAGACCTGCAACCTCAAAGGAGACCTTAAAAGGCAGAGCATGTGGATAGGAAGCCCAGAAGACCTCTCTGCGCTGCACCCTGTGCAGTGTCCCCAGCGTGGGACCCTCTCACGATGGGTGGGCGTGTGCCCTGCCGTGCTGTCGCACAGATAACCCTCCCCGCGCCGCGACCAGCCACAGACACATCTTAGGGATTCATTCCGATACCACTGGGTCTTGGTGGCATTGTCACTGAAGCTGTTTTCTCACCTGCAAGTGAACTGGCCCCAACCTGGCCAAGCAGCCAGGAGGTGTCTCTGCCGGGGGGCGGGGGACATTGCCTACCCGGCTCCCCACCTGCCCGCGAGCCCTCAGTCTGGGCGGTGCCCCCTGCACCCTGATTCTTCAGCCCTCTCTACACCCATGTGCCACTCACACCCTTGCACTCGGTCCCCTTCCCACCTGCCTCCTGCAAAATGAGCTTCCCAAGCTCTCACCTGGGAGCCCTGACTCACCCATGCACGTCCATCGGGTAGCATCACCGTTTCCTTGTGTTACTTCTGGAAAACGGGTTGCTTTAAAGTGCAAGGAGGGCGGTGATTCCTTAATAATGGCCGTACTGTCTTCTGCATATGAATCCCATATTCACAGGAAGGATGCCAGCATTTAGAAAAGATCTGCCTGAACTTGGCCACACTATCTTTTGGGGAGTAAAGAAAGAGTAACGTTGCCCTTTCTAGGGTTAGCAGTTTGCATAAGCAGGATCTGGCTGAACGAGTAAAGCACAGCCTGAAAATACATTCTTTCAACTCCAAGAATCTTCTCCCAGTGATTTCTTGATAAGAAATACTAATTGAGGGGTCTGCTTCTTTTCAGGAAAGGGCTAGCTATGTTTTAACAAAAATCAGGCCCTTTTATTATCTGATGAAGCTTTAAATAAGCTTTCACTTAAATAGTAATGCACATATGACAAAGTATCTAATTTTCTTAGTAAAATTAAGAAAAATATTATTTAAATCAAGATTTCTATGAGAATCACGCAGGTTCTCAGTTAAACGTTATTATTATTTTTTAAGTTAATCAGTTGTGTTACTTTTTTTTTTTTTTTTTTTTTTTTTTCGAGCACAGGCTCCGGACACGCAGGCCCAGCGGCCACGGCCCACGGGCCCAGCTGCTCCGCGGCACGCGGGATCCTCCCGGACCGGGGCATGAACCTGCGCCCCCCCGCATCGGCAAGTTGTGTTACTTTTTGTTTTTCAACAATGCAAAGTTAATTGCAGACTATTTTAACGCATCCACATTTTGAAAAAGGGCTCGGAACTTGGCCTCTGCAAAGCTGCCCCCGCATCTGCTGGGAGCACTTCCCTGGGGAAGCCATAGACTGTTTTGACCCTTAGAACGAATCCTGGGCAATTTAAACTGCTGGTATTGCTGCATCTTTGTTAAAAAGAAAACTCCGACCGCCTCACAATAAGCACCATGATTTCACACTTTATCCGGCCCTTCTCCCTTCTGAGTGCGAAGTCCACTTGTGAACTCACCTCCACATCTTAGATAAGGATCTGAGGTGCGCTGAAATGACAGAAGCCTGCAGCAAAGATCTGGAAACTGACTGCAAGGGCTCCTTTGATGGCTCTACCTCATGCCTTTTTATTTTATCTTTCAGCTCAAAAAGAAACTCCCTTAACCCTTAGGATGGGATTCCAAATCCCACCTTCGGGACCTTTCAACAAATATTAACCGTACACATTTCAGGGTGAAATCTCATGTTATTCCTAATGTACCAAAAATTTAAAACACAGTTTATTGCAACCTTTCCTTTTTTTTTTCCTGTGGGCTTTGTAGTTAATGTTTTCTTGTAATGTAAGTGAACTTAAAAAAAAAAAAACTATTTTTTTCTACTGCCTGTTGTGCATGTGAGGGGCTAGGAGTGTGACAACACGCAGTGATTTATTCCTGCAAGTGTGTGCTGCTGTAAAATGACGGCATAAAATGAGCTTATGCCACCAAGTTCTGACGATTATACCTTCTAAATAGACCTCAGTTCTGTTCATGTCTCTCCCACCGACATCCCAGTGCAAACTCACCCGGTTGACGGCTGCTAAGTGCTAACTGATCTTCGGATCAGGTCACTCCCTTCATCCTAGCGATGCAGTGAGTATTCCTAAACAAGTAAAGCCCAGATCGTGGGCTTCTGACCCAACCACTCTCAGTGCTTTTCCACTACAGTCAGAATAAAGCCCAACACCTGTAAGACAGCCTGCAGGGCCCTAATCAACCTCATCTCAACCCCTTTCTGTTGGCCTTACTTTCCCTCATACTTTAGCCTAACGTATTTTTCTCCAGCTTTACTGAGGTGTACGATTGACCAATAAAAACTAAGGTGAGGGCTTCCCTGGTGGCGCAGCGGTTGAGAGTCCACCTACTGATGCAGGGGACACGGGTTCGTGCCCCGGTCCGGGAGGATCCCACATGCCGCGGAGCGGCTGGGCCCGTGAGCCATGGCCGCTGAGCCTGTGCGTCCGGAACCTGTGCTCCGCAACGGGAGAGGCCACAGCAGTGAGAGGCCCGTGTACCGGGGGGAAAAAAAAAAAAAAAAACTAAGGTGAGCAAAGTGATATTGTGACATATGTATACATGTGAAATGACCACAATCATGCTAATTAACACATCCATCCCCTCAAATAGTTGCTATAATGTGTGTGTGTGTGTGTGCGTGCGTGCACGCGTGGGTGCGTGTGTGTGGTGAGGACAAAAGATCTACTCTGTAAGCAAATTTCAAGTATACGATACAGTATTATTAATTACATAATCACCGTGTTGTACCCTGGGTCTCCTTTGTGGAACCTAAAAATGCAGAAGCCATAGTATCAGACAGCAGAATGGTGGTTGCTAGGGGCTGGAGGCACGGGGTATACTAAGATGTTGGCCAAAGGGTCCAAACTTTCAGGTATACCATGAGTAGGGTTTGCTTCACTTTATCTTCGCTTCTCATTTTTTTTTTTTTTTTTTTTTTTTTTTACGTTACGGAGCACAGGCTCCGGATGCACAGGCTCAGCGGCCATGGCTCACGGGCGCAGCCGCTCCGTGGCATGTGGTATCCTCCCGGACCGGGACACGAACCCGTGTCCCCTGCATCGGCAGGCGGACTCTCAACCACTGCGCCACCAGGGAAGCCCACACTTCTCATTTTTGAATACCAGGTCCACAGGGAAACTCTCCCTGCAGGGCTTAATGTGTGCCCTTTGTTATACTTTCTCACGGTAGCTTGAACTTCCTGGGCAAAGCCATTCCATCTGTGACGCCTCTTCATGCAGCCCTGATGTACCTGTTGAACGTGTCTCCCTGGGGGTGGGGTCGCCTGCTCACCACTGTACCCCTCCCCCCATGCTCAGCCCAGGGGATGGCAAAGAGCAGGCCCTCAAGAAATACCCAAGACACAAGTTTAGAAGATCATTGTGTAGGGCAGAAATAACTCAGCACTCAACTTCTAAAAACAATAGTGACGTTTCTTCCATCCAGACTAAAAACAACAGAATTTAGGATGTTTTCAAAAGGGAAACAGAGGGGAATCCCCTGGTGGTCCAAGGGTTAGTACTCGGCACTTTCACTGCCAGGTCTGGGTTCGATCCCTGGGTCAGGAAACTAAGACCCTGCAAGCCAGTAGGCATGGCAAAAAAAAAAAAGAAAAAAAAAAAAGGGAAACAGAAAGATGGAGATAGAATGCAAGAAATAAAGATATCAGTCATTGCAAAAGCTACTTTATAGTCTCCTATCAATGGATTGAAACAACTCAAGTTGTCAAAGGGATCAAAATGGAAAACAGTCTTTTAAACAAATGAGACAAATTTAATGAGACAAATTTGTTTGCCCCTTGCTTTTACACCTTTGGTCTACAGAAATGAAAGAAGGAAAATAACTTACATGACGAGGTAAAAATTTTGCATCACTGTAAATTCTCAGAATGCTCTAAGAATTATATCGGTCTTTTAACATAAGTCTACCAATTAGATACACTTCTCAAAATAATCGATTTTTTAAAAATCCTGAATGGAAAGAATTGTGATTTTTCAAGGAAATTAGCTAAGAAAATTGCCAGTTTTTATAAACACCACAATACGTGAATGCGTTAGAGTGAAGGACAGAATAGAAAATTCATAACAGTTTAATTACAAATGATTAGTAAACACAAAAATTGTACAACCTCCCTAGTAATCAAAGAGGTGGAAATTAAATGACACTTTCCCCCCTAGTAAACGAACAAAGAAGAAAATCTATCATAATACTTCAAGCTGTAATAGGACAGTTGGAGTGAGCAGAAATTAGTACAGATTTCTGCAGAGCCATTTTCCAATATTTATTAAGTAACTTAAAAAGGTTGTTAACCAGTGTTTCCCCTTCCTTCTACTGAGCTAAAATAAAGACCCATAAACATTAGCGAAGATATAGATAGATGGACAGATGGATGGATTGATGGGTTGGTGGGTGGATGGAAGGATGCAAGCATGGTTAGATGGATGGATGGATGGACAGACAGAGGTATTATCTCTATCTTTTTCTTTGTATATCAGGCTGCTAGTCTACAAGCATCCTTGGGTGATTGGAAAACAGAAGCCATTACCAGGTGACAGATCCCAACCTTGGGCTCACCACTCAGCGAGTGAAGTCCATGCCACCCTCTTCAGGGTGTCTGGCTCCAAAGCTTAACCTAAAGAGCTATGTGAGGTGGGGAAAATCCCTTCAATTACAATCTATATCTGAATATTAATAAAGTCATTAACATAATAAAGTATCATGATAAAATACTGCAGTCATTAAAATGGATGCTTTAAAGGGCTTTTAGGGCTTCCCTGGTGGCACAGTGGTTGGGAGTCCGCCTGCCGATGCAGGGGATGCAGGTTCATGCCCTGGTCCGGGAAGATCCCACATGCTGCGGAGCAGCTGGGCCCGTGAGCCAAGGCCACTGAGCCTGCGCGTCCGGAGCCTGTGCTCCGCAACGGGAGGGGCCACAACAGTGAGAGGCCTGTGTACCGCAGAAAAATAATAAAAATAAAAATAAAGGGCTTTTAAAACCCAGAAAAAGTGAGCAATATAAAGTACTGAGTGAAAAATCAGAATATAAAAAATATATAACAGTCACTAATGTGTTAAAATGCAAAAGGGACAGTGTTCTCTGAGTGGAAGTTTCTCTCTTTGACCAAACTCTACTCGGACTCCCCTGAGCTCTTTTTCAACTAGACCTAACTTTTGGAATCCCATGTTCCTCTCTGCACTGTCCAGTCTTAGCAAGAATCCCGCTAAGTCCGTTTAACCAGAAGCCCTCTCCCTTAACACCTGAACCACCTTCTATATCTGATCAGGTTCCCCATCCCCCAGGTGATGGAGTGATCACCCTGAACTGCCTCCAGCAAGAATCCCCTTCATCAGGTTGGTTTAGCCAGCATTCGCCTCACTCCTGACGCTTCCTCTTCGCAATTTTCCAACCTCTGGCCCCCTCGTGCTCGTTGGCTATAAGGCCCCACTTCCCACGCTGTGTTCAGACCCTATTGCAATGGCCCTAAATACAGTCTGCCTTACCATTGTGTACCAAGTGCCTGGAATAATTTTTCATAACAGTGAGAATGTTATTTTTTCTTTAACAAGAGTCAGGGATATTTTTTCTCTTGTAATGAGGTCTTAGGCTGGAAGCCAGAACACGTTCACTGTGGAGATTTAGATCAATGGAGCGATTTGAGCTGAACAGGAGTGAGAGCATTGCAGGATGGCTTTTGCTCACGGATGAAGGAGGAGAGGCAACCTATCTGGCCACTGGGAGAGACAGAGAAGTGGAGAACCTGTCTTGGGTGTTTTTCTTACCTGGTCTCATGAACTGTTCCTGAACCCTGTGAGGAGAAGGCTCTTGAAAGCTGAAAGAGCTGTGTGAGATCTTTTAAAACCCACCCCAAGAAATAGTACTGGACTCAATCACGCTCCTTCTGCTCAACCACTTTATCCCTTTTCCTCCCTCTGTATGTTCCATTTCTCCCTGAATGGAACTCCTAACAGTCCTGCCTACTCAATGCAGTAAGTTTCTACTTTTAAACACTGAGCTTGTATTATGTTTGTCACCAGAGAATATAAAGGGGGAAAGTACCCACAAACAAACATATGGGTGAATAAATTATCCATCCTACTCCATGATTTTTTCCTTAGCCACAGAAAACACTGAAAATTATTATAGTTTCTTAAAGCACACACACGCATCACGTTGCAAACTGAGTAAATGTCCATCTCACATCATGACACACCTACAACCTAAGTCCGTAAACAAGAAAACCTATCCATTCGCATCATCCTTTTGTTTAGTATCGAATGAGGGAAGAAACTAAACAGATGAAACAAGGTCATCTTTATAATTAAGCAAAGATAGATAAGAGAACAGCAGGACTTGTCGATTTGATTTGTGGGTATTGTTTTCCCCCATAAACACACACTAGAAGTGGATGGCTTGCCACCTAAAGGGATTTGCAATAAGTGGAACCATCAACAGCACTTAGGAACTTGTTAGAAATACAGAATTTCAGTGTCTTCTTGAGTGGCAGAGTGAAAATCTGCCTTTTAACAAGATCCCAGGTTGTTTGTAGGCACAACAATGTCCAGGCAGTGGAGGTGGAGACTGCCCCAAGCATCAACACCCAGGATGACTTCCGGGCGCCACAGGGAGGAGCTGCCTCGCCTTTGCCAAGTGGATTTGCTGCTGCAGGTGGTTCTGTAAATTTATGGCAGGACCACTCAGGCTTAGCCTCGACAGACCAGGTGGCTTCAACCTTAACAACTAAGCTTGAACTATTCAGCTGAGAACAAGGGCAGTGAGAGGGTTTTTGTCTGAGCAGATTTACCTCTGGCAAGTGTGCCGCACAGCATGGCTGCCATTCTTTACAGGTGACACAAGTCCCACAAATTGAGGTCCTAATGGGGAGAAGCAATTAGGAAAGCTCATTCCTATATTAACAAACATTCACGAAGTTGGTAGAAAAGTGAGTCCTTAAATTCATGTCAAACAGAAAAAACCGTTATGGATATATGAGTGTGAATATTATAAAAATAACTCGAAGAGTGTTATCAAGAGAAATCAGAATAAATCTTTCCATTTCAGGTTTAATGGGAAAATGTCACATAAATGTCAACTACTGTAGATTTCCCACCCAGAACAGTGCGCTAAACACTAAAAATCACATATGCTCCTTAAAAACTGGTGAAGTTTTTAAACGACAGATTTGAGTTGTGAACCTTACTTCGTACACGTCATCCCTCTATTTCTAGAAATTTCTATTTTTATTTCAGTTATCCCCAGAACATCTTTTTAAGACTGAAGAGTTTTACTAGTTAAAGAGAAAGAGAAGGGATACTTATTTTTTCTAATCAGAACTCACTCCTGATGAATGCCAAGTAAATACTGGAAGAAAGCCTCAAACTTCCTTCTGGGGTCATTTGTAAGGAGGCACCCTAAGGATGCTACATGTCTGACTGATGTGACGTATATATGAAAATTCAACTCTTCCAATTTGTTGCCACTACTGATTAGGAGCAGATTAGCTTTCAAAAAATCAAATGCCTGGAGTGACTGCAAAGCAATAAACTTCAAAAACCCCATGTATATTTAAAATATAAAATTACCATTTCTTGCATAAGAAAGTTTGTACTGTAAGTATTTTTCCCATCTCTCTGGAATGAATCATGGCAATCCAAATTTCAAACATGTACTCTATATAAAGAGATTCGGAGAGAGACAGACAGATGGAAAGAGAGTCGGGGGAGAGACAGAGAGGGGATGAAAGGGAGAAAAATGGCTAGTTCCAGAGCCTACCTCCTCTGTCAGGCAGATCCTCCTTCTGGCAAAGGAGAAGGATGGGGAGAGTAAGTTAAGTGGCACCTACTACAATCACCAGAAACCCAAGCTAACCCACATAAAAATGTTTCCCAAAGAGCTGAAGGTCGGCTGTTTCCAAGTCTATGGTCTGTCTACGCTTTGATGCCACCTGCTGGGTGGGTTGAGGCAATATGGGTTCACAGCAGCCTCATTTCCTCTGGTCAAACTCCAGCCCAAGAAAGACCAGAGAATCACTCCACCTCCTCTGACCCACATGTTAAACCCTTCATGTGAAGCTGTGTCTTTAAGTGCTCTCCTAAGACACAGTCTTCTTGGTGACCAAGTCAATCCCTGTACCTAATTCTGTTGTTTCCCTGTCTTCTATCTCTCTTAATAAAACAGGGCATACAAATATTGACAAGCGTGCAGAAGCACATAATTACATCTCTGAGCATAGAATATCTCATAAGGTATAAGGTTCACACATGCTACTTTAATTAGGGACTTCCCCCAGCTCATTAAAATCTATTTCCTTTCTGAACAATCCAGCCCATCAGGGCTATGGACAGGGATGGCTTCATGGCAGGCCTGCCACATGGGTCAGTGCTTGGAAGGGCCTGCACTGGGCTGAATATTCTGCTGTTGGCATCTTGAAATTCTTAATAAATTGTGGACAAGAAACTTTCCAGTTTCTTTTACACTCAAAAAACCTCAAAAATTACAGACCTTGTCCTAGTTATGCAGATTTTTCCCCCTTTTTTTAAAAGGAAATTGTAATTCTATTTTAAAATTTGCAATTTTTACTTAGAATGTGTTATGAGAATTTTAAAGGATTCTTTAGAATTATCCTTTAGAATATGAAAGACTAGGTGTGTACGGCAGAAACAAATTCTTATAAAAGCCAAGGCAAAAAAAGGCAACAAACAAAAAGTAAGTTGATTCATTTAAGAGGGGAAACAACAAGCAATGTATTAAAGAAAATGTGTATGGATTTTAACATCAAGGATTAATGAATTTACTAATATGCACCATGGTAAACCGGAGGAAGGAGTAGGGTTATTTTCTAACAATATATTATATTGAAGGAAGAACATATTAATCAATGGAAAATTATTGAATAAATAAAGGAAGTAGGGTCCAGGAGAATAGTGATGAAATTTGGCAAAAATATAAAGGAAAAGTGACGTAGAGCTAGACACTCCCTTAGACATAGTTGAGAAGAAACAGGCACATGAAAAGGTGCTCAACATCGCTAATTATTAGAGAAATGCAAACCAAAACTACAACGAGGTATCACCTCACACCGGTCAGAAAGGCCATCATCAAAAAGTCTACAAACAATAAATGCTGGAGAGGGTGTGGAGAAAAGGGAACCCTCCTGCACTGTTGGTGGGAATGTAAATTGGTGCAGCCACTATGGAGAACAGTATGGAGGTTCCTCATTAAACTAAAAACAGAGCTACCATATGATCCAGCAATCCCACTCCCGGGCATATATCTGCGGAAAACTCTAAGTAGAAAAGATACATGCACCCCAGTGTGCACTGCAGCACTATTTACAATAGGTAAGACATGGAAGCAACCTAAATGTCCACTGACAGATGAATGGATAAAGCAGATGCGGTACATATATACAATGGAACATCACTCAGCCATAGAAAAGAATGAAATAATGCCATTTGCAGCAATATGGATGGACCTAGAGATTATCATAGTAAGTGAAGTAAGTCAGACAGAGAAAGACTAATGACATATGATATCACTTATATGTGGAATCTAAAAATATGATATAAACGAACTTATTTACAAAACAGACATAAACTCGCAGACACAGAAAACAACCTTATGATTACCAAAGGGGAAAGTGGGGGGAGGAATAAATTAGGAGTTTGGGATTAACATATACAAATTACTATGTATAAAATAAAAACAAGGACCCACTGCGTAGTACAGGGAACTATATTCAATAACTTGTAATAACCTATAATGGAAAAGAATATGAAAAAGAATACACATATGTGTGTGTGTATATATATATGTATAACTGAATCACTTTGCTGTACACTTGAAACTAACACAACATTGTAAATCAACTATATACTTCAATAAAAAAAATCATCCACAAGAGTTATTTTTCAACACATTTTAGTGCATAAATCTTTCTTCAGAGAACCTTTAGGTGACAGAACATAAATACTACTGAAAAATATAGATAAGCTTTCAGTAAAGTGGGGAATTAATTAATTCCACAAATATTGGCTGGGCACCAATTATGCACAAATATTATTCTAAGCCTAGACCATACATCCCCATGGACCATACAACTGAGTGCAGAAAACTGCAGTAAAGAATACATATAAATCATTTTGGGACTTCCCTGGTGGCCCAGTGGTTAAGAACCCACCTGCCAATGCAGGGGACACGGGTTGGATACCTGGTCCGGGAAGATCCCACTTACCACGGAGCAACTAAGCCCGTGTGGCAGAACAACTGAGCCTGAGCACACTACTGAGCCCGCGCGCCTACAGCCTGTGCTCCGCAACAAGAGAAGCCATTGCAACAAGAAGCCCGCGCGCCTACAGCCTGTGCTCCGCAACAAGAGAAGCCATTGCAACATGAAGCCCGCGCACTGCGACAAAGATTAGCCCCTGCTCGCAGCAACTAGAGAAAGCCTGCATGCAGCAATGAAGACCCAATGCAGCCAAAAATAATAAATAATTCATTTAAAAAAGGAATATATAAAAATCATTTTGTCTTTACACCACTTTCCCAACCACGTGCTTTTATGTTACCTAACCCAGTCTCCATAGCAATTCTCTGGAACAATCCTAATAAAAATAAGGAAGGGAATCCCAAATAGCTAACTGGTGACAACAACCAAAGGAAAAATACAGAGATAACCAGCGCTCAGATCACGGTTCTTTCCATCTCATCACCCCACTGTTCTTCATAAAGACTGGTAGACTCTGGATACTTACGGCACAATGTAGAGTTAATTTCACAACTGGAGGTTCTGAACCATCCCGAGGTTCCAGGTTCCTGCCTTCTGAACTTCCCGGAGCCCACCTACCAGCCTCCTTGGAGATCCTATTCACCGCAATGATGTTTATACCTGATAATTTTCTTTTTTTTTCAACATTTATTTTTTTTTTTACCAGTGCCTGATGAAGCAAAGGCTGTTAAGAATTTCCCGTAAAAATAAAAATTCTTATTGTTAAATGGCTGTATTAAATAATTATAAAAAGAAAAGTAGGGGCAGATTTCAAGTAGATTATCATCCATTTAACATGTAAAAGAATTAGTTTTATAACGTTATTTTCTTTTGCATTCTTTATATTGGTACATTTACCGTAATGACCTTCTGATAACGTGCTGTAATAACTGTTAAGATTTGGAAGCCTAAAGACTTAACACAGAAACTGGAAGACACTGTAGAAGGTAAAAAATTCCATAATGTCACCAGTTGATGTTAAATTATATCACATTATGATAGAAAAATAACACACATTATTTTCTTTTTCCTTGAGGAAGAAACTTGAAACTTGTCTAGGGACTATGTTCACCCATATATTAGCATTACGTACAGACATTAATCAAATATTCATGAAGCTTTTTTAAATTATCCTTTGAAAATTGCTTTAGTCAACCTTTAGCATATAGATTTCTGATTCAGATACATTACTAATGATGAAGAGCTTGATTGTTGAATGATGACTTTTTTCTTCTTGGAGATCTTTATATTTACATGTAATTTCAACTTTCTGCGGCTAACAGACTATCTTTTGTAGTGAGAAAAAAAATATTGCTTTGAAAACTGAAGCTCAGGGAATTCCGTGGTAAATCCAGTTTCCCACAGCTGACAGATGATGGGATTACGCTAAGAACACATCTTGATTCCTAGCCCCACGTCCCTTGCAGAGAACCGTCTACATTTGTACCATTAATCAAACATTTGTGAGCTTTTCTCCTAGGGAACTATGAATAGTGCTCGTGCATTCAGCATTATACCTCCAAACTAGCACTGGCTCCAGTGAACCCATGGTGGGGATCTGAGAAGGCACCCTACTGGTCTATGGCTTTACCATCATAGTTAAAAATAAAAAGGTCAGTCATCACGTCTGAATATTTCTGAAGTTGTCACCAATATAACACCCCTTCCAACAAGATGTTTTTGCATTTTCCTACAGACACATTCTCTTTCCATCTGGCGAACTCCCTCCTCTCCTTCAAATCTCTGCTCTTACCACCTTCTCAATAAGACCCACCTTGACTACACTATTTTAAACTTCAAACTACAACCTACCATTTATTTCCCACGCACACCCTACCCTAGCCATTACCAACTCCCTTATCCTTCTCTTCTTTCTTTTATAATATTTATCAACTGCTAGCATATTACAGAGTTTACATGTTAAAGCATTGACCACGGTCTGCTTTCCCCAACTGTAATGCGAGGCAAAGATCTTTGCTTGTTTTGGTCACTGATGTATCCCGAGAATCTAGAAAAAGGGTAACACACAGCACTCGACTTACGTGTTGAAAATAAGTCCTTTTATATCACACCGATTGAGAATTTCTGTTTAATTCTCATAGGTGCTTAAAAGCATAACAATACTTTTAATATAAGAAATCAGAACATATACATACCACACACAAGATAATGTATTTAATGAACTTAGTGCCTAGCATATAATAAAATTTTAGGGATTTGTGACTGACCTTCCTTGGTCAATCACAAACTGAACATTCTCACTCACAAATAGAACATTCTCAATCTCCTCAATTACATCAAACTTTAGGGGAAAAAGAGAACCCTCATGAATCATAAGCAAGGCAGGCTTCTTCAAGGCTTGATGGTGCCACGATGGGGGTGGGGAGAAGTTTGGGGTAAGAGATGTGAAAAAGATCAAATGGTTTCTTTTATTGTTTTGGCTTTTATTTCTGAAGGTAAGATTGAGATGACCTAGCAAAATCTGCTTGTTTATGAGGGGAAAGGGACAAAGTGGTCTTTGTTTTACAGATGTTTCAGGCAGTGTATTCCTCAGAATTCAACCTCTGCTGCGGAAAATAAGTGTTAGGCAAAAAGGGTCCCACGATCAAACACATTTGGAAATGCTTGGTAAAAACAAGATCAAGAGCCGTCTTTAATGCAGGACTTCATGGAGGTGCCTGTACACTAATGTACACTGTCTCCCCAGGGCGGGGATACTGAGCCCCTTACCTGGGGCATCTAACAGGTTTACCTGGGGACCATATTTTGGGGGAACAATACTGACAGCTGTTGTTCTGCTGAACACACCTGGGGACGTCGCTCCGGGTGAGAGGGTTCCAGACTCTCTCCTGCTGCTGGTATGGCAAGGATCCCCCTGAAGACACAGCCTGCACAGAGGTCACCTCCGTACTGGAGAAAGGGGTCTATTCATGGCGTGGAAATGAAGAATCCCAACCTCAACCTAGAACTTCACTTCAGAGTTTAGGCAGCAAGGACAAAAAGCCCCTCTAGTGACACAAGTGGCCCGGCCCAGCCTATGAGCCCAGGTGAATTTGGAAGTGCTGTCCGAGCTATTAAGAAGGAATGATGCAATCACTTCGGAGGACAGTCAGGCAGTTTCTTATGGAATTTAGTCTACTCTTACATCAGGTTCAGCAATCACACTCCTCGGTATTTACCCAAAGGAGCTGAAAACTTATGTCCACACAAAAACCTGCACATGGATGTTTACAGAAGCTTTATTCATAACTGCCAAAACTTAGAAGCAACGAAGATGTCCCTCAGTAGGTGAATGGATAAACTGTGGTCCATCCAGACGATGAAATATTTTTCAGCACTTAAAGGAAATGAGCTATCAAACCGTGAAAAGACTTAGAGGAAACTTAAATGCATATAACTAAGTGAAAGAAGCCAACCTGAAAAGGTTACACATTGTATGCTTCCAACTATAGAACATTCTGGAAAAAGCTAAACTATGGAGGCAGTAAAAAGATCAGTGGAAGAAATATGAAAAAAAAAAAGATCAGTGATTGCCAATGGTTGGGGGAAGGAGGGATGAACAGGGGGAGCACAGAGGATTTTTAGGGCTGTGGAAATTCTCTCTCTGATAGATGAGGATGGATACATGTCATTATGCATTTGTTCAAACCCAAAGAATGTATCGATACAACACCAAGAGTGAACTCTCATGTAAACTATACACTTTAGGTGATGATGACGTGTCAATATAGGTTCATCAATTGCAACAGATGTACTACTCTGATGGGTCGTGTAGATAATAGAGAAAGCTGTTGTGTGTGGGGCTTGGGGTATATGGAAAATCTCTGTACCTTCCACCTCAATTTTTCTGTGACCCATAAAGTGCTCTAAAAAATTCTCTCTATTGGACTTCCCTGGTGGCGCAGTGGTTGAGAGTCTGCCTGCCAATGCAGGGGACACGGGTTCGTGCCCCGGTCCGGGAAGATCCCACATGCCGCGGAGCGGCTGGGCCCGTGAGTCAT